>NW_024884822.1:13656144-13732093 GCF_019232065.1 Centrocercus urophasianus
CCCCCCCCCCCCCCCCCCTCCGGGGCTCCGCGCGGGGCCAGGTGTCTCCGCTCCCCGCTCAGCCCCCGCCGGGCCGCGGGGGCCCCATGGCTGCGGCCGGAGCCCCGCGCTGCCCGCACCGCCCCGCACCGCCCCGCGTCCCGTTCGCGGCCGCCCCGCACACACCCCCCGCTTCACTCTTTACCTCCTCTCCCCCCCGCACCCGCCCTCCCTCTTCCTTCCCCGCTCCACTCCCCCTCTCCCGGTTACGCACAGGCGTACACACGGGGCTGCTGCTGCAACCTTAAAAAAAAAAAAAAAAAAAAAAAAAAAGCTTATACTTAAAAAAAAAAAAAAAAACACCCTTTTGGCGCCATATTAATGACGTACTTAAAATTTGCCATTTCTCCTGCGTCAAAAAGACGGTTCTTGCCCGGCGCGGAGCGGGCGGGGGCGGCAGCGCGGAGCTGTTTCCCCCCCCCCCCCCCCCATCAACACAACGCAACACTTCGCAATGCGCGGCCGAGTTCCGCGGGTGCGGAGCGGTGCGGAGCGGGGCACGGCTGGGGCAGCGGAGCTGCGGCACGGCCCCCCCTGGGGGGAGCAGCGCTGCGTTGCGCGGTGCCCCGGAGGTGCGGAGCGGTGAAGCCCGGGGGGGTTTAGGCTGCCCCCATAGCGCGGGGGGGAGGGGGGGAGTTGTTTAGAGATGGAAACGGGGAGTCGGGATGGAACGGTCCGTGGTGTGCGCGCACTGTGCGGGAGGGGTCCGGCAGATCCTGAGATGCTGGAAATTGGGCTCTCCATCCACGGGCACCTTTAGCGGGCAGCTGCACAACCCCGAGCCGCCCGCTGGGACCACCGCGCCGAGCATCACTGAGTGCCCGAATTTCCCAAACTTCCATGAATTGGGGTTTTTTTCTCTCGGGAACCTGTGCTGGGCATTTCCTGATGGTTTAAAGTCCAGTGGCTCTTCTGAGGATGAAGAATGAGGAGGAGAAGAGCACTGCTTCGGTCACAGCTGGGATTGCTGCATTTAATTATCAGCTTTTAAGTGTTGTAGCTCTGGAAATACAGCCCTGAATTGGACCGTGAGGCAGCCTTATATGAGCTTTTAGATAAAGGTGCCCAAACTGGTGGTGTTGGAGGTCTCTCAAAAAAGCAGCTCACAATGCATGGTATAAACATGCCTGATCCTGGCTGCTGGGACCTCCTAAAAGCTGCTCTGGGGGCACCTGCAGCCCCAGGCACCCCAGATTGGGATGAGGAGCAGAAGGTGGGTGGAAAGGAGAGAGCAAATGGCAAAAGGGGGGAGAATCAGGCCTGGGAGGAGGCTGGGGGTCAGTGAGCAGCAGATGGGCCTGGAGGTGCTGGGATGGCCACAGGGCATGGTGTGGGGATACTGGGGGAACGAGGGATATTTCCCAGTTCCCCATAGATGGAGCAGCACTCTGCTTATTTCTGGTTTGGAAATAAGATGTTGTCATCTTCTCTGGGGAGCCTGCTTGCTGGGATGCGGCCCCAGAGAAGAATGGGGACCATCAGGCACTGGTTAGGAAAAGCTTTTCCTAGCAGCAGGGAGCAGTGGGACCTCAGCAGGCTCCCAGCACCCCCAGCATCCCACTGCTGCCCTTGGGAAGTGTGAAGTCACTGTGCCACACAGCCAGAAGGCTGGGAATGCCCAAATTAGAATGGAGGCATTCTGTGCAGAGTTTTTTTGGTTGTTTTATTTACTTCTCATTAATCCTAATGCAGTTCTGAGTTACGTTGTCGCACTCTTCCATACAATGCTGGACCTGCTCTGTAGGTAAATCAGGAAGGAGACCTACAGCCACTAGGTCCCATTTTATCTGCTGAGCCAAAAGCTGCCCCAGCAACAAGAGCTACAGGGACTGTCCCAAAGAACAGGACTCTCCTTGCCCTTGCCACAGGGGCAGTGCTAACAAAGTCATTGAAACAAACATGGAAGTGCTGAGGGTTGTGTAGCTTGAAACTGAACTGCTGACACCCGCTGTGGTGCAGCTGGAAGCAGTGGGTGCTGTGCTTGCATGTCTGAAGTGCCGGAGCACGCTCAGAGCTCTGGGAATGCAGACACTGCTGCTCAGGAGTGCCCTGAATTAGTCAAAACTGACCTTAATCCATCCACGTGTTGTCCCAACCCATCTCCATAGTGGGTGCCTGGGGAGGATGCAGCACTGATGCAGTGTAGTGGAAAGCACCATTGGAGAAGCAATGGGAAAATTAATAATTCTGTCTTCAGGGCTGCCTGCTGGCTTCCCCATGCACACCTCTAGCCCCATAGCCCCCTGCTGGCCATTTCTGCAGGGTTTTGGGGCAAAACCACCAAAGGATGTCCCAGTATGTCGAAATGCAGAGCTGCCAAGCAGTGCAGACTGGTTGAGAACCCTGGGTCTGGAGTGCCCCTAGACACAGCCTCAGTGCAAACCACAGAAGCACAGAATCATCAAGGTTGGAAAAGACCACTGAGATCACCTTGTCCAACTGCTGACCGCACGCTCACTAAGCCACCTCCCTGTCCAACAGTGCCTTGTTTTGGCTCTAAAACTGCCCACTGAGATGCTGGAACTGCATTTTCTGCTGCTGTGAGCTCTGTCACATGCTGAGCTAAGGCCTAGGACTGCATGCAGAGCAATCGCAATGCAACCAAAGTGCTGAGCCCCTCAGTGCCCATCCTGCACATGACCCAGTGGCACAGAAGGAAACCTGCAGTGAAAGAGTTCTCTGCTTCAATGAATGAGCATCCATGGAGCTGCACCAGCACCAAGAACTCTCACGCTTCTCATTTTTGAGCATTTGATCACCGACCAGATTTTGCTTACCATATATGTCCATTGATCCCAAATTTGTATATGAGTCTATATATGTAACACATACATAGAGTATACACAGAGCTTATGCCCTGTGGGTGGTTCTACTACAGGAGAGTCACAAGCATATGATATATATGATGCTCTGTTTCATAGCATGTATGGCATGCGTTACAGAGAGCTCTGACACGGTGTTGTCAGAGAAGAGATAAATCTAATAATAAAAGCAACAAAAAAAGCATTTGGGGAGAAATAATACTGCACAAATCCTCTAAAAGGACAGAATTGTCTACACAACAAAGGCTCAGCTGATGGATGCTAAAATAAGCAGTTATGCAACAAGTAAGAAATACGATCTCCGGGGAAGGAGCCAGCAACCTTTTCCTTTCATCTTCACTCACCGGTGCTTATTTTTGCATACCTAAGAGAAAAATACAGACAGCCTTTCGACAGTGAGCACCTATGTTGAATTATGAGCTGTTTAAGTGAAGGAACCCGCAGGGCTCAGTGCCGTACCTACAAGAGTCCCCCGAAGCACCACGATGCTTCCATCGCCTCGGGGCTGCTGCTGGGATGTGGAGAGAGCAGAGTGTGGCACAACCTGCAGGAAATACATTGATTTCATGGGTGAGTGGGCTCACCATACAGCTGTGATTACAGAGCTGCTCAAACTTCTGAAGAATGAGCGTGTAATGGAATCATAAGATGGCTAGGCACAAAGAGACCCTACTGATCCCCAACGTGCTGCCCTGGGCTGGGTACCCAAAAAGCTCAGGCTGCCCAGCATCACATCCATGGTCTTGAGCACCTCCAGAGATGGGGCATTTCATGTTAGAGCTCATGTCAGAACACTTGTGTTTGGTAAAACTTGTCAGGAGGATTTGAGAGCCCTGAAAACTCCTGTGCTGTCAGGAGAGGAGTGCCTTGCTGCCATCACGCTGGGTTTCTGCAGTATCTGCTATGGCAGCCAGGTCCAAGGGAGTGTGGGAAGTCCCCAGATACAATGGAAACTCAGTGTTATTTTGGAGACCTCTGCTAACAATCCATTTACCCCTATGTTAGATAGTCAGAAAGTGCTGGGAAAGCCTGGCTCCTCACCTGCTGCATCCACCTGGCACACTGGAGGACCGGCTCTGGTGACAGAGAGTTCATGGAGACCCTCAGAAGCACATGGCTGCTCTCTTACTCCCCTAGAAATCCTCTCCCAGTAGCCAGGAGAATGCAGAGTGACCCCTTGGCCACTTCAGCTCCTGCCAAGGAGCAGGGCAGCACGTGGCTGTTCCAGGGGGAGCACAGAGGTGCACATATCTCACTGCATCCATACCCCAAGTGGGGCTCTCCAATACCCCAGCTGTAATTGGGATATCTAGTCTTGATTAAAACGTGTTAATTTGGAGAAAGCAGATGCAGTAGAAGGAAAAAGAGCAAGCTCTGTTCTAAATTATAATAATTATCACTCCCATCTTCGAGAACGAACTGCTACAGAAAGATCAAGGGCGAGATGGCTGCTATGGTCATTACACAAACGAATCCTTTTGCTTTGTCAGTCATTCTGCGTAATTCTTTTCCTCTCTGAAGCTAAGGAAAAATGCTGTTCTTACAGGAGAAGAGAATTTGATTTGGCAGATCAGTGGATAGAGAGATTTGGTTTGCAGTCTCAATTGCCTCCACTAGCTGGAAATTTGGCATCCAAATAAACTGTAAACAAACAAACAAACAAAAAGCCTCAGATACAACGTTGCAAAGTCCATCTCTTGCTGGATAGCTCAAAATTCGCTATGTTCTAGCAACAGCTGCTTTAATATCTTCCAGGGAAATGGCAGGCTCCTTCTGCCCAGAGGGGTTGTCTTTAAGGAATGCCTCTGTAAGTGGTTTTGTGTAAGGATGCTCATGTTTTTGTGTGCTGAACTTCTTCTGCCCGATAGCAGGATTCCCTTCCGGTCGGTTTCTCTGCTTTCTGTGGGTTCTGTTCTGTCTGGAAGGACATGAAGTATGGCACGCTCTTCCCACAGACCCCAGGCTGAGAGAAGCATGGCTTACAGAGTGCCCTTGAGGGCAGAGTGTATTTGGAGAGACAGCACAGCAACACAGAATGGTTGGGTTGGATGGGACCTCTGAAGATCTCCCAGGGTACCCAAAGCAGCTGCTCTATGCTGGAAGGCACCCAGGTGGGTTTGAGGCGTCTCCATGGAAGGAGATTCCCTGCCTGTATGGGCAGCTGTGGCAGGGCCCTGCTGCTCTCACAGCGCAGCAGTTCTCCCTCCCATCCCAGGCTGTACCCCCTGTCACCTGGCCCTTCCTTCCCCTGCTCCACGCTGCTCAGCAGTGCCCAAACCCCCCCCAGGTTATCCCTCCTCCAGTCCCATCCCACTCTGAGTGCAACAGGCAGCCCCTACCTGCAGGTCTCACCGCCTCGCAGAACACACAGTTACCCCCCAGTTAAAAACAAAAACAAACAACAACAAACCAGAAAAGATGAAAGGTCTGATTCACGGCTCAATGCACCACGTGAGCACGTGCTGAACAATACACACCGAGGCCACAATTAATCCACGCGTGCTGCGGATTCCCTCCAGACGCTCGGCTTGTAACCAAGTTAGCTGTTTCACTGTGTGCCTCTGCACTTGGAGGGTGTGAAAAAGACATTTCCATTTCATTGACTGAGTTCCCAAGGGGGGAGTTTATGAAAGTGCAAGTGCATAATTTACTGCCTGACAGGATAAAGATGGTATCTGGTTCTTAAAAAAATAGTGTACCCTGAAAAACAGAACCGTTCCAACTGACATTTGTTTTCCATAAGTACTGTATTTTAGCAGCATTTAATTTAGCTTAGAAGCGCCGTAAAAAATATATGCATTGTAAATTGCAGCTGCATAACGTGATATTTATCAGGTAATGTCACCGAAGAGTCTCCTGTTGCAATATAAATGCCAAGGCACTTATAGAAAATAAATGTTGAAGGAGAGAGCTTTCTTTTCAAAGTGGAAAACCATTATCTCATCTCAAGTTCATAAATAAGAAGGAGAGGGGCTGCTCATGGGGCTGGCTGCGAGCACGCGGTGCATGCATGGCTCAGCACTGTGCTGGGGCAGTACTGGGCAGGAAGGGAAGGGATGAGAAGCGAGATGGTTCTTGGGACTTACAACTTCATACAATATTCATTTTGAAGAAAACCGATCAGGTCTGCCTATAGGCAGGACGTGGTAAGATGTGCTGGCATATCGTTCCTGCCAGCTGGCTCTTGAAGCCCAGTGATCTCTGCAGGGCCTGGATCCAGGCGTGCACGTGCAGTGCTGTTTATGAGGACAGGGCACAAGGGGCTGTCAGAGAGGGCTGGTCAATAAGGTCTCAGATGCGGGATCTCCACCTCAGGCTCCTCTGAAGCATGAAGCTGCTGATCCTGTCTGCTTAGCTTGTGCCCACCCCAGAGCTGTCAGGCATTGCTCTTCCAAAGGAAGGAGTGAGATTCCTGCATGGCTCTCCTGGCTTCATAAACGCGTCCTTCCGAGGCTCTGCTCCTGTTCTAGCTATGGTCTGTGGTGCATCGTCTGCTCACTTCTTTCCCTTCTCTGTTTTCTCCCTCTGCTGCTCACTGCATTTTCTTTTGGACGATCTAACCCGCTGGTCCTCTGCAGCAGCCGCATTCACAGCAAATTGCTGTTTATTTCCTCCACTCACCTCCCTGCATTGAAAAGCACACTGCAGCCTGCCCCTGTCACATCACATCCCAGGCAGCACGTCAGAACCTCACGCTGGATGTTGCCGAGCTGAGCTGAATTATTCGTTTTTCTCCTCAGAGTTCTCTCTGTCCGCTGCCGCTGTCAGAGCAGCGATGCACAGCAAGTGCTGCTCAAGGGAGCTTTTGCCAAAAGCCTTTTAAATGACGAATGTGAGCCACATTGGGAACACACGGTTCTGCAGGTGCGGCGTCTAAAATAAACGACTTCTACCTACAAGGAGCGGCTGGGTGGCTGAACAAACAGGCAGGACTGCTTCCATGGCTGCACTCAGAATAGTAGAATCGTGGAATGGTTGAGTTGGAAGGGACCTGATAGCCCCCCCAGTCCCAACCCGTGGGCAGGGATATCCCCAACAGAACAGTGGGCCATAGCCCCTCCACGGCCACAGAAAACACCAGGGATGGGCAGCAGTGCCAGCACCTCACTGCTGCTGGGGAAAAAATGTCTCCCTCAGTACTGCTGGGAAGGATCTCACCCCGAGCACTGCCGTCCTGCAAGCATAGAGGACTTCAGATTGTAAAATAGCACAGCAAGGACAGGATGAAAACTCATTAAGTCAGCTGTCCTGTAGGATAGGATTTCAGCCCCTTTGCAGCCATTGATTTAAATTTACCTTTGCTTTTTGGAAATAAGTCTTTACCCAGCACTGCTGGGCTGCTGTGCCGTTTTCTGGTGAGCTCCAGGGATGATGGACAACCATCAAGGCAACAACTGCATGCCAGGACTTCAAACAATTGCATTTGCAGTGCATTCCCCTTTTACAGTGGTTATAATCTTTGAATCAGTTGGATCTGGCAATGGAAGTTTAACATTAATGACTTTCTTAGTATGGATGGAAAAACCTTTCAGAGCTAATGAGCAGAAACAGGAGCACTTGGCTCCTACCTGGGAGGTGACTCCATGGTCACCACTGGTGCTGGGAGCAGGGCTGGAGTGATGGCCATGCTGGATGCAGCTGGGTACAGAAAGGGCTGCAAGGATCTCAGGGAGAAAGCAACCAGGAGCCCATCCTGCAGCCACCTGCCAGGTGCAATGCCTCTCCTGCAATAAACCCTCCTGGGAGCAGCATCCAGACAGCCGTCAAGGTGTGGAAGAGGAGGACAGCCAGGCAAAAACAGGACCCAGGAAGTTTCATGGTTCATTTTCAAGCAGATTCCCATGGCGTACGAAGAGGGTGATCAGGGGAACAGCGTGTGCCCTTGGGGTGTTGGCATCTGCTGGGCACACCAGGCGCACAGTGCCTCGCTGCCAAGCAAAAATAAACAAATGCAGCGAGCCACGAAACAGAGCAGCATATGATGAGGACAGGTACTTATGCAAATAGCTGTTAACACTCAGCCAGACAGAGCTGATAAGCTCCCGGGCCAGCTGGAGGCTCCCGCAGCCCGCTGAAGGGGGAGGAGGAGGAGGACAGCTTTAGGATGACAATAGGGAACCTAAAAACAGGAGTGAGGCACAGAGCTGGGAAGGCTGTACGGGGCTGCATCGCTTCCTCACTGACCCGCTGCAGCCCCGCTTGGCCGTCACCCCGCTCCCAGAAGCATCCCTGTGCTGATGCACACCGGGGTAAGCAGTGCCATCCGTGGCAACAAGGAGGAAACCCTCTGCCTTGTGAGAATGCAGCACGAGGAGCACAGCAGGTTCCCCCCGAGGCTCGCACAGTCCCTGCAGCGCTGGCCAAGCACCACAGGCGCACAGCTGAGGCAAATCCTCCTGCAGTGCTGCTGGGGATCCCCCAGGAAGCAGCATCCCTGCCCTGGCTGGGCTGGTGGTAATCAGATAGAAGGGGTTTAAAATAATCATGTCTAAGCAGCTGAAATCCACATTGGAATAGGTAATGGGGTCAGAAGACAAGCGGTGCAGCCAGAGGAGCTGTGGGGCACCAGGCAGGGCACAGCATGAGCCAGGAGCTCAGCACCCCGCTCCTCCAGCACTGGGCAACTGGAAACCTGTGTGGAAGACTCCACATGTCCTGCCTGGGGCCTTGCTCTTGGAAAGACCTAAAAGGAAGAAGGCAGGGTGGAAGACAACACACATCAAGCCAGGGAGCCTCCAGGGCTGGGTTGCTTCTTCTCTCCCTATCACATCCAGCAGCAGCAGCCTGAGCTGGGCAGGATCCTGCTGCCCCAGAGCTCTGCTGCTCTCAGGGCTCAGTCCCAGCAGCTCTGGGATGCAGGAAACCCTCCTGCTCCTGCAGCATCACTGCACATAGGGCCCCAGACCCCAGCCCACAGGGCAGCCCCAAATCCACCTCAAGGAGAGGGGAAAGGAGCAGGAAGGAAAGGAGGGCCACTACTGCCAAGTGCAGGGAATGTTTGCTTTGCAGATTTGCAGCTCGGGTTAGTGACATAACACTGTGATGCTGAGAGGCTGGAGCTGGGCCTTCCTGTGGGATTCCCCTAGGAACAAAATATTACTGCAATGTAAAACCGAAAATTGAAACAGCCTGGTGATTCACCAGAGAAAATGCCTCTCCCTTTTCCCTATTCAGTGAGGCAGAGACGAATGTTGTGGGGGTTGAAAGAAAAACTGAAAAAGCCTTTAATTAATCCCCAGAGGCTAAACGATGCCAGATATGGACAGGATTCCTCCCCTGGAGCAGGGATGTTCTGCTCCGGCTGCAGCGTGGGGCTGGGGGGGGCTGAGGCTGCTCCCGAGAGAAGCTGCTGCTCACAGGGACTTTTGGAAGTGCTACCTGCCACGGGGAGACCTTCCAAGTTCAAGGTCGGGTTTGTTTGTCTTCCATCCCGACAGACACCAAACGTTTCGTAATATTCAGGAAGTCCCTTTTATCAGCTTCCATTCAATTTGTAAGATTAAGAGGATGGAAAAACAAATACTGCTCCTAGATGGAAAGTGCTGGCAGTGGCCAGGCCAGCACTGTGTTTGTGTAAGGACTGTTAATAGGGCATCTCCTGCTTCCCTGAGCCGGGAGGGGCTGCCTGCAAAGTGAGCTGCTTCTTGTGGGAAGGGTGTGCTGGGGATAACGGCTTTGCTCACTAAAACCCAATGTGCAAAATGATGAGTAAAACACAGAGCATCACAGCTCTCACCAGAGGATGAAGGCAGAGCTCTGGGCTCAGCAAGTGCACTGGAAAAGAGGAGATAACTTGTAGAGGGAGGTCAGCACCAGGTGAGACCTAGGCTGGGCTGAGGTGTGGTGTCGGAGCCCTGAGGTCTCCAGAGGAAGAGACACATAGATAGAAATTTCAGATGAAGTGAAAATGTAGTAACAAGGAGCTCTGGAGCTCAGTGACTGCTGGGGTGACCTCAGGGCCTGGCGGGATGCTCAGCAATAGCAGAGCTGCGAGTCCACCTGTGAAGGGAGCACAAAACCTGAGCAGGTGCCATGCATGTACCTTTCTTTCACTGACTGCTTTGTGCAGACCTGCATTTCTTCTTGAAGCTCAGAGCTGCAGATTGCATTTGATTCTGATTACAGAGCGGCGGTAATTAAACCTCGGGAGCATTAAGTTAACGAAGTGCCTGGATTTTACCATGATGTGAAATTGGGAGTGAGATTCCGATCTTCACAGTAACTGAAAGTTGTTGGCTGTTTCGCAGATGACTTATTTCCTCAGCTTACACATGAGAAAATCCTCCTGCAGTTTGTTTTTCCCTTGTGCAGACACACACCTTCCTCAGAGAAGTCCAGCAAACGCACTGCCAGCCCTGCATGCTGCTCAGCCTGCACAACAACCACCTTCAGCACGGCACGGCTCTTTAATAGCACTTTTCAGGACCGGCCTGGTTATCTCCACATAAGAAACACACCGCAATTAGCAGCAGTTGCTGTCGGAGCAGCACAAGCAGAAGGCAGTAAGGCTGCAGGCTGCGCCCGCTCCGCTTCGTGCAGGCACCGGTGAGATCAGTTATTCTGATAATCACACAGTTGCTTGTACAAGAGATTGGGCTCTGTCACTTTCAAAGGACAGATGTTGCCACCCAGGCTTTCATCGTTGGTTTTCTGAGTAAAGCACGTCCTCCCAGCAACAGGTTTACCGCAAAATCCTTCCAGCAGAGCAGGTATTACTCACCCAGTTGCC
Source organism: Centrocercus urophasianus (assembly GCF_019232065.1). Taxonomy (NCBI): domain Eukaryota; kingdom Metazoa; phylum Chordata; class Aves; order Galliformes; family Phasianidae; genus Centrocercus; species Centrocercus urophasianus. Next base: position 13,666,735 of record NW_024884822.1, read on the forward strand.
TTCTTATGCAAACGTGCCGGCAGTGGGATCGGGGACAAACCGTCTGAGCGCAGTGCTGCTGGAGATACCCATCCCTCCGTGGAACCTGCAGTCCATAGCCAAGAGCTGCCTCGGGGCTCTGGTGCTGTGCTCTGGGCAGAGCTGTCCCTGCAGACTTGCCCTGTTGGAGCACAGGGAGCTGCATGCTTCAGTGAGTCCCTTCACCTTCATCATCCTCACCACGGGCCCCAGCCGTGTGCTGAGTGGCAGCAGCTGTGACAGCACGTGGGAGCACACACAGCTACACAAGTTCTTTATGGAGAGAGTGGTGAGGTGCTGAACAGCTGCCCAGAGAGGCTGTGATGCCCCGTCCATCCCTGGAGGTGTTCAAGGCCAGGTTGGATGGGGCCCTGGGCAGCCTGGTCTAGTATTAAATGTGGAGGTTGGTGGCCCTGCATGTGGCAGAGGGTTGGAGATTCGTGATCCTTGAGGTCCCTTCCAACCCTGGCCATTCTGTGATTCTGAGATTCTTTACACAGCCACTTCTGCAAGGTGAGAACTGGGAGAGCTCCCGGCATACCTGCAGTGCTGCCTGGGAGAGAAGTGTCAGGAGGAGATGCAGTGAGTGCACAGAGCCACTGCTCCCTGCTAACACCATGACAGCAGAGCACCCTATCGGACCCTGAGTGCCGCCTCCAGCAGCATTCCCATTGATGTTCCCAAACCTGAGCAACATGTGCACTTCTGGCAGATGCTCCCCACTGCACGTGGAGTGTTTGGGAGGAGAAAGTGCATCGCTCCTCAGTGTCTGTCCCACCTGCATGGAAACACACCAACCCAAACCCAAAGCCGTGATAAAGGGCTCTCTGCAGAGAGAAAGGCGGTTGCTGCTGGGGCGGGTGAGAGCTAAGACAGTGTGATGGTGGCTTTCAGTTTGAAGAGAATCAGAAAGAAGAAGCTGCTTTGTAGACGTCTGCATTTGCTCCTGAAAGAATCTGAGTTATTCTATTACTCACATCAAATGAAACCTTAAGGAAGTGCTGCTGCTCTGCACTCAGGATCTCACACCTCCTGCACATCCTACCACACTGGGATGGGATGCTCTCCCAGCCCAACTGTGTGCATACACAGATCCAACTCCCCCATCTGAATCCAACGCTTTTACATCTCATCTTTGAACTCTCACGTGAAAGAAAACTGATATAAAAGGAAAATGTTCTCAAGCCATGCAAAGAAATGCAGGCAGATGAGAGATTTGGGGCAGAGGAAAGGCCAGCTGATAATCATCTGCATTTGACAGAACAAGAAAAACAATCTTTGAAAACCCCATCTAGGCATTATTCTGCATTCTGGCATTAAGGACAACATGACTTGATTGCGTCTTTTCTCAGGAATGGGCAGACTGGCTTGGTGGTTTGGAAAAATACAAGTAAGCATCTATTTTTTAATTATTACTCTTTTTTCCACAGACCACTGCCATTTCTGATTTGAGTGATGGGCAGAGTCAGAAAGGATAAACCACCACAAGACCAGACTTTCTCATCATGTTTTTTGCTAGGAAGTTCTGGAACTCTCAGGAGAAGCCTCATCTGTGCGAAGCTGCTGTCAGATGATAGAGCATTTGGCAGAGCAAAAAGCCAGGGTGCCACCCACGCTCTGTGATGCCAATTGGTAATGACATCAAAGTAAATACACAGTAATCAAAATATAAATTGGAAAAATACTCCAATATCCCCCAAAGACTGCAACGCAGCTACAGAGCAGAGCAACCCAAATCCCCGCTCCCACCCTTCCCTCGTTGCTGTCACTGTGTCTCCCAGCACTGGGCCCAGTGGTGCTCTGGGGCTGTTTGGAGGAGGAGCAGCACAAGGACGTGGATCAGCCACCCCTGTCTGCAGAGAGCCCTCAGCATTTGGGGTTTCTGTGCCCCCAAAGCTACACAGCACTGGCCTCCCTTTCAGCAGGCAATGGATGGGCTGATCCTCTCCTTCCTGCTCTCCTTGTTCTCTCTCTCTGCTCTTGGCAAAGCATTACACACCACAACCCAAGGAAGGTCCTCGCACTCCATCCTTTTATGTCCCCATCCCCACGGGTATGAGTGCCTGCAGAACTGCAGGGCTGTCCTGTCTGCTTTGGGTGAGCACCTGCAGCTCAGCTCTGAGAGGCCCTCTCATGCCTGCACACCACTGCGCTCCTGGCCCTCGCATCTCAGAATCTCTCCCTGTGCTTCAAACAAACTTTGTTTTCAGCAGAAACTGCTGCTTTCAGCCTTCACCTATAAACCAAGCCTGTGTTATGGCAGCCGAAATGTCCTGGCTAAGTTAGAGGAGGAAGCTGTGCACAAAGCCATGAAGGTGTGCATCTGCTGCTGCAGGAGAGCAGCAATGCGTTCCCACTGCAGCGCGCCGGCAGTTGGGCCAGCCCTGAATTACATGCTGGAGTGAGAGCTTCCCTTGTGGTCACACAAAAAAGAAAGGCTTTAAAAACACCATTTTAAATGGTGCCCAGGGGTATATTTAAAGAATAGCTAGCCAAATTCCACACTGCTTTGGGCTGCTGGAACGCCGCTGAGCTGCGGCGGGGCTGCAAAGCAGATAAGAAAGCGCAGCGCTCGGCCAATTAGTTTTAACCATCATTATATAATATTGATGTCATATTGAATATACATATATATATTCTGGCACAGTGGCTGAAATTAAATTGATTTATTAAGTTGATACCGCGTGCCGATGCCAAACTACCAGGTAATTGATCAGCTGCCTCGAATGAACTCCAACATGTAATTTCCAGCACAATTTGACTGATCAGCAATACCATAATTGGTTGCAAATGTCCTTCCTTCTATTTGTTTTGTTAAGTGGCTTTTTCATTAACGCAGCGGAGCCAAGTAAATAAACATGACTTTACTATTGGGCTGAAAGCAGACAATAGTTGAGAAATGGATCCAGACCGGGACAGGGCTGTACGATGCTGCACAGCCAGCTCTCCATTTTTATATTCTCCCAGTTTTGCTGTGTTTTGTGTTTGCTTTAGAATATAATTCCTTTTAGCAAAAGGGACTTGGCTGACAGTACGTTACACAAAATGCGGATCTGTTTGGATTTATGTCCCCAAATGCCTTAAGTCGACAGGTTTGCTACAAAGCCAAGCTTAGCTCGTGGCTCTCAGATGGCCCTGCAGAGAGAGCACACTGAATCAGGTCCCCAGGAAGGGGCTCGACAGGAAGCACACAGACATCCCTGCCGTCATACAGAGCAGGCAGGGCTGGGGTGGTCTGCTGGAATAGAAAGGTGAGAGTACACCTCGGCAGCACAGCTATCCCACCAGGTACAGCATTGGATAACTCGTGTCATTCCCAGAACGTGTCCAGAACATTGCTTTCTGAGTGTGTAATTCCTCAATACTTGCTCTGCAATGCTTTCCCCAGCTCTTATGTTATCCTCTGCTATCGATTACGGCCCATTTCTGGCTGTATTCTAAGCACTTGTAACTGTGTGAGCTGGGCGATGAATTGTGGCTATCTGGTGACTTCCCAGCAATGAAACATTATTGCAGACCTTTCACTGAGTCACCACAACACATTACAGGAGCACGGGCAATAAAAAATCGTGTCTGAAAGAATAAAGGCGTTGAGTCAGGAGAGAAGAACTAATCCGTTATTTCCAACTGCTCTCAGCAGTTCAGGACTTTATATCTGTGCCTCTTTTTGTCCACCAGACTCTGCCAAGCACAATGATTGTTTTACTTCTGGTAGCTCCTTAAATATGTTCAACAAAGGCTTATTCCAGTGCAAAGGACATGCAAGCCTAAGCTCCTTACTCCAGGGGTGTTCTTTGGCCTTCCCATTTGGACCTCCAAGACAGCAGTGTGTTGCAAGGAGGCACGCTCCATTAGTGAGCCTCAAACCTACCCACAGAAGACACTGGGATGAAGGCAGTTGGGATCTGTTATCCCTCTCCTTTTGCCTATTGCTGAGGTCCAGATGGCAGCTCTGCAGCACAGCAAGGTGTGAGCAAGGAGAAGGGGAGCAGCCGTCCCTCTGGAGCCATGCAGGCACGCATGGTGCAGAGCTGAGGTCTGGGATCTTGCATTTGCTTTATGAAGAGTTCAACACAGCCATTAGTCAGCAAATAATAGCGAGAAACAGGTCTGTAATTGGTGTGCTTAGACTGCAGTCAATTATTAGCACTTACTATGGTCTCATGTATGTAAAACCCAGGGTGAGTGCTGTCATGTAAGGGCCTGTCCTGCAGCGTCTGCTCTGGGTATGAGCTCAGCTGAGCAGGGTCACGGACAGCAGCACATGGCTCGGCACAGAACCCTTCCCTGTTTGGGCTTTGAGAGCCACGGAGTCACTGAATGGCTGAGTTGGAAAGGACCTTTCAAGCCCCTTGGGTCCCAGTCCCCTGCAATGAGCAGGGACACCCACAGCTTCATCCCAGCCCGTGCTGGCTGCCTGCACCTCACCAGACAGCCCACGCCATCCTGGCTCTGCAGACAGATCTGTGGGGAAGCACTCCAAGGGCTCCTGGATGGCAGCAGAGGACACAGCAGCGCTCCAGAATAAAAGCAGGAGGTTTCTCTAACAGCATTTCTTGCTTCTGTCACCAAAGGTGCTTCTTCCAAAACCCAAATCTCAACTTCACCAGCCCACAACCTGTCTAAAATCTAGGGCAGAGCTCCTGGCGAAGCATGCAGCAGAACCAAAGCTTGCTTTTCATGTGAAGAATGAAGCTGGTGTGACCCTGTTGATCAGTGAGGTTCATTAAGTGGGTGTGGGGTCATTTTCCCCACAGCCTTCACAGAAGAAGGCTGCCAGCAGGCAGATTGTGAGCAGCTGAGGGCACAGGGCTGCCTGGGCAATGGGGCTGCTGGGCTGCCAAGGTACCTCGGAGCATCCCTCCCTCACAGCACAGCACCGGTGCCAGTGACTAAGCAGTTTCCATAAATCAAGCTGCAGCAGATTTCAGAAGCCTAATAATAACGTGGAGATGTAAAAATAATAATAATATGGTGGTTTTAACGTTAAAAAGGTCACAGATAAGTGTAATAGGCATTCTGGTGTTGAGACTTGCAGCTTGGTTTCGAGCAATTTTAACACTCTGTTTGATGTCTCGTCTCGGGGAGTTAGAAACTGGAATTCAACGATGCAATTAAAAGGCAGCCCTGATGTAATCTGAGCCTCCTTCTACTGCTGCCCTCGCCATTTCACCTTTTCCTCCTTTGCATCCCGCAGGTCAGAAACACTGATGCTGCACTGCAGGGCCCTGCTTGCCCAGGGGTGCCCCCAGCCCTGGCTCCAGCAGGGTCTGCTCTGAGCAGCAGATGCACAGAGCTGGCTGTCCTGGCACCCCAAGTGCTGCCCAGCACCTCCAGCCCTGCGTGCCCACTGTGTCCAAAGCTCTGCAGCTGGCACAGAGCAAGCGCTGCTCATTGCATTTATTGCAACTGTCTCATTCCTACTTTGCTTGTATCAGTACAACTTAATCCAACCAATCACCATCATGAAACGGAGCACATTAAGGCCCTGGCCGTAGAGAGGTGTTGCACTGTGCTGAATGCAATCCTTAAGGGGTCCTGCATCTGTACCTCCCCATTAGAAATTCTAAGCTCCCATCTGCACAGCACATCTCCACCGAAGGCCTTCCAGACCTTTGATGTACATGTGCTGGAGCACAATTCTGCAGAGCAGGCACGGCTTTGGGCTGCAGCCCTGCAGGAGCAGGCGCATGGCTACACGTGTGTTCAGTACCAGCAGGATGAGACACAGGGACTGTGAGCTGCAGACATTCCTATGGCAGCATTAATGGAAACATTATGGAGCTCCACCTCTGTATCACCACTTTGGTTGTACGGGGGGACCCATCTTCCCCGAGCTCCCAGTCAAATCCAGGACAGGCTTGAGTTCCATTCTCACTATCAAGTTATTCTGTCAGTAGGGGATAATACTGAAGAGTTTAATTTATACACTGCAGCATAACATCACCACCACATTATAATGCAAAAGTGCATCATGCTGATTGTGCTATCAGGGTGCAAGAAATGATGCTAGCAGAAAGTAATTCAGCTTTATACCACTTCAGTCTGCTGGTTAACCTGTTACAATGCAACTTCTGTGGATGGGGAAACTGAGGCACAGAGCAAGGGCTCTGAACACATCTGGGGCATCTCACAGCACTGTGGGGTCAGGGCTCTGCTCCGGGCTATGGGAAATCCAGCAGAAATGGCTGCATCTCTGTGCCCTAATTCCACATCCATGGAAAGGGGATAACAATGCACTCTGTTGTGAGGTGCTGAGCCAAAAAAGCTATTATGGGAGCTGTGTAAGTTGCTATAAATACCTGAAGAACGAGGACATTTGGTATTACACTAACAGAATACAAAGTCTGTATGAGCCTTTGCATTTGGAGATGAAAGTTTGAGATAACTCCAGGAAGCTGCAAAATCTCTCCTGGAACTTCCCTCACAGCACTGCTGTTCTCCTGAAGGCTGAGGGCCATCCCTGCCCCTTACAGATACGGATCTCGAGAGCTTTCAGGCTGCTCCTGGCTGAATTAACTTTCATAGGGAGGAGGTCACCGCTCGAGCAGCGAGCAGCAGGGCTTCACAGCTCCTTTTCAAGCTCCAATCAGGCCAGCATGGAGAGGTCATGGACTGTTTTACCCCTCCTGGCTTTCTCCTCAAGTCGGGTAGCTTCAAGGCCCTTTCACATCACCCAGAGGCTTTCCCCTGCCAGCTCTGACCCTTTTTCCATGGCGAAAGGTGCTCAGCTCCTGCACAGCTGTGACCCTACTCCAGGGACTTTCCTGCAAGATCCAGTAGATGCAGACAAAGTAAAGGTGCAAACCTTAAGGCGAGGGGAGGAGAAAGAGCTGTTCTGCATAGGCAGTGCAGCAAAGCTCAGATGGAGCAATGCATCTCCCCCCTGGGACGAAGCGTTGGTTCCTGCAGCCCCAGCACCTCCTGGGACACAGCAGGTGGGCTCCCCACAGCTCCCTTTCCCAGCCCCTAGGAAGGAGCCCAGGGACACCTCTGCACTCAGTGCAGGTGGAAAGGCCCCTCGAGTACACAGGACTCCTGCAGGATCAGAAGGATTTCAGGACTAATCTCTATCCTCCTCCAGGGCAGTCCCCAGCCCTGTGTGGGTTAATTGAGCAAAGCACCAGCAAAGGAGCTCCATGTTCTGTCATTCCCCATGCTGTGCAGTGGCTGTGATGAGAGGCAAGGAATAAAGAAGCAGAGAAGCTGTCAGTAATCCCATCTCACTGCTACTGCTCCCAGACAGATGATGTATTATGTTGACAGCAAAAGGGAGGTGCCTCAGGCAAAAAAAAAAAGTACCACAGAAAACGTTTTGCCACCCATGGCCTCATCAAAACGTTTGTTCCTGGGCAGATGTTCCATTCCTGATTCAGCTGTTTTCAACAAATGGATCCATACCTTTTGCTGAGGACCTGTGCAAGTGGAAAACTGGCAGAGCTGCAGCAAAGCTGCGCTCAAATGCATTTGTTGAGCCGTACAGGATGGAGTGTACAACTGTGCCACGAGGTGCAGAGCCTGACTGCCCACGTCACCCAGTGGAGCTGAGGAACAGAATGTGCTCAGGGTGGGCTGCTGGCACAAGGCAGGATGGAGTGTCCTGAGGAAGGAGCAGTGCATGCTCCTACCTACTCTGGTGTCGTTCCACTTAGAGAGCTCCCATTTAGCATCTCAAGTTTTTCAGTACTTTCAAATTTTCATATGACTGTTCCTGTTTTCAAGAGAAGGCAATGAGAGCTGAAAGCATTGGGCAGAGCTGCCCTCAGACTGGTGAAAAAAAAAAAGTGCCTCAGCACAGAAACAGTATATGCAGTAATGAATCTATACACGAGGGTCAACTGTCAGCTTTCAGTGAGAAAGAAAGGATCAATTTAATTATCATTCTCAGTTCCACATATATGTACACAAAACCAGGAACAATCTGCACCTATTGCATTAGGACGTGCTGAAACCACGTGCTCCAGCAATGAACTGTGCAAGAATGTGCTACAGCACAGCAGCAGCCCCACTCACAGGGTGCAAAACAGGCATTCAGCTTGGAGTACCACACTTTACAGACAAGAGAAATAGATATTAGTGTCAACTACATCGTTTGCAATTCATATTAAGTATTTAGAAATGGATTTTTAAAGGTGTGTGGACGTTGCAGAAGCCCCAGCAGCACTGCCCTGAGTGCTCCCCAGCAGTCCCACACTGCACCTGACATCTTATCTGGAACCACAGCCACTTCCACCCTGGCACCTGCTGCCAGAAGCTGTTTGGCCACATCCTCAGCCCTTCTGGGAACGCCCTGCTGCTCTCCACTGGCTGTTTGTCCCAGCACATGGCATGGGAAGGGATGTTCAGGCCTTGCTGTTCTGTTTGTGCAGGCATAAGTCCTGCTGGGCTGACACTCCTGTGGACAGCATTCAAACACAAGGCTGACCTGGGCATGGTGAACGCAGAATGTGCCTTGCAAATGACACCCAGAAACTACAGATGCAAATAGCAAAGGATGATTTCCTGAATGTTTTCACATGCAGAGGACATCTCTCAGTTTTCCTCAGTCCTGTTCCATAACTTAGCTTCTCCCACACTACACAGGGATTCAACTATGCTGCATTTTCCTGGGGCTTCACGTGCTGGAACCACTGCAAAAATGCAACAAAGATTTCTACTTAATACTGACTAATTTGAGTATCTGACTATGTAAAGGATAATTTCACTAATACTGATGAATTAATCAGCGTTCATTAAGGTGAGGTGACAAACTCAGAACTGATATGAAGTGCTATTAGATTTGCTAGGAGTGGTCGCTGGTGCTCGCAAAGCAACAGCAGCCAAGGAGAGAGCAGAGCCCTCTGGGTCAGCACATCCATGCCCCCAGCTGGGCAGCAAGTCAGATTTAGACAACTCCCTATATATTAGAGTAATATATCTGGGGAAGACCCAAGGGAAGAGACTTTTGCATGCATGCTGCCACAGCACATCTCCTGCACCCACAGCCTGGAGCTGCAGGAGGAAAGTGGAGCTGGCTGGGGTGAGCGCAGTGCTGGAAGCTCAGTGCCTTCAGCTGTGCAAAGCTCCAGCCCAAAGCAGTGCCCCCCAGCATCCACTCCTCTGTGGCACCTCTGTCCCCCAGCACCAACACCAAGCTTTTCAAGAAGCAGACACAGAAACCTCTCAGTTTGGTGTTATCCAGCATTCTGGGGAATGGTTCACAGAAACCCAGATTCTTCCCATGCTGACCACCACCAAACCCTTCCAACACTGCTGCTGGCACTTTCCTAAAGCTTCACGCAGTTCCCATTGTAAAGCCACAGGTCCAACCCCCATCCCTTCCTGCTCCCTCACCACAGAGCATTGCAGTGCCCATTGCTTTCCTCTTATAGGCACTGCCCTCAGCGCACTCTGATTCCATCTCTGCCACTTCCCCGGCACCCCCAGCCACACTGCATCCCACCCAGCCTCCCCAGGTGCATTTCCAAGCCTCCAGCACACGCTCATTTCCTTTCATTTCATCAAAGCCCTGCATTTCTTTTTGGTGACACGATTTGTCAACACATTCAGTTCGTAACAGAAAAAAAAGGCTGATCAAAGAATAGCAGGTAACTCTTATTTACCGTGTGAGAGCAAACCAAATTGCTGCTGTAGCTCTGTATTAGCAGCTTTGTGCCTTTTTCAGCATTTCAGCTGCAACACACTCTTCAACTCAGGACAGACAATTTAAAAACCAAAAGAGAGGGAAATTTCCCCCTCAGAAAAACAAAGCTCCATGCCAGCACTACAGTGCAGAGAGCTGCAGCCTGCAGGCAGTGCATGGCCCTGGGCACAGCACTGGGTTTGGACCTGGTGTGGGATGAGCAGTGCATGGCTGTGCAGCCACACTACAGTAGGTTGAGGATGGTTACGGTGCTGCTTCACTTGGTAAGGGAGCTGGGGAGAAGGAGAGGGCTGCCATACCAAAGAAAGCAGCGACTGGCAGCGTTTGTTGAAATTTAGATTTGAATTTCAATTTGCAATAAGCCTCATGTCATTTAGATTCGTCGCTTTGTCCAAGTTGGGATTTGAACGTCATTGTTTTTGCCTCCATTCGGGCACAGCTCTGCTGCAGGACATCAGCCCCTCCTGCACACCCAGGAAGGCCCTGCTATGCCCCAAGGTCCTGCCCCAGCATCTCTCACGCTGTGCCATTCCTATAATGCAACCATCCCTATCACTTCTTTAATCTTCATTTCCTGCAGGCTCCTAACTGCCCCAAGCACTGAGCTCCCCACAGCCATGGCTGCAGCTCCTCCCTGCAGCCCAACCCCAAGGGCTGCACATCACATCCCACTGCTCTTGTTCCCATTCTAAGGAAATCTGCCCCAAGCAGCCTCCAGAAGCAGCTATTTCAGGGCCAGAAGTGCCCACTCGTTCCCTCACCTGACCCTTCAGTCTGTTAGAATGAAAAGTCTCCCTTTCCTTAACAGCAGAGCAGATATGACACTGCATACATTGTGCTTCATATTACAATAAACCCGGCCTGGTCAAGATTAGCAGCGCTCTGTAAGGCTCTGCTTCTCATTTTCTGTATGAGCTGTAAATAAGGCGGCAGGGCAGTTACCTGGGAGGGAGCAGAGCCATCGCTGTGCCGCAGCACACGGCCACCTCCTTGCTCACTGCTACATCAAAGGCAGAGCCCTGCCTTCAAAGGCAGGCAGAAGGCTTTTTTCTGGAGAAATCCACACCCCAACTCCTAAGCATATGTGAAAGGGAGGGTTTTCAGCTTGTCACTTGAGTGACTTGAAACAAATCAGATGTTGAACCATATGGCTTTGGGGCTTTTGTTAGGCTGTATGCTTTTTTCATTACAGATGAAGCCAATGGTCCCCCCCCAGGGACGCAGGCTGCACACAGGTAGAGCCAGGCAGAGGCATGCAGACTGCTGGCTACGCTGCAAAAGGCGATTGAGAGATTTTCCTACTTCCATACTGCATCACCCATTTTACAAACCAGATCATCATGCTAAGGGCATGTAGTGACAGGACAAGGGGAAATAGCTTTAAGCTGGAAAAAGGAAAATTTAGACTAGATATTAGGAAGAAATTCATTGCTGTGTGATGAGTCACTGGAACGGATTGCCCAGCAAGATTGTGGATGCTCCCATCCTGGAGGTGCTCAAGGCCAGGCTGGATGGGGCTGTGAGCAACCTGGTCTGCTGGGAGGTATCCCTGCCTATAGCATGGGGGTGGAACTAGATAATCTTAAAGGTCCCTTCCAACCCAAGCTACTCTATGACCTTCCACAGTCCCACCTGTTTGCCACTCACACCTGCAAGTTCCAGGGGTCTCCAAGAGGGGTACTCAGAACAGAGCAGTCAGGAGCCACAGGTTCCCCAGCATGGACCTACAGGTGGTTGTGTGCCTGCACCTCAGCTGGCAGCATCCAATGGAACAGTGCTAACCAAAGTGAGCAACCTGAGGAACCTACATGCAAAGGAGGGTTTGAAGGGGGAACTGCTGTTCATCTCCTGCCAGCAGGATAGAACGGCACCAACAAGAAACTGCTCCAAGAGGCAGAGGGAATTTTTCAGCTTTCCTTCCATCTAGAGTTAAGGCAAAGAGTCTTTCTGCACTGCAGGATTGACAAGAAACCACCTCTCTACTAACTGCAGAGAAGATTTATGATACCGGATCATCATAAAGCAGAATAAAAAGTGATTGCTGTAATTAAGCATGACCAGAAGTTGGCTGTTAAGGAGAAAAATGTCCCTGATGAGCGTTCCAGTGCTGCTGACATGCAGATGCAATGGAGCAGGAGTCTGACTTCTCACAAACCACAGCTCTCCTAAGTCCAGCAGCACTTACATCACACCCAGCAGCAAAGGCTGTTCATCATACAGATGGCATTTTGTTCAAGCACCACAACTGCAGCCCGGTTAAAGAGCAATAGAGGCAAGCAAAAGTGATCTTGAAGTTTTGGTCCTCTGCATTGTGCTCTAATCCTTTTCACTGCTTCCCCAACAAACACAGCAGAAGTCTGCCCACTGATGCCCATCAGCTCTGCAGCCCCGCTGGGTTGCAGCCAGTGCCCACATGGTGTGTCACATGGGATCTGCTGCTCTGCTCCATTCAACAAAGGAATCAGGCATAAGAAAGCCATACCGTAAATATTTGGTGAAGTACGAGGTGCAAGCATTGTTAAGAACACTTTGGTAATATCTCACACTATAGTCTACATCATTTTGGCAACGCATTGATGATACATAACTGAGACAAATAAACCTGAGCCTTTCTAACAAGGGTCGTATATTACAAACCAAATAGGTTTAAAATCCAGTATTGAAACGCTCAAAATTTAGGTGACCGTTTGCAGTGTGTGGCTAAGAGAAGTTGCAAATGTGGATCTGTATGCAGGGCTTCAGCTTGGATACATTATCCTTATCATTTAATATTACATTTTGAGCCTCGTGAAGAAATTAACTCATTTTTAACATCCCAACTTCACCTGTGCCAGAAAAGCAGCACAGGGGCACTCACCTCCTTAGCAAATGTTGTCTTCAGCTCAGCCCGCTACCTTACAGCCCATCCCAGCACAGAGAGCAGCTGGAGTGGGTATTCGTTCAGAATAGGATCCCTCACACTGCACTTACCTGCCAGGCACCAGCCAGCCAACACGTGCCAGGGAGGGGACAGGCAGTAGCACAGCTGACCTTCACCTTACAAGGGAAGCAACTGCCCGACCCTCCAGCACTGCAAGGTGACCTCTGCCAGGGAATATTGTGAGAACACCTGAAAACAAAAAGGATGTCTTTTGCTCCAAGCAAAGCACTCCTCCATAAGCTGCACAGTAAGCCATGGGCTGGCTGCTGCCCGCTATGGCAGAGGTCACAGCATCCCAGCTGCTGAATGCACCGGGAGGAAAATTGCTGTGCAGCTGTGAAATATGATTACAGATGTAACGTCTTCATTTCCTTCCCTTGATTCCTTTCTTCCAGACAGATGAAGCGATGCAGAGGAAGGTGGTGCTCGCTGAGGCCGGCTTGCTCAGCATCCTGCTGTGGGAACAATTGTGCAGCGCTCTCCAGGAAGGTTGATGAAATGCAAAGTGTCTGATTCGTTCTGCTGCCTGCCACAGGAAGGGCCAGGCCACGAGCAGCTGCCTGCAGCACAGCACTGCCCAGGTGAGGAAGGAGCAGGGCTGCCCTGGACAGATGTGCTGCTTGGTGCTGCCCACTGCTATGGCAGTGAGAAGCAGCCGCCTCTGGGGGGACAGCTTTGGTTGTAGGCATTTCTTGGATGGTAGAAGTAGAGGTACCTTGCAGAGGGTACAGGCTGATGGGAAATGGCAACCTTAGCACCGCTGCAAAACTGGAGCACCTCTCTTGGGGTGGGCTGTGCACCTGTGGCACTGCAGAAGCCTCAGAGTTCCTGGCAATGAATAACATCCATCACTACCAGGCAGTGCCTTTGACTTTTAGCTACTGCCTGGAGGGTCAAACACTGCTCCAGGTGGGTCTGCAGTAGAGGATGCTTTATGGCTTGCTCCCTTCCCTGTACTCACTGACTGCAAAGACACAACACTTTGCCACTTAAGAGGTGATCTGAGCCCCCAGCTTAGCTCTTGAGAGGCATGGAAGAGCTTACCATGGCAGCCTTTACAAGCTCTGAGGCTCACCTTGAACTTTGGACATTACATTGGAGCATTAGGCTTAAAAGGATGCTTTAAATTGGGTGATGCCCAGTTTTAATTTTCCTCTAAATTATCTTCCTAAAAAATATAAAAGAAATGAAAATGCTGCAAGAGGACAAAACCAAAATATCTGCACTGTCAAATGCCTGACAGAAGTCAATATATTTGACATCTACTGCTTTCCTTCTAGCCACACGGTCTGTTAGTCTTTAAACTGAAATTAGAGTGCTTTGACACGATCTGTTCTCAGCAAACCTGTACTGGCTGCTGCTCATCTTATTTTCCAGGGTGGTGATTATTTGTTGCAGCAGTTTTCTGGATGTTCTGGGTAAGCTGACTGTTGCATCACTCTCCTGCTCCTTGTTCCCTCACCTCTCCCACCTTTCAGAGATAAGCAATACATCAGTTTTCTGCTATCACCCCAGTCCTCCCATGAATTCAGAGATACCATTAACAGTTCTGAGATTACCAAAGCCAGTTCTTCAGTACTGTAGGATTAAGGCAGTCCCAGCCAATTTAAAAACCTCTGACTTATCTAAGAGCTCTTTAGTCTGTTTTTCCCTCATCTAGACTGATTTTTTCGTGTGTTAATATTAATTGTGGCACATGCTTATACACCATTTGTTTCTTATTGAAGATTGGACAGAAAGAACATAAACTCCTTATTTTCATTGATTAGGAGCTCTTTCTCTCGCTGAAGTAACAGACAAATCTTTAATTTGCTCTCCCTCCTCTTATCAGTGGGTTCAAGAACCATTTCTTGTTACCCCCAAAGTCTATTACTAGCTACATTGGATTTTCTTCATTTATGTTTTTCCTTTACAGATTTGAGCTATTTCTTTACGATCATCTGCAGTAATCTTACAGACCAACCAGTTTTCACAGTTATTTCCTCTGATGCCAATAAGGAATTTGATTCAGGAGACCAGCTGCATCTCCTGTATTTTCTATGCACTGGAGTAATTGGCATTTTGGCCTCTTCCCTCCCATGGAAGCCATCAGTTCCCCAAGCTCATGGAACTCCCTGTTGTTAAGACCAGCTTCCCTTCCCTTCCATGGACCATGAACACTAGAGGTCCTTTGGCAGCATCACCAGTCTTCCATTTTCAGATTTTCATCTCCTTTCTTCTCACTACATGAGGTGCCCAAGAGCTCCACCTTCAACACTTCTGCTCATCTTTTATATCCAAAAATTGCCCATAAGTCTCAGAGAAGGCCCTCAATCCGCATCTTCAGGTTCTGGCCCAGATTGCTGTGGGTCACTGCAGGCCAATGCTTCCATGGTGCCTTTGAGGTTGGGTTGGATTTTATTTTTTGTAGTATCAGCTTCATTGTACAGAGCAGTTCAAGACGCAAAGCACAGCAGCCAGAGCTCCCTTGGCACATCATGCAGGCAGCTTCCAAAGTGGCAGAGACGGGCAGAGCAGCCACTTGGCCACTGGGTAAGCACTGTGCTATGGCTCCAACCGGCTGAGACTCCTGTAAGTGATCGTAGTGTGAGAGCTCAATCTGAATTTGCAGCTCCCTGGCTATCCATCATTTTTTCCAAGGGTTGTGAAGAAGACATCATTGAGCTGGCAGCTCTGATCCGAGGACACACCAGGGATTTCTCTATAGCAGGAACTCAGCTATAAGTCTGCTTTACGCATCTGGAGCAATGGAAATAGCCTTAATTGAGGCTATAAAGCAGCTCACGATGACATTTTCTGTCAGTTCTGTGTATCACAGAGGATATCCATGCACTGAAAAGCCTTAAATCATTTCTGGGCTGGAACATAAAATTGATCTACTTAAATACGTTGTTTAAGAGTAAAGGGTTCATTGAATACTGCCTTCCACTTTCACAAGTAGGGACCCAATGGTGCACATAGATTTATCCTCCACAAACTGTTTTCCCCATAGGTTTTGCTTTAGCTGCCTCATACCCAAGTTTGGAGTGCCCGGCTCCCTTCAGTGCATGATTTCCAGCGGCCGGTGTCAGCAGTGAGTTGGAGGCAGGCTGCACATCAAAGGCTTTGATCTCCATTCATCTCCACTTAACTAAAAGGAAGCCACATCTGGAGAATTTATCTCGTTCTGCAAGCTATAAATATGTATGGTTTGGGTACGGCGTAATTAATCAAAAGGCTTAAACAGAATACATGTGGTGACCTGCAAAGATGCTGGATTGAAAGCCGTGGAACTGATGAAATACCTTCTTATGCACATCTGTGTGCATCCAAACCACTCAGTATTTCAGCACCTTTTATTTGGTTAAAGCTCAGTACTGAGGACACATGCCTTCACGAGGCCTAAAGAGTTAAGTTAGTTCCACGGCTCTACATGAAGCATGGTAGCAAATAATTTCCTACACAAGAACACCAAAGAGCTCCAGCTTGGAGGATCTGGGAGCAGAACATGGATCTTGGTTTGGCTTCAAGTCTGAATTTTTCACTCTCAAAATCTGGACCAGCTTACATGTCTGATCCCATCTCTGACTTTTCCCATTTATCCAAAATCAGCCATAAATGGCACAAAGTTTAACCTAATCAGGCAGCACTCTTTAAAAAGGTAATCAGGCTCCAGTGGTGACTACCTACTTTATTCCACTAAATACAACTGATTTGATACCCAGACAATCGGAACTCCTGATTAGCTGATTCGTGATTCTTTTGATGCTCACATACTCTTGCTGCAGCTCTCTCAAGAACATGCAGTCGCTCTCTTTCCAGGCTGTATCTACGAGCTGTGGAATACATGCAGCTGTGGATCTGGATGAAACACGTGTTCACAGATGAATGGCCGAGGTCTGTGCTGGGAGATGGCTGGGTTGGCAGATGTGTTGCCTGCTTGGAAACCAGTCCTGAAGACAGACTGGAAAAATGAGAAGCAAGGATGAGAAGTTGCTGACAACAAAGGATCACTCCTAAGATGCTCCCAAAACAAACCAGCAATGATGCAGCGCGCTCTGCCACTGCCTGCCAGCTGTGGCTCTCACTGGACTATTGCTAACAAGCATCCATGGAGCCTGCAGCTGGCAGAGCCAACACCAAATGGCAAGAAAATGAAGCTCAGGGAAAAGACTCGTCTTTGTAGTCATGACTGTCAATGGAATAATTACCCTCTTTTAAAAGTCATTTTCCACAAGGTGGGGGGAAAATAACTGTAATGAAAGGCAAACACCGAGGAGCAGGCTGGGGCAGCTCTCAGTATCCAAGCAACACAGATACTCTCATCGTTATTATTATGATTTCACCTTTTAAAGAAACTCCTGTCTATGGCTAACTTCCCATAATGGGCTCCATTAATATTAATTAAGTCTCACAACTCCTGAGTGATGTAGCTAAGACACCCAGCTTTGAAGCAAAAACCAGAAAAGTTACAAAACTGAAAAAGACACAGAGACTGTGATGAACTCAGAAGCAATCCACCCTCCTGGTGACCCAGAGCTCAGGATCAGGTGAACACAAAGCTGCTGGGACAGCTGCTGCTCATGTTTTCTCAATGAGCAGGTAAGGTTTCACCAGCACCAGTAATCACCTGCAACTGCACTGCATCCAAAACCAAATGCGCAGAGGGAACAGAAACACACCACAAGCCCAGCACTAAGAACCATTCTATGATTCCATAGTTGACTGTTGTCCAACCAAAGCCCATCACTGATCATTCTCCCAAGATTCTTGAAGATTATCCTCAATTTTCTAGAGCAATTCTAGAGCAAGATCAACCAATTTACGAAGTAAATCACCTTCCCTCCCACCTTCAGAGAACAGCCCTGCTCACTACTTTTACCAATGCCAAATCCTTGCTATAGGCTCTGACAAGAGACCTTGATCTCATTTATCCAACGGCATGCTCTGATAGAAATAGGTCAGGAGAAGGGAAAGAAATACAAAGGACTGAGTAGTGCTTACTCACTAGACAGCCTCCTGGGAAAGCATCTCCTAACCCTGCTGCCATATTTAAAGCAGGATACCTGCAGATCTTGAATTGGCATTCTGTTGACTCAGTATTTTTGCCTGTTCACACCCATTGCCAGGTAATGGAAATTTGATTACTGACAGTTTGCACCACAACACAGTGCTTTCAAATGATATGCATACATGGAGTCCGTCCATACCACTTTTTTTCAACACCTGGTTTAGAGCAATTAATCATTATGAAGCCTGGTGTGCTGAGTTCGGGCAACCACTGTGAGAAGAGAACTCTGGTCAGTGAAAGCCACATATCAGAGCCGCTCACTGGGGCTGATTTCAACCCAGTTTGCATGCTTGGCTGACCACCTCTGCAGGAGCAACACAGAAAGTTTAGCTCTACACTGATTTGAAAATAAACAAACAAATCTGGTATTCTAAAAATCTCCCTAGGGTGGCAAAGAAGAAAGTATTTGTAGTGGATGTTTGATAATTAGTGACTGTGGAATCGGCCCCTCAGTAACAAGAATCCTGCACAAAGGAAAGCAAGCAGGATGAAAGCACTGTGACTACAGAGGTACCTCACAAATAGCCTTCCTTTATAGTGCAGTTGCCAGACAAAGACAAAAAAACAAGGCAGACAAAAATAAATAAAACTGGTCCATCTGCATGGGCTTGTGGTGAATGCAGTCTCAGAGCAGCAACTCTTCAAGCTAGGAGGGTAACTGCACTGAAAAGCTCAGAAGTAAAAGGCAAAGCATCCTTTCACCAGATACCATCTGAGAGTCAGCTTTTACAGATACATCTGTCTTGAGATGATGCTGATGTCTGACGGACCTAACTTCAGGCATAACCGCAGCTGCACTTGGCTTCCCAGCCTCCTGTGCCAGGAAGCAGAGCTTCACTGCTCGTTTAATTACGGCTGCAGGAGCCGTGGGGCTGGAGGGAAGAGCTGTCTTCATTTCCCATCCATGGTTTCACTCGAAGTCATCCTGCTTTTCCAGGGGGAACCCAAGGCTGCTGATAACCTGCCTTCTCCATACACGCAACAAGCCCCGTCTGGGGCTGAACCCCAGCAGCAAGGCAGCTTTTCCTTCCCGTAGGGAACTGCTGAGACCAGCAGAAGCACAGCCACCCTCCCCAAACAGCCAGCATGGAGGCAACCCAGCAGCCTGCCCAGACTCTTCTGCGTCAGGCAGAAAGCACCTTGCTAGGTCTGTGTCCATCAGCAGGAAACGGACTAACGAGGCTTCTGCTGCTGGGAGCTCCTCCTGGCTTCACAGAGCCACAGCTCCAACCTGCCTGGGAAGGTCCGGGGCCCCGTGCCCAGCGCCAGGAATGCCCAGCCAACAGGACGCAGCAGGCGAGTGGCTTTGGTAGAGCCTGAAGCTAAGAATGGAGGTCTGAGTTTCACTTGCTCATCCACAGGAAGAAACATAAGATCCATCAGAGCAGTACAGAGAGCAACCAGCCTCTGCACAACCACCCATCCTGGAGCAGCTCTACAACCCACGAGCACTGAGGCACTTTCCCCAGCCAAGGGAAAATCCCAGCTGTGGTGACATGCACGTGGCTTTTTTACCTAGCCCTCAAACGCCACTTTTCCACTTCACACCAGCACCCGTCCTCAGACCAACCCCAACCCATACCAGGAGTAATGCCCACAGAACAGGGCTGTTGTGAGCAGCTCCCGCAGCCCTGCTGCTCTCACTGCTGGGGAGTGATGCTGCATTCCAGCCGCCATCGGGCTGCGGGTGCTCAGAAACCACCCTCACTTGAGCTCTGCACTTAAGGGTACTTCAGTTTATAGTTTAACCCTTCAGGGACAATGAGTGAACAAGCACGCTACAAGCAGGGCTCCCAGGGAATCCAGAAGAATCACAAGGCATTTACTCAGAGATAACCCAAGCATACACAGATTCAAGCAGAGCATTAAACATTTCCAGGCACTTCCAGGCCCTTCAGATCCCAAGCCATCACTCAGCTTTCATCATGCCGGATGCCTGCTGGGCTCCCTGCTCACAAGTCCTCCAGTTCCATTGCCCTCAGCGTGTTTGCACCCAGCAGCCACATGCCCTCTTGACAGCACTTAAATTTGTCTCTGCTCCTTCCTGCTGCAGATTTTTCATCCCTTACAGAGCACGGATCCAAGTCATTACACAGCAAGGCACTAAATAATACAACAGCTCCATGAATTCATTCATACATTTGATGCAATCAAACGTCCACAACCTTCACTTCCTATTCCTTGGACTCTGGTGGCTCCCTGAGGACTCTGTCCATCCCCCACACTTGTTTGCAGCCTCTGCAATGTGACTATCAGCACTTCACAGCACTTCTGTGAAGCATTCTGCAAAGTTTTCAGACAGAGTCAATCAGTTACACATCTCAGCATTACCATGTATGGGCACTCCAGTGCATTTTCATTAATTGAGCAGCCAGTCTGGAGCATTTCAGCCCTGATTTCGGCAACGCATTAGCTAGTAACAACTTGGAAATGTCTCACAAAGGTGCTCTCAGATGATGCTTACAGCTGCAGAGACATCATCTGCAGGAAGGAAGGGAGCTGGGAAGATGGATCCATCGAGGTGAGACAGAAGGAAACCCTTCCCCTGAGGATGAGAGACCGGGAGCAAATGGAAATACTGATTCTGGGGAGTAAATAACACCCATTCCTGTTAGGACTGTTTTAGCCATAAGCCAGCGAGGAGATGAAAAATTGCCATCAGAATGAAAAGTGCTACAAGCAGCAGAAATGCACGCAATGAAAGCTTTAAGCTTTGCAATCGGGTGGGAGAAAGGAGGGAAAAAACACTGCAGAATCTTCATCCTCAGCAGAAATTTAGGGAAAAACCCAACAGGCTGTGTTTAAAGAAATCTTTACAGTGATTTTCTTCACTCCCAAGTTATAGCGTGCATGCTCTCATTCCAGCTGAACAAGGCAGCCTTTTTGCTGATGCAGAACACGTCTTACCAGTTCATTTTCGGCACAATGCACAGAGAATTAGGTGCACAATTCCTGTTAACAAGAATGGAGATTGCACACGTCTCCTTCCTTCCTGCCCAACACAGAATAAATAACCACAAGTGTGGGACAGGGAATGCCAGACAGATAACTCTGCTTTGGTTACAGGGAGAGGACCCTGCTTAGGAGCCACACTGAACCAGAGGAAATATTTCTCTGCTGTAGCTGTTCCTCCTATCTACCATTTACAAGACTGATGACCAGCCTCAATATGCAGCAGTTGAATACAAATCAGCCTGCTGGCTTTGTGTTGTGCAAAAAACATGAAAAATAAATGCCTGGATTTTACCTTCACAGGAAATAATGCAAACACCAACACAGTCACGTGTCTGGCTCCCAGTATAGCCTCAATCAGGGCACAGTTCAGCTCTGATGGGTTTTTATAAGTAAGTAGCTGCCCCTCTGAAGCATGTGACATGGACTTCAGTGCAGCCCCACCACCTCCAATCTGAGCTCCTGCAGCACCCAGGAACTCATGGGGTTAGGAACAGGCACACCTGCAGAGCTGGGCCCTGGGGATCCCTGCATCCCATTGCAGCATCCCTGCATTCAGCACAGCAGTGGCCCTGGGCTGCCCATACCATGCAGCTCCACGCAGAGGCAGAGCTTGGAGGCAGTTTGTTGGGCACAGCTGGGTGCTATGAGCAGCCATATCCCACACCAAGAGGACACTGCCGTAGGGGAGTCCTGTAACTCCAGTTTCAGGAGTCAGAATCAGAAAATAAACTGGGCCAGATGAATTCTGGAATTATACATTCAAGTACTGAGAGGAAACAGCTGCTGGCGTGAAGGCTCAGACACGGGAGAAGAAATGCACAGAGAGAATTCAGCATTCTGTATTACTGAGATGTGCCATACTTCAGTCTGTCACCAAAAGCTGCTTTTGTGGCACATCCACGTGTTTGCACAGTCACAGCACTGGGAGGCCATGCCAGCTCCCAGCTGTTCCTCCCGCAGCTCCAAAGAGTAACCACTGCCCCCAGCACCAACCTCATCCTTGCCCTGAGCTCTGCTTGGAGCCTCTCACGCAGCTGCAGGCAGCCCCATGCTCACCTAACCTGGCTCATCACACCACGCTTCCCTTCGCTGCCTTCCTTGCTGTTAAAGCTGTCACCACGATTCAGATTTCCCCTATCAGATTCTCTGTGCGGGGAGATCCCCAATACATTATATGGCATCGCGAAGCTATTAAGCTACTTAGGTTTATATCACCTAAGCAGCTTAGGTTGATATCTCCAGAAGCGATACGCTTCTGAGGATCTCGACGCATCAAGCAGTGTAATTACAATCAAAGGTTTCAGAGATTCCAACCACCAAAGCTCACAGAGGGCCTCTATCATTTGGATGGCAATGCTGAGTGAAAAGAAAGCATCCAAACCCCAGGTGAGTTCCAGTCACAGAACTGACGGCAAACACAGACTGCACAGCCGAGACAATATTGCTTTCCCCACAAAGCAAAACACTGTCATTCTTTGGTTAAGAAACCCAACAGTGAAGAAAGATGTCAGACGTCCATTTGCCTGGCAGTACCTGTTTTAGATTGCTAAATTTCAGGCTTCGTGGTAATTGCTCAAGTGACTTGGAGCTCCAGCCCCAACCTACTCTTGCTTTCCAACTCCTCTAACGGCGTTACTCATGTACTCATCAAAGCACGGGATGTTTGTACCCGCAATCTGTAGATAACCTGCTCACTCAGTGCTGCTGCAGAGAGCTGTCAGGCCCTAATAACTCATTTCCTGAATAAATCCTTCAGAGACTCCATACTCTGAACGTGAAGGGAGTAAAATATTCCTTTGATCATTCGCTTGAAATATTTTCCTCATCCTTTAAAAATGAATGTAACAGAAGGCAGTCAGCAGGAAGACAATTAATGTCAGATAAACTGATGCACAGACTTTTACAATGACGTACTGCATGCTTTACAGTGATGCAAAATGAAGGAATTCCCCTCCTCTCCTGCACACACCTGAGCTCAATGCCCCTGCTGGTATTATTGGAGCTTCCAACCAGTCTTGGTGCCAAGTCGTATCACCAGCATGGAGGGTCCATCTCTCAGAATGGATCAGAACATCCTCTGATAGTTGACGCATAGAGTTGCATGACAGATCAGTATGGGGGGAAAGGTGTTACAACAAGGGTGTGATGACGGAAGGACCAACACGACAGAGAGGTGCTGGAAAGGAAGAAAACGGCTCACTGTATCAGAAGATTCCAGGTTTGCAGGGGAAGCTTCACCAAGGAGGGAGCTTTACTGGCTGTCAGCCTTTAAATGGGGTGTGAGAGGTGCAGCCAGGCTGCAGCCCTTCCAATCACAGCTGAATTGCCTTCACCTGTGCTCCCAGGTCCTTCCCCAGGTGCTCCATCAGTGGTTCAGGTCAGGACTCAGCAGTTCCCATACAGTTACCATGCACACAAAACATCGAGGCAGACATAATTACAAGACTTCTGAGTCCATCCTTCTCTAAATGGATGCACAAGCTCCTTTACATGCAGAGAGAGAGCCAGGCTGCTTTCATGCTGATCCTCCAGAACTTGTACCTATGTCGTATGAAAATACAGCTTCTAAGAAAGAACAAAACCATGCAGCAGTGTAATTCCCAGCACTCCAGAATGCTTCACAGAATCCTTTTAAAATTACAGAACTGTACAAAAATAGAGGTGGGAGATCCTCTGGTCTTGGAAAACCACACTGTGTAGATTGTTCCTGGAGCTGAAATGCATTCACTGAGAGCAGTCCAGGCTCTTACTTCAGGTGTGCATAAACTCCATAGGGTTCTCTTATTAAGCATACAAAATGCTGTAATGCTATTATGTGACAGAAAGTACAGAGATGATAGTGGGATGGCAAAGTCTCTGGCTGCAGCAAATGAGGACAAGCCCAAATGCAGCAGCCATGGACATAGAAACAAAGCTGCTTACCTTTGGAAAGCCTCTGGTAGGCAGGAAACTCCAGCAAGACCCCCTCACCTCCACTGCCCCTTAAAAGAGGTCTGGGAAGGAGTGAATCCTCCTTCACTCCAGCCCTTCAGGTCGCTCAGCAGCATTGCATGCACCTGAGCTCCCCTGGGCTGGCCCTGCCTTCCCACCAGGTGCTCCATCACTGCTTCAGGCCCTGACTTAGCATTTCTGCTGCAATTGCTAAGCATAAAAAACAAAACAAAACACAAAGCCCACAAACATTAACAATTGGGATAGCTGATTAGGACCAGGGAGGCCACTATCCTTGTCATCCTTATCATTTCGTTACTCTCTTGTGCTTCTGTGCCCTATGGATTTTCACCACCTGCCCTACACCCCAACTGAAAGCCCTTGGGAACAGCAGCCCTGTCTGCACAGAGCCCACCATTATTCCAGTGCCATATGTTAAAAGAACCCAACATCACGCACTGAGAGCATCTTCCCCTTGCTTTATAACACCAACACACAAATTTTCCCTGCGGCGTTGCTTATATTGATATGTATTTTTATCAAGGGAGTCAGGAGCAACAAGTAGAACCCTGAGACGGTTAAAGCATGCTTCAAACTCATTTAAAATAATGCGCTCTCTCACTAGACTCATACATCTCTACAAAGAAAACGGCAAGCAATCCAGAACATGCAAACCATAACGACGTTCAGATGTGTACAGACATAAATAGCAA
Source organism: Centrocercus urophasianus (assembly GCF_019232065.1). Taxonomy (NCBI): domain Eukaryota; kingdom Metazoa; phylum Chordata; class Aves; order Galliformes; family Phasianidae; genus Centrocercus; species Centrocercus urophasianus. The sequence continues at coordinate 13,690,965 of NW_024884822.1, forward strand.
CTTCTAAACCAAGAATTTGCCTCTGGAGCCTTTTCAGTAGGCTGTCAAATAGAAAATATTTAAAGGGAAGCTATGATAGCAAAAATTCTCTTTGTTTGAGGCAAGGATGGAGTGAATGTGTCATACGGCACTAAGAAAGAACAAGAGAAATCTCAGTGATCCAAAGTGAAAGGACTTCATTATGGAGGAAATCCTCAATCCATTTAAATCAATCACAGATCTTTTGGCTTCAGTAGTTCTGGATCTCATTACAGTCCCAACAACAAACAAACAAATAAAAATACAACAAATTTCAGCACCAAAATGCACAATGTCAGTCCTCTACAATTTCCTGTGCAGGAATGCTCAGGGTCTGCACCCACACGAGCTGCAGGAGCTGGCTGTGGGTCAGCAGCAGCACATGGCCGCACCTCACCCACCACTCACTGGGGACTTCTGGCAGCTGCTGAGCTACAGCTCAACCTTCCAGAATAGAAGAACTCCTTCTAAATGTGAATATATTTGGGATTTCTTTGTAAACACTTGGAATCTCACTGCTAACAAGTTGGAGTGGTTGAACAATCTGCTGTTCCAGGAGCCCTTAGGAACACCTGGTGCACGACCTGCAGGCAGCACAGCACCTCACAGCGCCCAGCTGCAGTCCTGCTGACCTCTCCATAACAGAAGCAGTGTCTGAAACACTCCCCTCGCCTCCAGATTGCAGAGAAAGGCACTAGCAAGGAGTGAAACAGAGCTGCCCTTGCCTGCTGGGTTGCTGCTCCATGACCACAAACACAGCCTTATCTCCAAACGCAGCAAGGACAAAACAGATGAATCACAGCGCAAATATCTGTCATTTCTTCTGGTTTACTTCGTGCTACAAAGGGCAGGCAAAGAAAACCAGCAAAAACAAATTGAGCTCTCTGGTCTACTTCTTATCCCACTTAATAAAGGGTATGCTTTGCTACCACTTAATCCAATGGAAAAATTCCTTTAGGTCTCCATGGGAACGACATTGGTCTATAATACTTAACCATAAGTACCAAATTCTATAAGCTTTGGCTGCAACTTTTTTGTGTCCTTTTAAAGATCTCTGTGGATAAAGAACGTGAGGCTCTGGAGTCAATAAAGTCAACGAAGCAGTTTTCACAGGCATCAAAAGTTCACTTCCAAACTTTTCTACAAAATAGTTACTGGAATTTGGGGAAAGCGAGCACAAAGAAAACACTGTAATAACAAACACAATGACCCTTTTAACAAGTAAAGCGAGCGGGCTGATTAATGAAATTGGACTTACAGTACATTTGGACCAGACAGTGAATGGAAATCCCTCAGCAGCCCATCACGAGGCAGACAATGTGTAAGCAGATAACAGCAAGAGCTGTGTGGTTCATAATTAATTCAAAAGACATGGCAGTGCTGTCTCCTTGCTGGCTCTGGTCAGCCACTGAAGACAATCCCGCTCAGTCGGGGTGAAGTGCTGTATATCAGAACGAAATTCCTTCCTTCCGCTCTCATCACAACAGCAATGACCACAGATTAACAAGAGAAACATCAGTGTTCACTGGGCACTACGTTTGTGGGGCAGAGCTCTGAACACCATCCTGAACCCAACCTTCTCTCCTCGGCTGTGAGGACTGACTGAACAGCAACGTAAGGAAAGGAATAAATGGTGATGATAGCAATGAAAAGCTATGAATAATCTGATGCCGAGACCGAGCAGTTCAAAGTTCAGCTCAGGCTTGGTTCAGAGATCTGTGAGCAGTGGTTTATCTCGGGTCAGACCCAACGTGGGGCTCAGAGCCCGGGCTGACCTGGCTGTGATGGAGAGGCCCCTGCTCCACGTGTACTGAGGTCCTCCTTTGAGGTGTGCAGATGTGCTCCTTGCTGGGGCTGCAGCCCCCCTGCCAGCGCCACGGCTCTGCCTGTGGCATGTGTACCAAATCGGCAGCTGTCAAAATTATTCAGCTTGGAAATTAATCAGACACGGCAGTTAATAAGGCAAAGTTAAAAAACAAGGCAAGAAACACACGATCTTTTCAGTTGTGAGGGTTGAGGACCGAGTGCTCCACGCTACAGGTGGAGGCTGGGCCCATCCACCTCCAATGCTGACGGCCTCCGCCGCGCGGCTCTAATAAATCAGTCAGCACCATCGTTCCATAATGCTGCCTTTATGCTGGGCTTTGACCCAGCCCTGGCACACGTTTAAGGGCAAAAATAATTTATGACATCACCAAATTCCTGATTAAAACATTTTCATACTGGGATTTTAAAATACACTCTCATTGACTAACATTTTCACTAGCTCAGAAAATCCCACGCTACGTGCTTTGACCACATCATAAAGAAAAAGGCTTCATTTGGATGCTGAACAATGGGCAGTGTTTAAGAGCAGTCAGTTTACTTTCTGGCAGGATACAGCTTTCACGCAGACCAGCTCAGAAACACGACACTGATACAGGCATTAAGAATGGATTAACACAGCCATGGAGGCTGCAATGCTACCACTAGTGGGACAGCACCAAACCGAGCACGTATCCTGGCTGAAAATCTTCATATCCAGCACAGAAACATGAGAGAACGACAAGAAACCTTTAGGGAATACTGCAATTTCCCCAGCCTTGTGATGCTAATTACAGTCATTATCAGAGTCTAAAAGTTCTGCGTATTTTTTGTTCTCTGCTCACGGCAGCTGTGCAATGAGACAAACTCAAGGTGCAATAACAACGTTTGGTGCTGCACACAAAAAAAAGAAAAATAAAATCCTGAGTCCCACCCAATTTCAGTATTACAACCTCACACTTTTTTTTTTTTAAGATTCTAACATAATCAGCTCACAAAGCTCTCTCCTCTCCTACGTACGCACACACACATAATCCAGGGTATATTATTTTCTAAAATGACAACTTCAGTCCTTTGAATTCACAGCAATCTCAGAAGCAGAAAAGCCTCTGGTTTTGTAATGGGTTTTTTTCTTTGGTTTTGTTTTTTTTTCTTTCGATTTAGCTCCTTTTACTGTTGCCCTTTACATCATTTATCTTTCAGTATCAAGGCAATGAATTTTTGTATTTGTTTCCTTGTTTCAGCAAGAGAAGAAAGGAAAAAAAAATATGAGTATCTATAGATTAACTGTAAAGAAGGCCTATGTTGAACAGAACTGCCCACAGATATACAATGACACGCAATTCTATGTTGCTCTCCTATTTTTGACCATTTTTAACCCAAAAGCTTTTATGAAATAAAAAACCCTAAACCGCCCAGCACTGCTGACATGACTTTCTCGTGGCCCAAGGGCTAGCTCCAAGCCGGGCTTCATAGCAGTGAGTGGTGCAATGCTCAGCCTTACACCCTGGCACATGGATGATGGATTTATCCAGTGGCTTAAAGAAAAGCCAAAGCTGAGTTGTGGAGCAGAGACCCGAGCTGAGGCTCCATGCACACAAACGCCTGAGCCGTGGGTCTGTAGCTGGAGGTCACTGCCTTCTCTTGTCACTGCAGGGATGCCTCTTTCTTTCCTGTGCTGTGGAGCTCCATCAAAAGCAGAGGTGGAGAATGCCTCCTCGCCAGCTCACACGTTACAGCAGATCATCTGTTGATTATATCCTTCCTCTTCAAAAAAAAACCAAAACCAACTCCAAACAAATACAGCATGATATTTGCCCGGGAGAGCTTACACAAACAGAAAAATGCTCAAGTAAAAACGCTTGGTAGGGAAGTCTGAGCAGATCATAAGGCTCCTCCTCTCCTCTCCATTTGGATAGACATCAACAGCATTCCCACAGAACCTTCACAGGTGAAACACAGAAATATTCTTCTGTTTGCCTATATCCTATCTGTTTGATTAACTAAATGCCAGCATAACCACCGGGGAATCTTCCTCTCTTGTGTAATTTCTGTATTAGGGAGCTCCTGATCTGGAATTTGGAGGTGCGTTTGTTTGACACGCTGAATTAACTAGTAATACAAATCCACCCAAACGAAGCTGCATTCAGAGCACCTCAAGCTGCTGCAGTTACACCCCTCAGCCTGCAGCACAGAGCAGAATCCCATTGGGACTGCCTGCATCCGTGAGCTGATGGTAGTTGTGAGGATCTGGGTCCTTTGCCTTGGGTTTGGCACCGGGTTTGGCCATCTCAGGATCACAGCGCGGCTGGGACCTGACCGCCTCCAGCCGCTCATTACACGCGCTGCTGCCCAGAGCCCAGCCAGGGCTGCGGGCAGCGCGGTGATGGGCAGCACGGCGCTGCCGCGGCGCCAGAAAATCGGGAATGCCGTCCTCCTCACGTCCACTCTGCATCTCCCCTCTTTTAGTTTAAAGCCGCTCCCCCCGTCTCGCTCCGTGAGGTGCACTGAGAGCCGTGCTCTTGTGCACCTTATTGCCTTTCAGCTCCCTCGGGGTTACCGAAGCAGCCCGGACCCCGCTCTCGGCGCCCTGCCGCCCCCTCACGCCCTGGCACAGCCGTGACCGGCCGCCCGTCCTCGCTCAGGGCCTCGGCACCTTCAGACCCGCTGCACCCAGGCGCGGCAGTGCGCAGTGCGCCTGCGCGATAGCCGCCCCGCTCCTCCAGGGCAGACGAGGCGTGGGGCAGAGTGGACCCAGGAGACCGCATGAAGAAGGCCTTCCGGTCTCGGTGAGGCCGCTTCCGGCGGCGGCAATGGGGCTCAGCCCTGGCGGCCTCCCGGCACCGCGGAGCGTCCTGTGCCTTGTCGCCGGCAGGCAGCTCGATCTGATACCGAGAAACGGCGCCGTAACTTTTAATTGCACAGCAGACGTCTCGCTTTGCGAGCCGCCCGGAACGGCCCCAGGCACCGGGGGGGAGCAGAGATCTGCAGGTGCCCGAACAGCCGCCCTGCGACCCGCCTCCTCCTGCGAGACCCGTCGCGTCTCAGTGACGTCACAGCCCGCACTGGGCCGGATGTCAGGTCTCACCTCGAAGGCACGCCGCCTCCATCCAGACGCATCCAGAACAATCTCCCGAGCTTAATCAACCTGTAACGAAGCTAAGCTGACCAGTAATAATCAAAGTAATGAAAGGCAAACCTCATCTCACACACAATAAAGCAATGGAAATACTGAAACTTGAGACTAAAGGAGGAAAATATTCTGAATTTAGATTGATTCTTAGAAACAGGAACCTTGTCAGTATTCTGTGTATAAACAAATGCCTTATAAACAGATGCTGCCTTATTCGACCCATCGTGAAAAGGGGAATTGGGTCTTTCGGGGTTTCTGTACAAGCACTGATATTCATGTTTCACTGCATTAACAAAGTTCAGCTTTTACTGATGACTGTGGCAAATAAGAAGTATTTTCCAAATGAAGCAAACTTCCATTGCTTTTCAGGCAACGCTGAGCTGCATGTTTTATATGGGATTTGAGGGTTCTAGTGCATATGTCATGCTGGATGGAACTGTGACAGAGGCAGCTGCTAGAAGAAAAAAAAAGTCCTAATTCTTTACTGCAGACATCCACTGTGATTTTAAAAACACAGGAAAAGCAGCAGAATGTCCACACTTACAGACAAAACCAAGCTGCTTTAAAACTGACAGCTTAAGAATATTTAAAACTTCTGTGAAACAGACACGAGGCCAGGTTCCATAGAACTCCATTAAATCTGCAATCCTGTTCTCTTCTGTTTGTGATTAATTACTTCCCTAGCCAAAGAGAAGCTAACAGAATACCTGTTCAACTATTAGAAGATATTCAGGGCTGTGTTACAGTATCAGTATATGAACAGAAGACAGATTTAGTCGACAATATTTTACAGTTTGGTGAAATACAATCTCCCTGAAAAATTATTGTATTATTACCAAAGCCTGGTGATCCAGCTCCTGTTTGCAGCTCTGCTGCTGGTTTGTAGTGGAACTTTTAGCCAAATAGTTATGCTTTCCCATTTACAAAGTGGCAGCTACCAACACTTCTCTTCCTCATAACAAGTGAGGAACACAGAATCGAATTAAAGCCTGCTGCAGCTGCAGAGATTCCCACAGAGAAGGCAGTTACAAAATGGATCGACTTTTCTGTTTTTAAAGTGCGTGCCATAATCAGCACGTAGCAAAGGGGAAAATGGACTCCAAATGAGCCTTTTGAAAGAGATACAGAATGAGAGAAGAGTGTCTTGCACTGAGGTTATGTATTTAACAGTTTTACATGAAATATTTATATATAAAAACTTTGTTAAGTGCTTTTCTCCAATTTAAAAATCTAAAGAATTCAAAAATAAGGCATTCAGTATTTGAAAAAGTACAGATTTACAAAATGTGTATATTCTGTCATGAAAACTCCACACCAACATTATACACTTGGAAAAAAAATACAAACAGGATATATTACAAATTTATGTAGCAATAACTTAGTTCATACCATGCAATAAGAAGTATGTTAATCAAGATACACAAGCTTTTAAGTTTCCTAAACTGGAGGGCTTAATTCTGTTTGCAAACGAGTTTTTATGCAAATTCTTAGAGCTGTGGCACTTGAAATTCTTGGTAGCCTTTCTATTGAGAGTTAAATTGTACATAAATGATTACGAGGATGGAGAGTAACAAAGCAGCTGTTACGAATCATTCCAACTTTGTTCGACAATAGCTGAAACTCTTTTCTCATATTCACGTTTGTTCTCCTGATAAAGCTGTGCTGCCTGACTGTTTGCTGGACTGTTTGGATTAGGTTCATCAAGCAGAGACTGTGAAAAAGGGAAAAACAGAGAGTGAGACAAACCAGCAATTTATGCAACAGTGAAGAACACCTTTCCTATCAAATGCTTCAGAAAGCAAACATGACAAAGTAGAGCCCACTTAAAAAACAAAACACAACAAAACAGGTTAAAGCTAATATGAGGCACCCCGAACAGAGCTGCTGAACTTCCAGTTATACATTTTATGAGCATTACCACTGCATACATTTTTAGGCTCCTCATGTCCTTACAAACAGATGCAGTAGAGCCATTTGTGCCAGTTTGCAGTATGACACCAACTGATCATCTGGCTATGACACCACTGATGTCACACAGGACTAAAGAGAAAAAACTATTTTCAGTCTGCCATATCATTTCTATTTACTCTGATTAAACAAATTTCAGCAGCACTTGAAGTGACAGGCCGAGGCTTTGTGAAATGGTTTCAAATGTTACATTATACAAATTCTATACCTGACTGCCCATCTTGACTAAAAACAGATAAAAAAGGAAGCCAAATCACTGTTTTCTTGTGAAAATTATCCAACGGCAATTTTGTAGCTCAAAATCAGCAACTGCACAGCTCAGCACTTCGTGTTTATTGGATCTGAGAAGCAATTGCTTAGGCTACAAGTATTTGAAGTTCTCCAGTTTTGTCACTGAGCTGTGTACTCTCCAAACAGGCTTGTAACAACGTACTTAACTGCTAAAATAGATCTAAAGTTACCTGAATTGAAGTTAAAATAGATGAAACGTCGTACGTCGGGCTCCACCGATTCTGCAGAATATCTAAACATATGCTGCCATCTGCATAAACTGTGAACACAGCACACACATCAGCCATCCCTTCTCAGACTTACCTTACGTTCTATTCATTAAATACAGTTCAAGCAAGAACTACTGTATCAATTTGGCCTGCGTTCAAAAAATGCTTTGGGATTATAGCAGCTATGGCTGACTATCTTATCTAATTTGATAGCTGGTCTTTTGAAGGAGATACATTACTGCAAGTAACAAAACATCTAAGAGGAAATGAAAGAAGGTTCAAAAAATATGGCAATAGCACAGGCACTGGTAGGCCTGGACTCGGCTTCTTGCTCCTCCTGTGTGCTTGGCCCAGATTCAAGTCGACGTAATGCCTCTCAGCAAGCAGAGACATTTGCTGCAGGCATGGGATGCACTGCGCCAGCCGAGGATCTCAGTCATCGTGCACTGCATGGGGAAACTGCACAGTGCTCACAGGCTAGGAAGGACACTAAGGCAGACAATAGGAAACACTGCCTGCCTGAAATACTACTTCTGTCTGAATAGGAGAGCCTGTAGGAAACTGAGATTTGTCATGCAAGCTTCTACATGCTGCTTTTCTAGCTTGTTCATCCCAGTAACAAAATATAATAAAACAAAGCAGTCAGAAGCATACTGCCTTTCTTGGTATGTGACAGATAAATGGTTAGAGTGTTGCCTAATACTGCCACAGAACTGTTGTTAAAACCAGCCTCTGCTCAAGGAGGGCTCAAGCTACAGGAACTGCTGAAACATGTTTGCGCTTCAACTCTCAAACTGAATCTATAACCCTTTGTAACAGAGGGGATTGGGAGACAGAGAGGCATGGCTTCTGTTTTCTGCATCCAACAACCAGATAAAAGCTATGGAGAGATGGAGTGAGAAGCACAGCTCTCCATGGCTGCCCTCCCACTGAGCTGGAGGCAGCTCCTTTCCCTCTGCTCTCCCCTAGGAGTGCACTTTCTCGCCTGCCTCCCGCTGCCAGCGCTGCTTAGCACAGGGAACCCCATGAGGGTTGGCTTGGCTGAGCTCTCACCTGACAGAAATAAGTAACATTTGGCACCATCGGTTCCCTGCTTGGATTCATGATGTGTCTACACAGACAGAAGAGCTGTTAAATGGAAGGGGGCAGGAATCTGAAGCAAGATTGCCCCTTTAGGCCAACTTAAGTGCAGCTGTAGCTGAAAACACTTACAGATTTTGCTGCCGTATTGATTGGAAAGAGACAGACAGTTGCTACTTAACAGCACTGCAACTCTCAGTTCTTTCATCAAGTAGTTACTGCCTGAGACAACTGCTCAGCAGGCAGCAGTGCAGAGAGCAAACCAATAAGCACTCTGGAGCTCTGCAGAATAAACGACCACACCATAACAGTAAGCATTATGGCTAAATAGAAATGATTTACTCACCGTTTGGATGGAACATTTTTGATAAAAACCTAACAGTTGGAGGTTTGTTTGGATATTCTTCTGAAAATTCTATTACTAGTTTAAAAGTACCTGTCCAAATAAACATAAATACAATCAGATGACCACCAACAAAAAAAAAGGAAAAAACAAGGTAAGTTAATTCATGTGCTCCATAATCGATATTTCTGCCCACTGTTATGCAAACAAACCACATTAAGCCTGCTTTCTTTTCACATATTTCAAGTGACAATGGAACTGTGGAACTAATAATTACTAATTGCAATGAAAACAGCAGCAGCAGCAGCTAGGTCCAAGCATTGAGACTCACTGTATACACGGGGAAAGCAGCTACATCCAACATCCATCATCCCACTGCCCTCCTCCCTTCTTCTGTGACCAAATTCGCCTGTTCTATGGACTTCAGTGACTTGAAGGTGTTTCATTAAGAAGGCCCTGTGGTGCCAGCAAGCAAAAACTGGAATCTCATCATCAGCAATCGCAGCCTTTGGAGCTCATGACTGGTTCACTGAAAACCTTTATTACGGATCAGTGAATAATTTACTGTACTCCTCCAACCCAACACAGAGGAAAACCCATCTGCTGCTGATTACTGCAATAACGCTATAATTATTAAACTCATTATTCCTCATATGCCTGGGGGAGATTCATTACACATCAACTTTCATGTTTATGTACAGATTTGGTATTCCCCCCTCTCACTCAGTTCTATTTTCAGAACAATTCAAGATTTTTCACCTGCTCTTAGTTACAAGAGCAGAGATGAATCAAGCATGCTACAAAGACGAAACCAGAACAGCATTCTGGTCAGCTGTCTCGCTGAGCTCAGCTGCAGAGATGCGAGAACATCTGGCAGCATTAGACTAACTTCCTCCTCCAAAAGCTCAAACTGTGTCTACACAAGTCTTGGTACAAGCACTGCTTCATAGCTTTGTAACTAACCATCAACCACTACGGTAAGACACTGCTTGCACAGAAATACAGTATTTTCATAGCTAACTCGACCTTGATCCAGCACTCCTGGCTTGTTCAGACTGTTCCAACCTACATAGTATCAGAGCAGAATAATGTCAATACTGACAATATTCACAAGAATGACAGAGAATACAGAAATTTGCTGCTTACCATCTTCAAAAGGTGTCCCTTCTGGCCTGAAAGGTGTAAAAAATAAATTCCAGTTAAAAATGACCATCACTTCCAAGCACTCGCAATAAACACGTACGTTATTCCCTATTCTCCTCGAGACAGACATAGAGACAGCCATACAAATATTTAGGGAAGCCTCCAGAGGCAACTTCTGGGAGCTCTGTCGCATTCAGCAGACTTTCCCATAGTCAATCTGTCAGTGAAGACACCCACTTCGTTATCATCCCAAGCAGTGCATGTGCCACGTTTCAGAGCTCAATTAACGAGGAGATCGTTAGTAAGCTGACTCCAGCCTTATGAAAGGACACTACCAGAGTTCCTCTTCTGGAGGACACGTAATGTAACTTCCTAAATAGAACCTCATTCCACCGGGAATCAATCCAAACACTGCCAGTGCATCTGGATTTGATGGCCAACAACATGTGGTGCTCTTATGTACCTTTAAAGAGCCAGCCTGCTTTTTCATAACCCAGCTCCTATAAAACCCGTTCCATTTATTAAGCCACATGCAAACATCATTAAAAAAAAGACAATGAATATATACTTTTTCCCCCAGGCATTCTTTATTACCCCTGAAAGCAGATTTTCACTGTGATTGCACAGTTGGTCATTTCTGAAAATTTCCTGACTTTACATTCACAAAGAAAAAAAAAAAGAAAAAAGCATATTATAAAAAAATTCCCCCCCCCCCCCTCTCCCAAAAAAAAGGGCTCACAGTGAGCAAAAACTCTTACCCAAATATAACTGCATTCCACTGCATTATATTATTCTCAGATGGTGCACCACTGACACCCACAGGAGGGTCTTCTTGCAATCTAGAAATCACAAATATAGAACAGCAAGCCTTACGTAAGTGAAATGCTTCCACCTGCAAGCCTGACTCAAGAGCAACATCCACTGCCTTTATAAACCTATTCTCAATTACTGAACAAAGCATTACATGCAGATTAGCAGTATTCCAAAAGACAAACCAAGATCTGCTCCTGGATTACACCAACACGCTGTGACAGCCCAGCAGGTTGAGGCAGGTGTGCAAAGCACCGTAAGTAACAGTGCTTTAAAGCAGCACACGAAGCTGGGATGGATTTACCACCCAGATGGTTATGGAGGAGCAGAGCAAGTAACTGCTGCTGGCTGCCACAGTGAAACAGAGAATAAGTCACAGCCAGAAACAGGAGCTCAGCACAGTGATCCAGGACATACTTACTGCAACTGAGGGCAAAGGACTGTCAGCTGAGCTTTTTCTGCATCCCTAAGTCTGTGCACGACGCAGCTGAATTTGCTTAAGGCTGTTTTGGCTGGTGAGCTGACTGCTTCAAAAGGGAAGAGGGAGCAAGGGGAAACCTTTGCACTGCTCCCTGATAGCAGTTCCACAAATGTAAATATTTGTCTCTCAAGCAGTAGTGGAAGCATTTGAAAGTCTTTTTAGTTCCTTAATCCTTGGACTAGGGAAAAGCACATTGCTTACTGAAAGCTGCATAAACTCACGCCAGACAAATACACGCTCTAACTAAATGACAGAACCAAGATTCCCTCCTGTCCATTCTGTGTGTTTCTGCTAAAGGATCACGTTAGAGCCTGGAACAACAAAAAGCAGTAACCTCCCACACCAGTGGGGACTGCCCAGGCAGATCCTTTTGTGACAGCTCCCATCCGCGGCACAGAGTTGAGTCATGCAAGAATAAAGAAAATGAAGTAACTGCCCTCGCTTTGAAGCAGTTGTTCAGTGTTAACGTGAGATTTGACCACACAGCAGAACAAGGTTAAGAGCAAACCCTCACTACAGACCGAGGGACAAACTCTAACTCAGTTTCAGCCCATTTGTGCAGACTGCCTTAGGGTTGAGTCAGGCACAACGCCAGTAGCGATGCCTGGAAGTCCCCCCGTGCCTGGATGTCCATCCCTGGCACAGTGAGTGCAGCTGCTCGTGTACACAGACACCAGCAATGACGCTGCCCGCACAGCCAGGCTGGCAGCTGGGCTCTGCCTGCTTGCAATCCAGCTCCCCTGCGGACCGTGTTTACATCCTTGCTCTGTGAGCACATGCAGTCCAGACAGCTTAATTTGAACAGCATAAACCACCTACTATTTTGGTCAGGGAGAGCAGGAATGTGTTTTCTTCCATGCCAGACTGCACGCTGGTAATAATGCCTGAGCGCTTTGCCTGATAAATGTATCAGGAGCACGGCTTTGGGTTTTAGAGCAATTTTAAAAGCTCATGTACACCCTGCTGTCAAAAGGTCTAACTAAATACAGACAGGTCGTGGCAAGGGCTGCAAGCCAGGCTGGTCTCAGCAGGGCCTGGAAGTCAGTAAGAATCAGGGAAAAGGTAGTATTTGTAAGCCCTTTTCTAACAGTACTTGGAAAAGGTTGGAAAAGACCCACAGGATCATCAGGTCCAACCATCCACCCATCACCAACAGCTCTCACTAAACCATGTCCCTCAATACTGAACTCCTCCAGGGTCGGTGACTCCACCACCTCCCTGGGTGGCCCATTCCAGTGCCTGACCACTCTTTCAGAGAAGCATTATTTCCTAACATCAAGCCTACATCTCCCCTGGCGCAGCTTGAAGCCATCCACTCTACTTCTGTCACCGGTTACACGTATAATATTTATACATAACGATACCTATACGTAGTAAAAATAACACTTCTCTGTTGGTTTAATTAGGCGATACAAGACACTGCTCCCTCTCCACTACTCCTGGCAATTCCAAGATGCAAAAGTTTATATTTAACCAAGTGAATCAGAGCTCACAGCACAGCCTGCTGTTTCAGTATGAGGTAAGAGTAGCGCAAGGCTAAACAAAAATATAACCAGGGGGGAAGGAGGACGGGGAAAAAATAGACATGAGATAGCTACGTGCATTTTGGGGTATAAAAGTGGTCAAATATCTGATAAAGAAATGGGAGCAGTGCTCGCTCTTCGAAGTATTCTCCACCTTCCATTCCAAGATCATAAAGCCAGTCCTTCTGAGATCTCAAAATGACACAGAAAGGTCTGATCGCTATCCAGAAGCGCTGCTCAGCGCTGAGCAGATCACTCAGTTCCTGAGATAACGGATGCCCACTGCTCGGATGGCGCAGGCTCCCGGCGCTCGGCTCGCTGCCCGCTCAGCTCCCATCGCAGCACCGCTCCGTGCTCGGTGCACACAGCTGCTCCCCGCTGTGTTTTCGGTGCGGGCACCGCAGCCGTGCTAGGAAAAGAGCCCCTACCCGAGCTGACTCATCTCAGGCTGAGGAGGAAACACACCGAACTGTGACGTTTACAAAACACAACAACAAACCCCAACACCGCTTTTCCTCCGCTCCCAGCTATGACCCCATCGGTCGGTAACGCTCAGAAACACGCGGCGATCGGCAGCTCCCGGCGCTCGGTGCGCGTTATACAAGACTGCTCGGGATGGAAAAGCTCGGACAGAACCGCATGCGCACACAAACATTAAAGGGCACTTGGGTTTTGCTTACATACGGAGAACGAAGCGACCGCTAATTGCGGCGCTCCATATTTAGAAGCCCCCCGCGAGAGTTCGTTCCGGACGCGGCACCAGCTCTAACCTCAGGCGGCCCCGGGGGGGGTGGGAGGAACCGGCCCCGGGCAAAGCCGGCCCCAGGCAGAGCCGGCCCCAGGCTGAGCCGGCCCCGGGGAGCTCCGCCGGCCCGCGTTCAAGGCGGAAGGGCTCTGCTCTGCTCTGCCCCGCTTCCAGAAGAGCCTCGGAGCCGCCGGGACCGCGGGAGGCTCGTCCGGAGGCGCCGGGGGAGGGGCGCGCGGAGGCCCCAGCGGATCAGAAGAACGGCGAGGCCGCCCCGGCCCGCCCTCAGCTCGGCCCCGCGCCGCCGCTCACCTCTTGAAGTCGCGCATCAGCCTGCGCCGCGCCGGGGTGGACATGATCGCGGCGGAGTGCCCGGCCGCAGCACCGCCTCCCGCACAAACAATCCGCAATGGCGTCTCCCTCCGCGCCGGGCGGGGCCGGCCGACGTCGCGGGGGCGGGCGGGGAGGGAACGCTCGGCGCGGCTCGGCACGCCCCTCTGTTGTGCGGGGCGCCCCGCTGCGCCGCCTGGGACGGAACGGCTGCGGGGCGGAACGCGGAACCGGCGGCTCTGAGTGCGGCACGGGAACCGCCTCGCCCCGTAGCGAGGACTTCGCACTGCGCCGCGAGCTGCTGTTGAGCTGGGTGGCTCGTTTATTCCAGGTGACGGCGCTCACGCTGAGCAGATTTCAGCGGGGGACAAAGAGCAAACGGCGCGGGTCGGGCCGTCCCGCAGGATGGGAGCGGCACGGACTGACGCCGCTCCTCCTCGAGCCCTGAGCCGCTTCTCACGCAGAGCCCTGGCAGCCGGCCGCGGAACGCCGGGGCAGCGGCTCCGTGTGCCTCCGCGCCTTTCTGTTTATAAGAAGGTCGTAACCAGCACGAGGCTCATCCTGAAGTGAGCGAAATGAACACTGCGCTCTCACGTCTGCCTGTTTGTTTTGCCTCCAGTCATCCGAGCATTTGAGAGGCATTGATCCCGAGTTACTTCTGGACTGTGCCTGTGAGTGCTGAGCCAAATGGGGACCTCACACGGCTGTTTGAACTCTTTGGCTGGCAAGGATCGGGACGCAGCTGACGGGAGGGGACAAGCCTTCTAAAGAGGCCGAGGAATAAGCACTGCTCCTTCTGCAGTCCTTGCAGTACTGCTCCCACACTCGTGGGAAACGGCTCCTGCCGTCTTCTCTGCACTTCCATCCTCCCACCACGTGCTGTAACTTTACATCCCACTGCCAGTCCTCCAGCTTTAATGCTGGAGGAGTTTATGTTTAGCTCTAGCTGCCTCACAGGGGAGAAAGAGCATTAAGAGAGAAAAAACATGTGCAAGCCAGGCCCTGTTTTAATAATTAACGTCAGTTTAACAGCATTGGTGATTTTACTGTTAACATGCACCTTGCTGCAGGTGCCCAGGCCAAGCAGTGAGAGCACCCTGCTGGAGGGCAGCTCGAGTCATCCCCACACCCTCCTGCAGGTCACCACTGCCTGGAAATCCTGTATCAGTCCATTCTGAAATCCCACATAGCTTCCACATGGCTCACAAACCATTTCAGCAAAATCTCAGCAAGAACATTTCCCCTCCGATAACACTGGAGAGAGCAAAAGAAGCAAAAAGGTCACAACTTCCTTAAAGCTTTTCTCTTTCACTGCTTTACTGGATGTGGGCACCAATCAAGTCCCTACCAAACCCTCCCCCCTTTTCTTTTTCTGTTTCTTTGGAAGAAGCCTGCTGGGATGCTCGGCCACTGCTGTGCACAGGCATCCAGTGCTCACAGCAGAGGATGCTGATCCTCAGCCCCCTGCCAGGCAGCACAGCAGGCTTAGACACAGTCATACCCAACAGGACAGCCTCGCGTGCTTTGGCATTATCTGACTCAAAGTTTTCTTTTCAGTTTCACCTGGTAGAGAAACAAGTGTGGTTGGTTACTTCATCAGGAAATTGAAAGCTGTAACTCCCCCCCCCCTTGAAGAACCAGCTGATTTCTGTTCTGCTCATTGTGTGACACATGGTTTCAAGATCCAGTTAACTATAACCCAGTCTAGTTTCAAAAACCTGGCTCGGCTGTAACAAGGAGGCCCTGCCCTTGGTGGATTAATGCATCTTGAAACAAAACCTGTAGTAAATAATCACTTTAGATTTATATCTGAAGTTAATGATTTCCGTATTTCCCCACTTAATGAATTTAAATGCATTACTGCCGTTATTGTTAAACTGAAAACGTTTAAAACGCCCATAGTGAAATCAATACTATACTTGTAACTCAACAAATGTCAGAGCCAGATGGAAACAACTTCAGAAGTGACTTTCTCATGCAGTGCCTGGAGGGATTTTTCTATGCAGCCATTGGAATTGTCCATTAAAACAGCCCTTCAGAAAACTGGGGGAAAAAAAATAAAAAATCCTTGCAGCATTCAGTCTAGAACATGAGTAACACTTCCACTCTGCAAACCACTTAAGTAGTACAGAAATAGATGAAAAAAAACACTCATCAGAAGTTCTTTCTAGTTGTTACCGATTCGTCTTTTAACAGGAAAATAATATTTGATAAAGGATTACATTAAATAAGAAGGCAGCACTCGGCAGCACAGTCATTGTATTTTAATCTTTGGTAAACATTACATTTGTGCAGAATTTCTGTAGAACTGAACCATTCCTCAAGTACCTTGTCCTTTCATCGACCGAGAGCTTGAGAAGGAGGCACGAAGGAAGCTGCCTGCTTTGCTAATGATGAGAGCACTCCACGCTCTCAGTAACTTCATTGCATTTCCAGGTCACTCTCCTTCATGCTGTCCCATCTCCCCAGCAGGACCTGCCCAGGTTCCCGTAGGCCAAACCCAAGGTTCCAAGAGAAGGACAGGTAAGGCAGGTCACCCATCACACAATGCTCGTGTTCCCCCTGCAGCAGCAGCTGCCGGCAGCCCACAGCCATCTCCTTTCCTTTCACGAGCACAGGGCTGCTCTGAGCACGCTGCTCCATCCTTGCAAAGAAACAGAGCATGAAACTCCTCAACCCGGTCGGCTATTCTGACGGCAAACTGCTGACTTCAGTTACCAACTGAACTCCATTATCCTTTAAATGTATTCCAGCAAACTGCGTGCTTGCTTCCTTGAGGGCACACCGCCCACAGAGAAAGGAACACCAAACCAACAGCTCCGCACCAGCCTCTCTGCACAGAGCGTAGCACCACTGCTTCATACTTGCTCTTACTGACTCCCCTTCTCCCCGAGCTCAACGCGCCCGCTCACTTCAGGATTTTCCAAAAATAAGGAGCCCCCCCGCCATTTCAACCGCTCGCTGGGACAGCCCGACCGCCAGGGGGCGCCGCTCCGAGGGAATGCGGACGCGCCCGACGCGCCCATGACGTCATTGGAGCGCGCCGCCCGTTGCCATGGCAGCGACGCCGCCGGGGCTGTGCGCAGCTTTCCTCCTTTTGACACGGCTCGTGTTTAAAGGTGGGGTTTGGAGACGCGCTGTGCTGACTGCTGGTTGTCGTCGGCTGTGCTCAGAGCCGAGCTGACAGCCCCGGGCTGCAGAAACCTTCGGGCAGTGCAGCGAGTGCAGCCCTAGGCGTTATTCCTCTTGAATCAATACATCTATCTATGCATAATTACTAATTACATGTTCAAAGAATCGTTAGTGCCTCAAGTTAATTAAAAGTTTTGTCTTCCTACGAAGTAGAAATAGGAGTGGGAAGTGGAACCGGGCGTGGAAGTGGAGTGCAAACACAAGGACAGACAGTGGGTATGGGAAATCAGAAAAGGCTGTTAGCCACAGTTAGAGAAATGACATTTCTACAGCTTTGGTTTTTGTGTGTATCTTTGATTTTTGTTTTTTCCCTTTTTGTTAAACAAAAGGGAAATGGCTTGGAAATCAGAGCTGCATCACGAGCACAGTATCTGGTGACTCATGGACTGCTTTGTGCACAAAACAGCCTGAACAGTTTGTTTCTAAAATATTTTGCTGTCAAATGAAAATGGGAATCTAAAGCAAATTTCCAATCTGGGGAGAAAGCTTGGATGTTGACCAAAATAGCCTGTGCTTAAAGCAAATAGCAGAAGGACACGTGGATTTTTGCTGGTTACAACTGCAGGGAGCTGTCGCTGTGCGCAGTGCCGTCCAGCAGCGCTTCCCTTCCCTGTGTGTGTTCCCTGGCTTTGCCAGGCAGCAGCAGGAAAGCAGGGCTGGCTGAAAGGCCACCTCTTGTTCTCCTTTATTCCAAAGGTCAGCCCTGCTGCCTGGGCTGCCTGCTGCCCTCCCTGCCCCAGGTGGCCCTCTTGTCAGCTGCGGGTGACGTCACTTCGCTTTGGCTCTCATCCCAGGATTCTCAGTGCACATTGGCCACAAAAGGGGTGGTGTATTTATTATACCAGCGCTGTGCCATCCCTAAACAGATGAGGGATTATCTACAGATACTTCTTGGCATGGAGATATTTCGGCATTACAAATCACTGAATCACAGCGCATCACAGAACTGTGGGGACTGGAAGGGACCTCTGGAGATTCACCAGTCCAATCCCTTAGAGCTGCCCAAAGAGGCTGTGATGCCCCGTCCGCCCCTGGAGGTGTTCAAGGCCAGGTTGGATGGGGCCCTGGGCAGCCTGGGCTGCTGTGAAATGTGGAGGTTGGTGGCCCTGCCTGTGGCAGGGGGTTGGAGATCCATGATCTTTGAGGTCCCTTCCAACCCTGGCCATTCTGTGATTCTGTGAACCTTTGCACTTGAAATGTTTCCATGATTTTTCTTCAAGAATTTTGGTCTGGACATGTATCACATTGGAATATCTCCTAGGCAGAGAAACCATCTCTGATTTAATTGAACTTCTGCAAAGTCTGACACCTAGAACCATAACCTGCCATCGGATTGCAGGCTTATCCATTCAGAGTCATAGCTAAAGCATAAATGCTGTCTATTCAGCCTGTGTCCCCACTTTGCAATAACTTGGCACAGCATCTCCCCCTCCAGGAGGAATTACCTGAAGACAGGAGGTGTCTCTGCTCTAAAGGATGAATTTCATTCTGTTACACTTAAATGGGCAGGGAGATTCGAGATACAAGAGGTGCATGCATTCAGGAGCACCTGATTGAGATTTCATTGCTTGTATTTTCTGAAACAGCTGAATGTGACCAGAAGAAGACAATACTTCAATTTTTCAAAACAAGCTATTTTCTCTTATTAGTACAGCTGAATGTGCGGATGCTGTTTTGTAAAGTATTCTAATTAATCCACTAAATGTCATTTCCTACAAGAAACCCCCTTCTGTTACAGCCCATAGCCTCAGCTCATGTGAGTAATTCAGCCAGCTTAATTGGGAATGTCCACACATATGGCACATCAGAGATTGCTAATTAGAGAAGTTGGGATTTTCAGAAGTGCCAAAGAGGAGCAGAAGTGCCAGTCCACTGTGCCATAAGCATTTCAGTCAGTTGATTGAAACTCACTGATGTTATAATTACCACGTTCACTGAAATGCAGTTAGAGATGCTAATGGTTCTAAAAAAATCGTTCTGCTCAGAGCTGAATGTTGTTTCCCCTGATGTCAGTGGGAATGGAAATGGGTTTTGGTTCTGCCATATCCATTAAGAACAATAAAAAATCCAATAGTCAATCCCCTGTCATTAAAACATTGGAGAGAGAGCAGATGGAGGAAGATTAATGCAATTGTGATGCACTTTCTTTTTTTACTAGCTTGTTCTGTTTCATTTGTAAGAGCATACCTAAAACTTACTCTTCTACATAGAAAGCTTATTCATTAGATCTTAAAATAAATGATAAAGATCTCATCTACAAATCCACAGTGCTAGTGGTGATGCCAGGCATCCCTATTAACGCCATTAACTTGAACAAGACACAAAGTACTTGTTTAGCACAGACCAGTGAAGCCTCCACTAGCAGGCTTTTCTGATGCACTTTCACTGGCCATAGCAAGGGCTGTTGATTCAGAGAAATGAAGGACCTCATTCATTCATGGGGAAATTAAAGACTGGCAGCCAAGATCTCCTTCAGTGACCGAATCACAGCATTTGCAGAAAGGCTGCTGTGCTGCTCAGAGGGGAGGGCACTACAGTCTGCTTCTGTCTGGTTCTCTTTTGCCCTTTAAAATCTCTGGTATCCTAGTGGGAAATCTGTCTAAGCCTGTGAGGTCACTCCTCTTGTTGATGATGTGTTGACTGAATCATGGATACATTTTCAGAAAGTGTCAAGTTGGAACAATTACGTTTTTTACTTGCAATGTAGCTTTGAATTGAACTATATGAGAGGAAAACAGCCAATCCATTATGTTATTTGGATTCCTCAGAAGTCTTTTTAACCCTTCAAAATCCTGTCACAAACATTTAGAGAACTTCCTGCAAGATTGATTTTGTCTGAGTTGTGTTTATTTGGGTTTCTTTTAGGAGAAATCACACTCAGACAGCATGAAGGGACATTACCAAGTGACTCAGTTCAGAACTGGCTTCCATTATAAAGCTGTGGCAGCTGAAAATAAAAATGGAAATTGATGGATGGAGGAGAGTCTTTCAGAATTATGACAAGATTTTTTGGTATACCAGGGCTGTTAACCCATCTATTTCAGCCATCTAATTTATTTGGTTAGGTTAGAAGAGTGTTCTTCATCTGAATGGTGAAGGGAGAGGAGCAGAGACTCTTAGAAAAAGCTTCAGGTAATTCTACTTAAGCAAGAACTGAACACTTAAATCAGATGTTCTCAATCACTAAAGGACGAATGCCTCTGTTGCTACAGGGTTCCTATCCTTCTCACCTGCACATTTTCATTTAATAAGCACAACTATAGGAACCACATACAGTCTTATGCATGTAAAGCTTAAAAAGCAGCACAGAATTCACAAATGCAATCTGGAAGTAAAGATATTGGCTCCAGAAAGAAAGGAGCAGCCAAAAAAATCTTGAGTCAGTGTATCGTTGCCACAGCTACTCTGAGAGTCCATTCATTACCCCACCTAACAAAGTAGAGAAGTATTTTGGGACAGTCTGCAGCCAGCAGACTGCTCCTAAAGGGAATATTTTCTCCAGCATAATTAGTTAAAGCTCTAGGGCCCTTACCTACCCTAGAACTGGAAGCTAAAATAATAACTCACCTTCCATCAAGACCCTGCACCAATTCAGTAAGACGAGCCAAAAAAGCATGAACTAGGTTACATAGCAATAGAATAAGATCCAGACATCCCAGATGATATTGAAGTAGGTGGAATGGCAGAAAAGAAAGGAAAAAAAAGGAAGAGGAGAGGAGAGGAGAGGAGAGGAGAGGAGAGGAGAGGAGAGGAGAGGAGAGGAGAGGAGAGGAGAGGAGAGGAGAGGAGAATTTAAGCAGAGAACAGAAACTGGACAGCACTAGATGGAAATTCTCCATACCATAGCAACGTGCACTTTTGAAATATGATGAACATAACAACAGATATAAGTTCATAACTATGCACACATTCGTAAACGAGTGACTCCCATAGACTGCAAACCAACGTGGGCTTGTTTCTGCATGCGGTAACACACAGCACTGCTCCCATTACGGATGCTGTCTGCACACCTTCCTGACATTTCCCTGGCTTACTAGGAACTCCCTGCCCTGTGCTCGGCTAGCCAGCCAGCAGGTGTGGCTATAGAGCCTGCTCCTGCCTCTGAAACAACCGGATGTCTTTTGGCTGCCAGTGAACAGATGAGGCTGAAATCACTGCGACCATTTCTAAGGATATAATAATACTACAGGCTTACTTTCAGCATCAGAAACCCCAGGGCGTGTTCTGAAGCCATAGTGGTGAACACGACTGCTACATATGTGGGAGTCCTTCATGCCTGTAAAAACACTCAGTTAAAAAAACTAGTCTCATAGAAATTTCCTGAACTGGAAGAGCCAAAGTGATCTTTTTTAGTTCAGGCTTTAATGCCTTATCATTTTAAGGGAAACCAGTTGCCAGGTGAAAAAATCTTCCATACAGCTTGAACAAACGTAGTTTTCTTCTGTGCAGGACTTCAAACCTATTTTTACAGATAACAGCTCCACAGCTATTTCTGCTTTTTAGGTTTTCCAGACACAGCATCATTAACACAAGTAAAGCTAATGAACAAAAAAAGTTAGGAGGAATATCTTAGCTAAAAGCTATTTTCAGCATACTTTTACAGTGCTGTGAGAGAATACTAGCTAGTAATCCACCACTGCCCATGAAACCCTTTTTCTCCTGAAAAAATGATTGTAGGCTGTACCCTGGTGAGCAGGATGACAAACATGAAAGATTTAAAAATATTTATTTAGTATTATTTAGTATAAAATATCTAGTATTTAAATATTCACTGGGTATTACCTATTTAGAACTCACATCGACTACTTCTGTATATGTTGATTCTGTATGATTAGAAGCCACTTTTAGCTTTGTCTGTAGCCTTTTATCCTAACTAAACACGTTTCATCTACGAGTGATCTGCAACTTTATTTCAAAACTGCTTCAAAACAAACGTAAAACAAATGTTTCTTACAGCTTGATTAATGTCTTGGGTTTGGGGGCTTTGTTTTTGTTTTCTTTGCAGTTCTGATGCATGCAGCTCAACGTCACATTGTTTGTCTCCAGTCCAGTCCTTCCCTAAGCTGTGCTGGTGAAATTGCGCGTGGGGTTGCGCAGTGAACCCAGTCAAGGACTTGATCTTGACTAAAAGAACCTGACCAAAGATGGGTATTTTGAACTTGGATTCCTTTCCTGCACAACAGCCCGACAAAGTCGTGGTATGGGTCCAGCAGTAGCCTGCAATGGGAAAAGGGGCACAGGGAAAAGATGGCTGCTGAAGGCAGTACAGGGTGCTTGTAAAACTGCAGCTGTGGCTTTACACACTGAAACACCAAACAATGACTTTGGCTTGTTCAAAATCTAGGGGGAAAAAAACAAGTAATTTCATAGCAATAATACTGCACTCGTGTTCTCATTAAGTTTCTCCAATATTTATGTCTAAATTAATTGAATGCACTGTGAACTAATGACATACTAGAGGAATCAGTATTCATACATAACAAATGAGAATCCACATAGTAGTGAAAGATCAGAAAAAACATACAAGTGGGCACTTGTGGGAGGAAACACCTCCTTACAGAAAACTTACAAAACAAGATACTAACCGAAAATGAATGGGTATCTTATAGTTACCTTGTGTTTTTCTATCACCTGCCTTGAGTGACTACAGGTGTGCAGAGGGACAAACAGGTACTCGTTAACAGTAGCCACAGTGTAGGCCAAGAGGCCAGCCAGTGTCTGCAACTGCTGGTTGTCAGTGGGTGTGAACAGGAGGATGTTACCTACAGAGGTGGCACAAGCAGTTGAAACTTCTGCAGAAGCACGTGGAAGGCAAGCTAAGCTGCTGTTCCACATGCTTCACTGAAACGGAGTCTGAATTATATGGAAAATGTTACTGGGGCTGTCTGGTTTATACTGTATTTTTTGGGAGGCTCTGTTGAGTCACTACATTATATACACTATCAAATTAAAATTCAATTACAATTATTTCCTCTTTATTGTACATATTTTAGAATTTTTACCAGTTTTCTTCTGTTGCATTTTCCAGGTGGTCTCTGACATTGCTAGCAAGAAGTACAAACACTCTGAGCTAGACAGCTGCAAGAGATAGAAGGCTAGGAATCACTTGAATGTTAGAAAAATAACTAGTAGTAAAAACATCTGCTTTTGTATTGGAGTTTTAAATAAATGTTTCTTTTATTTTATGGCCTTATAGCATAACAGCTACTTAAATTCAGTAATTGCAACACAAAATCTTTAAATATGAGCAAAATTTTATGTAACATTGAAATGGAACAAAAAATTCATACCATTAAAATTAGGGCACATCTTAATTTCTTCTTATTTAATCTTGCCTTCTGTGTTACACTTATATTTAAGAACTGTGTGGCCCTTTTGGTGTTGCTGTCTGGCCTGTGACTTGCTGCCAGCCCGTCAGTGCAGGAGTGATGCCAACCCTGTGGCAGGATTAACGAAGTGTTGACTGACAGAAACAAACAGTAGCAACTCTTTCTGTGAGTTGTCTAAGATTCACTGCATGCAGCTCACACGCACGGGTGAGAAAAACCATACAGGCCCTCCTTTAATGAGAACTTCCATGTGTAACAAACAGTTTAGAACGCTTCACAAACTTGTATTTATGAAGCACATGCTACACATGGCTGTTCTTCATCAGCACTAAGCTGATACGTCGCCATGCTTTAAGCTCAAATACTGGGACAATTATGAGGTTAAATTGAGATTTAGAAGCTAGGCTATTTTTAAAATCTCTTACTCTACTAATGCGTATTCCCATATAATCCTATCTAAAAATTTATTTTGAAGGCTCAGAGTAAGTAGGGAAATGGGGGCTTAATGTAACCAAATCTAGAAAAAGCCTAGATGAGCCACAGGTTTGAGTTGGAGCTGAAAAAAGCAGATTTCATTCACTGCATCTCAGTCAGAAGATGGGAGAGAACTCTTGGAAGATCTCAGAAAGAAAAGCAGTACCTCTGAGGCTCCAAGATAAGATGGTAGGCAGAGCTAGCAAATTCTCCAAGAACAAAAAATAAAATAGATTTTGTATGAGGTGGCAAACTGGATCTGACAGTAGCCTAGAAGATATCTGGCTCATGCTCCATCCTTGCTGTTCTGCTGGCTGAAGTGCTTCGGGGTGAATGAACTAATCTTACTGCTGAACTGTCAGATTCCTCACCAGTATTGACTTCTGAAAGGCCTTCAGAAAGAGCTACTGATGGGAAATGCTAGCTAGGATTGGTATTAAAATGTGATGTTCTCCCCCACAAAAGAATGACATTTGAATTCTTTTAGGACCGCACTGAAAAAGCTTTAAAAGGGTAAACAGAGAAGAGATGGTAATCAAATGAGCTCTGCTGTTAAGTGCTGTGATACTGGGAAACTATTTGTCTGCATGCTGCACGCCTCCACTGCTCTGCCCAGTCAGCAAACATAGCATCACTGAAATGGGGAACCATCATGCAAGCAGGAACCTCCTTACAAGAAGAAAACTGGAAAGGGAGGGAGGTGCCTTACATCAAGCATTATTCTGAAGTGCTACAGGTTTCCTTCCATACTGTTTGGGGAGTAGTGCAATTCTGACAGTGAAAGCTGTACTTTGTAAAGCTCTGCTCAACAGCAGTCTGTGAATTTAATGGAGAAGATGTAACAGATGTTGAAACAAAACAGTTATGTTCAGAGCATAAGTATTTTGAACTCACTGGTTAATTTTTTTTTCTGTTCTTGTCAAAGAAAGCTTACATAGACTGTGACAAGACAGAATTACGTGTGATATACAAACATCCTCTCAAAATTCAGAGCTCAAATCTTCCCTTGAGATACTTGAACACAGCTGCTAATTATCTCATAGACCACATTTCACTGTGGTTTGAAGAACACTTGATGACAAAGGAGAAAGCATTCAGTAACACCATCTAGTCTTTAACTGTGCGAGTGCCTCTCAAAAACAGAAGCCCTGCCTTTGTACGAGGGGAAACCTTAAGCTAACAATTTCAGTGCAGAAGTGAGAAACAACCATTGTAAGGGACATTCCTCCATTAAGAGTCTATAGATGAAATATACATGAAGTTCACCTTTCCTGACAAAATGAAACTAGTCGGGAGGAAAGAGAGCAATTCTCCTTGTTTCATGCAGCAGGAGGTGCACCAAGTATCAGGCTCCCTGGCAAAACCCACTGATCTTAAAGCATTGTTCTGCTTTTGTTCTGAGATAGAATGCCTTAAATGCTCAAATATGACCCACCCTATTCTTCATTTCCATACATTGTACCAAAAGCTTCATCATGCTCCAGATAACGTTTCAGTATTTCAACGTCGAAAATGTGAAGAACTGTGATCTCAGTAAAAGATCAATGTGTGCATTTAACAAATGTATTATTGTTGCAATCAGTCTTAGAAGCAAATGCAGCATTACTGAAGGTGGAAACAATGTTGTTGATATCACTGAACACAGGGAAACCAGAATGAAACATAAATGTCCGCCTTATCCTCTGTGACCTCTCAATTATTCACACGCAGCACAACAGCAATTTCACAGCTTATAGTGAAGAGAAGTGCAGCTCAAACTTCCTGTGGCACGTGTGCTCGTCCCTTTAACTTTCTTATTCTGTAATCACTGAGATAAATTAATTTGCAGTGCATTTTAGTGGCAGTAGGAGTTGAAGCAGAAATACCTTTGCCCACTGTGAGCCTGTGTGTTCCTTGTTCTGCTATTTTCCATCCTGATTGTTTTATCTCTGCCACAGTGCCTAATTACCAGAGGAAAAGTCATTGCATGCAGAAGACAATGTATTGGTTGCTAACCCTGGCGGAGTGGCGTAGGATATACTTTGTATCTAAAGCTGGAGCTTGCTAGAACAAAGAACGGCAAAACACTTGTAACTTCCCATGGATTTAAAAAAATCTCAATAATAATAACAGATAAGATCCCAAAAATGGAGCTTAGATAAGTTTCACTCAAATATTTATAACTGAGTGCAAATATTTTTTCAGATGTAGGAAAGCCTAGCACTGCCCACTGCTGCTCAGACTTCACCTATCTTAACCACAGTAATTAAAAAGAAATGAAAACCTTTCTTGACTGAACTTTTGAAACTGGTTGCCATCCAGAGAGTAGCATCTTGATTCCTGAAACTGGCAAAACATTCACTGATTTCTACGAACATCAATGTTTGATTTGGATTATCTGCCATAATTCTACTTTTCAAATCACACCAAACCCGACTCCATTTGTTGCACATACCATGCTTAATACCAGGCCAGCTAGCTTTTGCTTGTATCTACTCTTTTTTAAACGCATGCAGTCGGGCCACAGTGTGCCCCTGTGCTGTTACATAAAACCCACAGGTGTACTGTCAAAAAAAGGTTCACTGTAGGGTGGCAATGGAAACGTTGGCATAAAGAAACGGCCTCTTTAGCTGGGTTGGTCATATGATTGGTATTTGGCAGAGACTCACAGCATGACTCAGTGACAATCTTTTAACAGTGAAGCTTCTCATATAGTAAACATTCCCAAGCACTGGATTCTATAGTTTTATTTCACTGAAGCAAAATCCTATTATATTAAATTATAATGTGGAAACATTCTCTGTTTTAATTTAATGAATAGAGCTCTAAGTCTTTGCCATCTGTTCCACCCTTTAATTACAAAAGCAAAAAAGAACATTCACAATCTCATCACAGAAAGAAGTGATTTGGATACACAGGTAAGTATCAGACTGAATGCTCACACCTGTTACATGCATACATGCCTGTTTCACTGCTGGTAAAGCTATGCTTAGCTGGTATCGTCCTGGTTTTAAATGCATGCACTGGTAGTTTCAAATGGACAAGTGGTTATTCATTCCTTTACCTGAAAATCTTATGTCCAGCACTGTGGCTTCCATTTTAGAAATAACTGCTTTTCAGGATATGTGAATTTATCTTTGTGCTTGCAAGCCATTGAACACCTACAGTCTTCTGGGGGCAAAAGGTGGTACAGAAAAACAGTGAACAAAAAGCCATGTTACAGCTATTCTCCTCCAGCAGATGTATGGTTTGCTGTTTTTTTTGTGTAACATCATAGGCTCTCCTCTGTAAAAGGAATATCTACAGGAACTTCCTCCAACGATCACCTAGAAAGCATTTACATTTAAAACACATGAACAAAAGGCAAGCATTTGCATTCAGTGGTGCTGCCCAAAAGCTTGTCCATTTGTATCATAAGAAAATAATAAGTTGGTTCACCTAGAAGTCACAAATCTCCTCTTAAGGATAACTTACACTTTGAAGAAAGTGCATTTCAGTTTAAGGAAAACAAAAATCAACCAATAAACAAAACTATTCAACCAGCAAAATCTATAATAGTTCCTGTAACACCTCACAGCAGGGGAAGTGAGAACTGATCCAAGAGACATCTTCCTTCTCCTGACCCCCAGCCCTCAGAACCTCCTGCTGTACTGGTTCCATAGCACAGAGTAAGAGCAAGAGTTACTTTCTGGAAAACAGAAGCATATTAAATTGTCCCATGAAAGCAGACGAACTTGTTGTGAAAGAAGTCAGCCCTATCTCAAGGCTACTGCAACATACACAACTTTATTGTGGAAATTCTTTCACTTGGTTATTACTTACACATGAATAATTTCTGCTCCATTTTGGTGAGTTTGCCTGCTGCCTCCAATTGGGCATTGTAAAAAATCAGAACAGTAGTAGCTGAACCAATTAAGTTGCTTGGAATACTAGAAGTACAAATATGAATGATCTTCCTTTGTAACAGAAACTATTTTTTTAAGGGAAGTGTAACCATACTCAGGAAAGAGAGAGCCCTTCTTGAAAAGGTACATTGAGGGGCTACATCTAGAAACAGCTGCAACACAGCAGGTAGATTCCATAGAGTTATGCAGCTGAGAATAATTTATCTTATCATTTTGATGACCTGGATCTCTGTGTATCTCACAGCAGCAAGTAAGGCTATTACTAGCTTCTGCTTTTGAACTTGAAACTGACAGCTTTTGGATGCACCTTACTGCCTACAAAGGAAATTCAGCTAGTTCTTCATCTAACACAGCTCAAGAGCAGCATGAAGTTGGGCAGTCTGGGCCTGTAAGCTTTCAGGATTTGTTGGTCTGGACTTCACTAGGTGTGTGTCTGCAGCACCTGCACAACAGACACACAACAAAACGTTCTGGACACCTGTACTCCAGGGTTAACAAAAGTGGGGTGCTGTTTGTTACTGAATGTACTCAACAGTTACCACCAATAGTAAGTGTATCTATAAAAAGGAAAATCATATCTTTGCTTAGGAAGATTCCAGTTCCAGGTGAAATGAGGAGAGCTTTGTCATTACCATCTACCAGTTTTACCAGGGATTAACGATTCAATTCACAGTCAATTCTTGTTTTTAGGTTAGATGAAAGAATTTTATTAACCAAACTTGTAAGAGTGCATTTTTCACTGCCATCATACACCTCCTTAGAGGAAAAGCTTCTCAAGTTAGAATGGTGTTTCTGAGCCTTACGAGGTGCAGTGGGGATCACTAAATCCCACAGATTGAATAAGTAAAATGCATTACTCAAAGAGGAGATCAGGGTTTGCTCTTACAGTTATCACTGGGAGAACTGGGAAGTCAGGTGCATATGAAGGAGATATCTTTTGTTCTCAGGATTGACCACTGCCCTTTCCAGTCATTTTTTTTTACCTTTCCCAAGTCATGGGAATTTGACAGAAATTATGAGGAAAGGTTGAGGAAGGTGGCCCAGCTCAAGGCTGCCAGGGTAAATAGTTTTAGCTAGGAAAACTGGAAACAATGCTTCATGTAAGAACACAGAGTTAGTAATGAAGAAACTCAGGTTTATCAAGTGCAGCTCCATGCACCTGGGGATATTCTCTCTCCAGGTAATTTACCATTGTTATTTCATTTTGCATGTTTATATATTTACCATTATTGCACACGCAAATATTTTGACTGGCAGTGAGATGGCATGACTAGGAGTTTCTGTTTGGGCAATACAGGATTATGAAGAATGCTTATGCTAAGGACTGAGAGGTGCTGACAACACATGATTTTACAGTGCCAGACCTGAGTCAGTCTGTGCACCTTTGTTTTCATGAATATTAAACTGGTTCTCAAACTTTCTTCAAAAAAGAAGATGTATTCTATCCAGGCTTTGCATAACCCAGCTACAGTAGTGCAAATAATTCCAGGTTACTGTAGTATGTTCTTCAACCCAACCCTTAAAATAAGGCTTTTGGTGAGAACGCAGTTACGTAAGGCTGCAACAAGATTCAAAATGATAATTATTATCCAACTTGTCACCTATTTTTAACGTCTAAAATGGAAGGCACTGAAATTCTTAATGATAATATTCGAAGAGTGAAGCACAGCAGTGAATCTACACAATGAAATCTGCTCAGTATTAGGTTAAAAATAAGGTCAGGTTATTATTTGTAACTAGCAATCACTAATAATACACTTGTTAACCCCAGTGAAACAATATCAGGGTCTAAGAATAAATGTTCCTATGCAGTGAATATAACACAGTTCTCCCTTGTCCTTTAGCACATACACAAATAGATTTCAAAAGAAATTTTCCCTCCTCTGCCTCTCTATTCAAAGCAAGTATTTAAAGCAGCAGCCAGGACACTGCACTGCTGAGAACTGGCACTGAGCTGAGTGCCAAGGCAGTAGTTTAGCAAGGCACCTTTAGCAGATTGTGCATTCCTGTTTTGTCATGCAAGACATCTGTGGTATCTTCAAAACAACACTGGTATAATATTAACATGCTTCTAGAAGCCATGGGTACAGTCCTCCTCAGCTGGGTTCAAGCTTCCTACACTACAACACTCTGGCAGTGCTATGAAGAAAACATATATTTACCTGGCAGGAAAGTGGGGGAGGAATAGCTCACATTTTCTTGCTCCAATCCTTTCTGCAGTTGTTATAGTTTAATACTCCAGTTGCTTGAACCAGATGAAGGTCAGTAGGATAGTCACTGTAAGGTAGCATTAACTGAAGAGTAAACATCTGAGAGAGGAAAAAAGAAAAAAAGCATTGGCTACAATGCAGAAAATCTCCCTCATTCACTCAAATAAATAGGCTACAGAATGACTACAGAGGGTAGGTGTTGCCTGTCTTAAGTGTAACTGGAACTTCAGGACAAGAAGAAGAATGACAGGATAAAGGTAAGAGTCCTTTCTGTTGGCTGAACTGCACTGTGTACTTCTTGCCCATTATCACAGCACTTCACAAGGCCACAGTCAGGCACAGGTAAAATATCTCCGAGTTCAAGCTTAACATTCTTAGATCTGCAGGAAGGGTACTCAGTTCTCCTGGATTTATAGGCATTTAATAGAATTGTAGCCTCATTCCAAATAAAACAAACCTCATTACAGAGCTGAAGGCTCCTGACCTACATTAGCTAGGTGCCTTCTTCTGGATTAGTTTCCACATTTTTCCTTAAGTCTGTGCACCAAGATGAGGAGAGAAAACGCATCCTGCATTGGCTCTAGTCCTAATTCAGTTGTCACATTGTGTGAGAGATCTCAGAAACAAGCAGAGCAATCCTCTGCTGTGATGTTGAAACTTGGGAAAAAAACAACACAAGCACCTCTTACAAGTCCTGCATTTTTTGGATTCCTAAAGCCAATCATTTAGAAGCCAAAGACAGTGATTACTCCATAATATCCTGGCACAAGAAGCAAAGATATAGCAATAAAAAGCTTGATTCGCATCTCCATGACTACTGATTGTGTGCATTAATAATGTGTTGTGTTCCTGAGCGCTTAAACATCATTTATAGAAATAAAAGACTCAAGACAAGGAGAGCTTTCCCAAACAGAACACTTGTGATGCGAGTTGTGCTGATCTGAGCGCTGACAGGAGCACCAGAAAGCCTCAAGTCCTCTGGCAGAAACTTAGCACGGCACTTCACAGATGTTTACAGTATTGGTTTAAAAGGAAGGAATTTAAGCATGTCCCCAAGTATCTACTGAACTTGACTCTAAATGCTTTCATCATGTTCGGCAGGTTACTTAACTGCTGTCCCCTCAACGGGGCTGAAATAATGTCTTTGTCTACCTGGCAACAGTGGCAAAGTGTCTGTCCTGGCAGCGGCAGTATTTGCAAAGTGCCCTAAAGATTTTCACACCTTACGAGGATGTGCAGCATCTTCAGAGCTGAGGAAGAGCCCGGCTGTGTGCCCAAGGGCACTGCGAGGTGCACTCATCAGCAGTGGATGCAGCGTTAGACGTGGAACACTGCAAAGTGTCCAACTCCCCAGAACTACTTCAGCTCCGCTAACTATTACAGATGTAGTATTTGTGAATGAGCAACCCTGCCCTCGGTCTTTTGACTACAAAGTATCTGTGTTTACTGATTACTGCCCTTCACAGAAACCATTTAATGGAAGTCTTAAATGTAAGGGCAGTATTAGTATGTCAGGGATTTGTCATGCCCTATCTGGACTCTGGAGTGAGTCAAACATAAAGAACTTACATTTGCTCATGCTGACGTAACAAATATCTGACAAATAGCTTTTTGTCTAGTTCTCATCTTTTGCAATCATTCTGCTAAGGATCGCAAAGCTTATCAAACTGAAGGGGACCAAGGAGACAAAGAACACACTGTATTTTGTCTTGGGAAGAGGCTGATGTCTGAACACAAGATGTGTATTTCTGGCCTAATTTGATCAGGGAAGTCCATTTGCCCCCAGAGGCAGATGACTTCTACAGTGAAGCATCAACTTCTACACTCTTTGCTGAAAAAAAACACAAACAAAAGCCAACAAAACCTACACACATGAACCCAGGAAGTTAACTCTAGATTATAATCCAGAGATACCACCTTTAGATAACGTAGCATAATATTCTAACTCTGCATTTAGCACTGAAACACCATAGCAACAGACACTTCAGATACGCATTGGCACATAATTTAGATCTAGTAAAATATTCACATAGAGATAAATATGAAGAGATCTAATTTACACGTTGCTTACTCTGTAATGGCCAATCAAAATGATGTTCATTTAGCTGTGTGACGCCTTGCAATATAATTCTGCATAGTTTAAACACTGACTGATGTCTTATACTGTGAAGGAAATGCGGGAGTCACTGCAGTAATTGACAGAACAATTGCAATTGCTAACGTACACGGGAGTGAATTTGAGATTCATTTCAGGCTGTTACAGCATTAGCTTGCACTAATATAGACGGTTTTGTTAAAAAACAAAGTTGGACACTATCAGTCTGATGTGTGTAAGCACAGGCACAGCCAGCTTCAGTAGTAAGCCTTCCTAAAAAATGCCATATGACAACTCGTCAGTGACTCAGGAGCCAGGACTGCACATGGCAGTGAGGACAATCCTTGAGTCATCACAGCAGCCACACCCAGCAGATCTCCTTAGCTACAAACCACACACACACAGCAGCCTGGCACAAATACTAAATACGAGGATTATTCCGACCAGTTTACAGTTTAATCTTGCCGTGTACCTGAAGGACTGCCAAACCCCCAGCTTATGCAATGCAGCAGGCTTTCTTTCATTATTCCCCTTTCCTTTGAAGGTTCTGATAGCTATCTGGGAGAGAAGAGAGAAGCAACCACAATTCATTGAGCTATTGATTATGACTCTCAGAAGGCGGAATAGATCTGACTTCTGATCCGAACGCAGCTTATAGGCTATCTGAGACAACATGAGGATAAAGAATAGAGCTAGTTGTTTTAGATGGAACTCCAATTTTTTCCCTTCTATGTGAGCACCCAGATAACTGGATCCTAAATATTGCTGTGCCAAGTCCTGAATTCTCTTCTAGTCAATGGCACAGCTTCAGCTGCAAGCAGGGAATGATGAATTCCCTACATCCTCAAGCAGTGCTTAGTTGAGCTAAGAGCTATGACTGCCTTTTCAAACAAGAAAGGAACCTTTTCATAGCAGAGCACTCTAACACTAGGCTCCTGTGAACCTACGGCAGATTTGGGAGCCACCACTTTTGCTTTAGAGACAGCAGCAATCACTGTTGGAATCTGTAAGGAGCACTGCCCAGCACACATTACGTGTGTTTTCTCTGCACATATCAGATAAAACATCACAGGACTTCAGTTGCAGTTTCATAAGCAAGTAAGTTAAGATTTTCCTGCTGCTGAGAAGGCTTTATTTCTCCTCCTCAGCTTTTCTGATCACTCACTTTTGCTGGCAACAGAAGTGGCACACTGCAGAACTGTGACCAGCAACAGCCCCAGGTGGCTGCCCACCAGCTGGGAATTCCTTGCTCTGAATCACCTCTGCAAGGTGCTGAAGCACTTATTTCTCTTGAGGCTAAGGCACAGAGTACTAAAATTGTTGGTTTGGATTTTTTTCTGAATATTGTGGAAAGTAAATTAAAAGAGCAGCAGTAATTAATGTTTTTTTTTAGTCAGAGCATAACTAACATTGATATCAGAAAGAATTCAGAATCTGGGTTTCACCAGGAATACCACTATCTCTATGAAAACAAAAGCTAAATATGGTCTTTAAACATCTTACTATGCCAGAACAATTACTAGAGAAAATAAACTTTAACTTAGTTAAACAAGAGACAATGTTATTGCCTTATCTCCTTTCCATTTGTGTTCAAGATTATTTGGGAGGTACTGAAGAAGCAGTGCCACAAAACAAATTCTTGCAATTTTTCAATGAACAACACTTTTCCTTCTAGTTTTAAGGCACAGAACTACAGGCATTTGAGGATGAGCAAACCCATGGAAAGGACACCGAGGAAAAAAACTGAAAGAAAGGCATGCAAAAAAAATAATGCACATCTTATAGGGAGAGTGTGACGTGAAGGAACCGAGACTGATGAGTGAGAACAAACATTCTTTCCCCTTTGCTCACTATTTTGTTTCTTTGCTTCAACTGCAGGCAAAGGATTTAACCCTTTCCACTCCCTGTCAAGAGACAACTGATCCCTACTAACCAGAAAGCCTTTGGTGAGTGGGTAACTCCGAAAGAGCAAATGTCCAAATTCTGATCCACTTTACTGATTTTATTTTTTTTAACTGGTCACTTCACACGCTTTGTTAGTTACTGTAGGGAAATGCACATGACTAGCACCTCTGTCATTTAAGATGAAGATCACTAAAATACATATTCTGCTACAGACCACACATTTACATTCCTTTTGCTTCTTTTTCACCACGTTATTTTTATTTCTTACTGGTACCTTTACAAAGCAGGTGCTCGCCCGCACCGAGGCCCACCAGCTCCCCGCACACTGCTGGCAGCGCACACTGCTCTCAGCCCCTCACCCCAGAGGTTTGCAATAACCACGCTCTGAGCTACGAGTGCACGGACAGCAGCAGGCCGCGCACAATTACAAGCATTCCTCTCCCTCTACAAGACCTCAGGAAGCCAGGCACGCCGCCCGGGCTACGCTCCCAGAGGAGGGCAGCTCTATACCCCGCTCCCCCACAGCTCTCCCACCTCCTCAGGGCCGCGGGCGGAGCCGAAGCCCCGCAGAGCTGCCCACAGCCGCACCCTGGACGGGCGGGAAAACCTCCTGACCCCCGGCTCCTCCCGCGCACGCGCGATAACCCCCTCACAGTGCGCAAGCCCCGAGCCCCCCAGCTATTATGCGCCGCGCGGAGTTGCGCATGCGGAGCCTCGAGTGCCGTCGGGCCAGTTGGGCCGGTCCTGCCCATAGTGCGCAGACGCGGTACCTCACCGCTACTGCGCACGCGTCGTCACCTCCCATGGCGGCTCCCTCCCCTCCCCGTAGTGTAGTTGGGGCCGTGACGTCAGCGGTGGCGGCCATTACACGGGCAGTGCGAGCGAGAGAGCGGCAGAGCTGCCGTGGGTAGGGCGCCGTTTCGCCCGCCGCTCCCGTAACTTCTGCTGTGCTGCATCTGCCGGCAGCGCGTTGTTGGGGCCTCCGGGAGGAGCGGCGGCAGCTGGTGAGGAGGAGGAGGAGGCGGAGGAGGAGGAGGGGGCGGCGGTGAGCGAGCGGGTGCGTGCGGGATGGAGGAGAAGGTGTTCACCAAGGAGCTCGACCAGTGGGTGGAGCAGCTCAACGAGTGCAAGCAGCTGTCCGAGGGGCAGGTGAAGAGCCTCTGTGAGAAGGTGAGCGGCGGAGCGGGGGGGAGGGCGGCGTGCGGCCGCGGGGACGGCGGTGCGGGGCGGGGGCGGCTCCTCCTGGCCGGGCGGGCGCGAAGAGGGCTGCGAACAGAACGGCGGAGCGGTGCCGGAGCCGCGGGGCGGCTTCGGTGGGCTCTGCTCGGTTCCGCTCGGCGCCGCCCGCGCGGCCCGGTGATGCCTCAGCCGCGGCCCCTCGGCGGGCAGCGCCGCGGCCTGGCCCCGCCTCCCACCTTTTCATCGCCTCCTAAAATGGCGCCGCTGCCGGGATCCGCGGCTCGAGACCCCCGTACGCCGCCGGGCCCGGCGCTGCCCTGCGGGGATGGCTCAGGGCGGGCTGTGTGTCACGGGGGGAGCGCGACGTGAGATCAGAGCGGGGCTCCGTGCTGCCGTGAGCCCGGCAGCTTTTTTTTTTTTTTCTTCTGCTTTTAAATATAAGAGCACGCTTAGTTATGATTGAGATGGAAGGTTAGGTTGACTTTGGGAGTCGTTTGTTCAGAATAAAATGGCGCTCAGTGAAATGAAGCTCGTGTCGCTGTTGATTTCTGTGGTGACTGATGGGGAATGCTGGGATCTGCAGACCGGAGTGCTGTGCTGTGTTTGTTATACAGGAAGGTCTTAAAACCAGCCTCAGACAGACCGTGCTCTGAAATGAAAGGGAATAAGAGCTGTAGGGATACCTTGGTTGTATTGTCCGGTCACGCTCCAATGAATTGAATGAAATCTTCACCTTTCGAGGTTTATTATTTTTTCCTGGAGGTTTTATTTTCATCCATCCTTCGATTGAAGGAATTGCCTTTTTTGGGGGACCTGGAAATCAATGCGTATGGAAGTTACCGACGTACACGGTTCTAAAGAAGGCTGCATGCCTACTGCAGGAAGAAATGAGGGTATTTTAAGTTTGGCACTATGCCTTCAAATACTACAGCATGTTAGTTTAGAAGCAAACTGTTTCCATAGGACTTAGAATTAACTTGCAGGGCTTTTGGCCAGATGTGTTCTTGTTGTGTCCAAATTTCAGTTGACTGACATTCCAGCAACTTGAAATCATAACCATTAGATATGGTTTGTGTATTTAAAATTGTATTTAAAACTGCGTTGCAAGCAAGTAGCAGTTTAGGGATTGTTTTCCATGTGTGTCTCCAGTGACAGCAGTCCGGCTTCTTCCTTGTGTCCTGTTTGCCATTATTGATACGCTGATTCAAGGTCTGAATCCTGGGTGGGTATTTCTAGTGAGGCTGTATGGTAATCTATAAGAACCCAAGGAATAAATTAAATGCTTTTCATTTACTGCATGTTCTGGATAGGTGAGGAGTAGGCATACCAATAGAAACTGTACAAAAGGCACTATAGTCATGTTCATAATTTGTGTGAGAATGGAGGTGTTTTCATTTTTTTCTAATGAAGAATTGAAATAGACTTTATTTCTGGATGAGTGTGTAGTGTTCATCGCCAAAATAGATTCTTGACACTAGGAAAGAAAAAATTGTCTTCACCTGAAATTGTCTTCATGCTTCTGACAGGTTTTTAAGGCAAGGAATCACGAGGCAGGTGGGAGTAGCGAACTCTTCTGGTGAGGCTGAAGGAATCATAAGTGATGAGTTGTGGGAATTGTTTTGGTTAAGGCGTTGGAATTAGGTTACAGAAAGCTGTCTGTCCAACTGCTGTATTCTGAGATGAAAGTCTGCAAAAATAGGAGAGAGAGTGATGTGAAAATACCACTGAGCAGCAGCCACTCTTTGCCACAAGTTGGGTGTTGGAACCAGCTCCAGACCAAAGGTGGCATCTCTTTGGGTAGCGTGACACTGTGCTTGAGATAAAGCTCTCTCTCTCTTACTGGGCTGCGGTTAGTACTTTGTGAGGTACATCCAGGCTGTTTGTGTTACAGAAGAATGATAACTATTGGTGGATTTACCAGGGCTTCCTGCTAGTGGTAGGTGAGGTGCTGTGATTGCCAGTGCAAGCAATTGGAAGCTGTCCTCAGAGGCCCAAGCTTTCCATCATCCTTCCGTCCCCTCTGGTGGGTTGCTGTGTTCCCAGAAGCAGGGCATTAGCTGAATTCTGTATGTCTGCTAAGGGTCCTCATTTATCCTGTTTCCAGGCTTCCAGCACCAGCTCTCAGCAGTACTGAATTATGCATCATGTTTTCGTTATTGTCAGTAGTTGCATGAATGCAATCACACCCAAAGGTTATGTTTTTCCATAAAGAACTTACATGTTAAGGATGGTGTCAGGTCCAGTTACTGTTCCGAATGACGGGTGAAGACCCTATCAGACAGAAGCTGTCATTCCTCAGTGCACTGAGCTGTAGCTAGGATAGGGAAAAGTAATCATTCTTGTGAGAGCTTTTCCCTATAACACACAGTTTATTAGGTGATCTTCCTGACTGGTATTTCTGGATCTTTTGAGGCTTTGTGTGTGAAGACTGGTGCCTGTCGAGTAAGGTGAAGCCTGAGGGCTCTGTTATGTTTCAGTATTGATACCAAAAGAACATAACAGCTATTTGCAAACACCATGTCAGCACAGTATCTAAATGCCATTCATGCATTGCAGTTACTCTCTTGGTGCATCCTGTGTTGTGCCTCATTCCCTCGGTGGTGGTAACTGGTAGAAATGTCTTCCAGAGCTAGGAATAATTTGTAGTCATAAACAATATCTGCTTTCATAGACTTGAAACAAGTCTAACTGACAATTAAATTATTCTAATGTTAATATTTTCTATTAATTTTGCTACAGCAGTGACAGATTTTTATGTGCTTTAAGTATTCCTTAAGTGTTAGCTTTGAAGGACTGTTACAAATATGTGCCTGACTCAAGTATGGCATTTATTGGCCACATTTGCCCTGCTGAGGCTGAATTGTGCACTGGCTGCTGTCTGTGTACAGAGGAGAAAGGAAGTCCTTTGTGGCCAGGTGAGGTTTTTTTCCGCTGCCCACTTACAACAAGGCTGCAGTTCTTTTCCATCCTTTGTGGGAAGTGGTCTCGGTGGGACTGTTCTGATGCACAGCTCAGGAAAGGTGGGATGGCAGTCCAGAATGGAATGCAGAAGTGAGCTGAATTTGTGGATGCCATCCCCATGGGTTATTTCAGAATCTATCTCTGAGTGGAGGAGATGTCTGGGAGCCTCTCGCTGGGAAGAGCTGGGCTGTGAGTGGCTTTGAACATAGCCCCCAGTTTCTTGAAGCAGGCAAGCTGGTTGTATGCTGTGGTGCATTGTCAGGGCTCTCACTGTGTACTTCACATGTGTTTTACTGGTAAGTGCATGGATGGTGGTGCTATCTAAAAATTTCTTAATTGAATGGAGTTCTGATATCACTAAGCCCTTTTCTAGGAGCCTGGATTGAAACCTTGTCTCTGTAGCTTTTGATCTGTAACAAAGTTTGTGATCACACTTGCTATTTGGTCTGTCACCACTGCTAACTTTCCTAGTAGAAGAGTTTCTGGGCTGTGCTGATTTCTGGTACACTGGCTTGTCAGAGGTGGCTTTTTTTTCCTTCTGTCATCCGCCACCTTTAACACCAGGTCTTCCATTAGATTTTCTGAGTCTAATTGCCAATGAGAACAAGCCAAACATGCGTACCAACTGCAGCTGTACCAACTGCTCCAACTCCTTCAGCTTTCTTTAAGCACTGTGGTTCTAGGAGGGCAGTGTGTTACTGATGCAGCTCATTTTTGGGTCAAAAGCAAAACCTATGGTCAAAGTTCACTTCTTGCGTAGCACAGGATGAGCAAGTTTTGTGAAGCATGCTGTTTCAAGCTGTTACTGCCCTGACATCTCTGCCCCAGTTCTTCAGAGGCCCTGTTCCTTTGTCTCTGCTGTATTAGCTTTGTGCAGGACATGTTGTGCGTCCCTGCACTTCTGACAGAAGAAGGGAGAAGACAGTGGAAGGCACAGTGTTTCATGTCTTATTTGCTACCACATTGGCTTATGGAGTCACTAGAAAAGAAACTGCTGTGGGCAGGAGGGCCCTCTTCAGTTGTTTCAATGGGGACGGGAGGACAGGAGAAGGCTGGAGACTCCTTTGTTACTGCCTATTGAATTTACTTGGGGATTGAGCTGTTAATGCTTCAATCTCTGGAGAATTACAGGGTGAGAAGGTTTTTGTGACATTTTAATGACTGCTTTAGGTTATTGTGGAATGCTTTCACAAAGAAAGACGCTTTCACTCCCAGTGTTCTTACGATAGCGTTAATATAAAATGGAAAGTGTGCCCTTGCACAGAAGACATTTGAAGTGTCAGCCTTGCCAGCCTTCTCACCTAGTGCTGATTACAACACTTTGGTTATGTGTATGAGAAATCTGTCTTCTGCGCATCGCTTCTTGTAGTGCTAACAGCTTTCTCTTTGGTATTCTGTGAAATTGAGTTGTGCTGCTGTTAGTGCTTCTTTCTTTTAATTAGTTTTTACTCGCCACATTCATTGTAATCAGATGGAGTGAAAGATATTCCAGTGTTGTCATTTTGGGCATAGCTTAAAATAACAGAAGTGAGTGTTAGTAAGTCAGAGCAAGTTTGTACTTGAGTTTCTACGGTGTAAGGGTAACGACACGGACAAGACTGTAGATTGATGTCCCTTTGCAGATCTACCTCTGGTAAAGCTGTTGCCTCCCAGGATCTGATGACGGTGCTGCTCTGTGATTGCTCCCAGGCCATGCTCAGTTAGTCATCACGGATGCCTTAAGCAGTGCAATGACCTTACCTGTCTGGCTTTGGCATGAGTTATGGAGGGCTTGTGCAGATGGCTCTGCTGAGAGGCTCCAAGGAGCAATGATACAATTTCCCTTCTCACTTAGGGACCCTTAAAGACTACAGCAGCATTCAATAACACCGTTGTTGCTGTAGACTTCTTTCTTTAGGCAATATGTTAAGCTGGAAAAAGCAGGTAGTTTATTCCTGCCTAAAGAATAAATACCCAGTTGAGCAACTCTCCGACGTTTCTGCAGGGTATGTAGGAAGTACCTTCCAATATGGGTGTTGAATCCTTGCTCACTGGTTTTGAAGTACATATCTTCAGTGGGACACGTGCCTGCCCAGCCGGCCAGCTGATGCCTGACTGCATTTAACATCACTGCACCTAGCTGTGGTTGGAGTTATTTGAACAAGAAATTTGAAAATCCTACAAATCTACCACCATCAGTTTAGCTTCACTTATCAGACCTGCTGGTTTGGGAATGGCTTCAACCTATTTCTTTTTTTTTTCATAAAAAATGAATTCAGCTTGCTGCTATGGGCAGGGCTGAAGGCAGTCTGTATCATTGATCAGCTTCATGCATTATTACTGTTACTCTTTTACTTGGATCTCCAATATAGAGAGGGACCCATCTGGTTTTCCTAATTGATTTGGCTTCTTGATTTTTTTTTTTTCCTAGATTATTTAAAATTCAAAATTAAAGGCACAAAGAAAGCTTGAATATTGTGAAATGATTATGACACTGAATTCTTTTGGGGATGCCCCTTCCTGTCCTCATTTTCTCCTGGTCCACTATTGTTACTTAAATAGCACTTCCTCTTCTCCTAAATCTCTCTCCAAGGGAAGCAGCATTCTTTTCAGGTACTATTAGATATGTACAGCTGCTAATGATTTTTGCAAATTGAGTTTGAAGGGAATATCAAGACTGTAGAAAGTGTCAGTCATTGTTGTGCAGTATGAAGGAATAGGGAATTACTTGGCAAAAGTTTACTGCCTGTACTCATTCTTACAGACCTTCTAGAATTCTTAGGAGAAATAAAGTGATTGTCTCACCTAATCTCACATGCAGTGCTGGCATTAGGATTAATATCTTGGTTGGCCAGCATCTTGTGTTTGTTCAGTTACTCTTCTAAGCAAATAGAAATTGCTAAGAGTGAGGCAGCAGTTGTTGCTCTGCTGTAGAGTGGCAAAGAAAGGTACTTAGCTTTGTGGTGAAATATTAAGCTGGTTTCTACTAAGCTTTTTGAGTTAGGTGTCTGTAGTTTGCTTACGTAGTCATTGAGATAGCGGCC
>NW_024884822.1:13732103-13759000 GCF_019232065.1 Centrocercus urophasianus
GGCATTAGCAGTGGGTGGCATTAGCAGTGGGTGGCATTAGCAGTGGGGTATTGGTGGTGCTCACCAAGTCAGAGTAGACAGGATGCTCTTTGTTTCGGTCATGGAAGAGTATTTTGTTGCTGTCAGTACTTTTGTGTTGGATGGAAATTCTGTTTTTACTTGCTGTGGAATACTAAGTAGTTAAATGTTAATTGAGAGCTTTGAATTTTAATTTTATTTTTGCATATGCATTCACATTGAACTCCTTAGTGGATTCTGAAGTTCAGAATTAAGCAGGTTCCCTTTTGTGCTGTGTAGTCTGACTGCTGTCATAGCATCTTCACAGGTGAATGATATCAGAGGCCTGATGTCTCTACTTTTGCTTAAAAGGTCAGACTGTAAAAGAAAACCCCTTTTGCTCTAAAACCAGCCCACGTTTGATTTGAGCATCTTTCCTCTGCAGGTAGGGACTGGGAACATTTGGAGGAAACAGAAATGCCTTTATGTTGTAGAAGAGCTGCTGACTTTGCACGGAACTGGGACCTCTTCCAGGCGGTGATGCTGGCTGGCTAAAACCAGCCTTCATCCCAATTAGCTGATCATGGTGGCTTTAGTCACATCCTGTGCATGTTGATGGCAGGAAGCTGTGGGTGTGGCTGAAGTCTTCGATCTCTACAAAATATCTGTGTGGTAACTACAGGTGCGTGACTTTGTCTCAGTTACAGTGGGTGCCTTTCCATACAAGCTTTATTAGACAGCGTGGGGCTTACAGGTGTGAGTTTTGGTCTTCCAAGAATGCATTACAGATTTCCACAGTGACTGCAGAGCTGTTGTCTCATTAAAGTGATGCTTATATTTCCTTTACTGAGTTAGTATTAATCTTTTGGTAAGTGCTTTATTGTGCTGATTCAGCATTGCACAGCAGTTTCAAATACTGCTTTTATGGCTCAGTGAAGCCACAGTAATGTTTCCTGCTCTTATTTTTTCTGTATTATGTGCCTCACAGAGTAGGTAGTTTGGTTTGAGCTATCAGAGCTTCTGCTAGAAGGTAATGATCTGAGGAGGGGTAGGCATGAAAAAGAAATACTGCATGTTCTAGAAACAAAAGGGAAATTGTGTACTGGTGAATGGAAGAGATTTGTCAGAAATGGACCAGTTCAGATGTGTTTTATCTCAGGTATGACGTATTCTGCTTATGAAGCAGACTTGCCCTCAGCAGTGTGAGAGTGGCTGGGTTGCAGCCCTCGAGGTGCTCAGCTGTGAGCTGTAATCTGTGTCTTGTTGGGCAGAAATGCAGGCAGAGAACAAGGGAGATGGGAGATAGCCAGAGTGCAGGCAGCTCCTGCCTATCATTAAATAAAATCCCGCAGATCTGAAAATCCAACCCCAATGACTTCAATAGTCAGACATCTTTTTTGAATTTTTTGCACCCCAGCCTGTTATAAAATGTGGTGCTTGCTTGAATCTTTGTTTTAAAACAATGGAACTAATGTTTGTATTTTAAGAATGAGTTTTTGCTGTTGTTTGTTTTTGGCATATAAGGAGGTGCTTTGTAAACAAGAAAAATACAGTGCTTTACTGTTCATTCATCACTTTCAAAGATGTGCAGCAGTCCTGGAAGGTTTGGATCCTTAAGTTGGAGGTTTTATTTTCATCCAGTAATAATCCTGTTACTCTACAGTGAAAATTGTTTTCTTGTGTCTTTAAACCAGCCTTAGTTTCAGTCCTGTCTTCTGCCTCTCTTGAGTTTGCACAAGTTGCCTTTTCCCCAGAAAAGCAGCTGAGTAAGCAGACACTGCAGATACTGAGAAGTGAACTCCAGCAGCAGTGAACTGAAGCGACGTGTGTTTGGTGCGTGCTGACTGTTGGGACTTTGAGGTTGCCCCAAGGTAGCACATGACTTTCCACATTGACAGCGGTTGTGTGGGACAGATTTGACTGAGTTGTGGTACTTTTTTCCTCGTGTCTTACAGCTGCATGTAGGGACTCGCCATTGCAGTTGCATGCTGCTGATATTGGGCGTTTGCTTCAGTGTACTGACCCTTTAGAATGTAGAATACAGCTTAAACTTCCTGTGGAGTCATGAGAACTGAAGTCCCACAGAAGCTCAGGGGTCTCTTAATGTTAAGAGTTGTTAAGAAATGAAAAATGTCTAAGAAACAAAAACACTGGTAAGTGCTCGAGGAAAATCTTGAATTTTGGCATTGCCTGTTTACGTAGAGATAGGCAGTGAAACCTGAATGTTTCAAAATGTTAGTGTCAACATACTGTGAAGTGTTGCACTGCCATCCCTGGCAATAGGTCACAGGGTTCTTGCAGTGGGAATCAGGGCTGCCTTCACTGCCCTGCTCCTCCCTCATCAGGCGGCCTGGTGCAGGGCTCTGCTGTGCTGGATGCTGCTGCCTGCCTCCCTGCTGGCTGTAAGCGTGGTGGCTGCTGGTGGCACTTCCATTCTGCTGAAGAATGTGACTGAGCTAATAGCATCGTCATGGCTCTGAGGGAAGGGATCAGTCAGTGGGGAATGAAACCAAGTAAGATTGCATGGGCTGGTGTGTGTCCTGTACCAAGCTGGAGTCACCCATGCTTCAGTGATATTAGTAACAGCTTGACTTCGTGAACCTTGTTGTGAAATTGTATTACATCTATTCTTGTCTTGCCAGCCTGTGTTTCTGTAATGTCACAGTGTATTCCAACAGTTGTGACTGAAAATGCAGAAACAGGGTACAGCTGATGGTTTTTCAGTGTTTTTTTCCCCTTCCAACTCTCCTGAAGCTCTTTTTTAAAGACTCGTATACTGCTTAAGCAGTTCAGTGCATGCCATTGCTAATGCTGTGGGACATGAGACTGTAAATGGGCTGAGCAGGTCACAAGTTGATATTTCATTAAACTTGCTTCAAGAACATGAAAACATGTAGATGACTACACCAGCATCCTTTTGCTGCAGGATTTAAATGCAGATTGCTGTTTTGCAAGTTGACCTGGAACCGTCTTTTTCTATCAGTGTGGCTGTCTGACTTACCTGTGTGCTCGGTCATCTGCATATCTGAGTGATTTAATGTTTCAAAAACTGAGGAAGCGACAGCTCCACAGAGAATGATGCCATTTTCATCTCAGTCAGCATAAAAGTTGCATCCCTTTGATGAAAAATGAATGCAGCATTCCTTGTGTGATGCTTCCAGTGCATTACGAAATGGCATTATGGCAGTAGAAAGTGTTCTAATTAAAGAATGCTTTTTTGTATTGAAGTGCTATAAGTCTCTGTAACTTTCTCTGTCAAAAGGAGAACTGGGATGGGTAATGCTTTGACTGTAGTGGTGTATTAGAGGAGGCTCGGGCTGTTAGAACACCTCCAGAACACCCGGTGAGTGTCACTGCATTAAAAT
Organism: Centrocercus urophasianus; assembly: GCF_019232065.1. Taxonomy (NCBI): domain Eukaryota; kingdom Metazoa; phylum Chordata; class Aves; order Galliformes; family Phasianidae; genus Centrocercus; species Centrocercus urophasianus. The sequence goes on from NW_024884822.1 coordinate 13,735,466, forward strand.
GAACTTAAGTCAGACTATCTTAAAATAAATTGATGTTTTTAGCATCCACCACGAGCCACCAGCAACCATCTTTGGCACGAGGCACAGTGTGAGTGGAAACTCGTGTGACTTGACTTCTGTTGTCAGTAGGTCTGCAGAGTAATTTAACTTTGTTACTCATGGTTTTCAGTATCTCAAGCAGTTTTGGGCAGGGTGCTGAACCATGACTGCATTTTGCATTTCTTCCTAGTGTTGAATGGAATCTTTGCATCTCCGTCATTAAAGTGTGTGTTGCTGGCCATTGGTGTTTGAAATGGTTGCTGGGCTGGGCAGCTTGGATAACAACCAGGAGCAGAGGGACCACGGCTGGGGATGTCCATCACTGCCCAGCTGATAGCTTCACAGCTAAGTGGGAATGTGGACGGAGCAGCATGTTCCTTAACGAGCCTGGTTCTTGTTGGACCAGGTATTTAACCTCTTGTTTAGATTTTAATTTCAGATATTTCATTCCTAACTTTCCAAATCTGCTTTTCAAATGGTGGTGACTTTTTTTCTTTCTACAATGTCTCAAAATACTTCTCTGCTTAGCAGAAAGTCTCCGAAACAAGTATGCAGCTTTAGATATCAGCTTAGGTTTGAGTTGCCGGGTTAGGTTTGAGAAAGCAGTGAGAGAAATGACCCTAAAATGAATGTGGTGTTGCTCTTCCGCCCGTCTCTCATGCTGCTGTGTGTTTCAGGGTATCTGGGATTCAGTGTGGCTGTGTGTAGGTGGTATTTAGTGCTGTTACAGTGAGTTCTGTGGGCATCATGCATGGTGGAGCAGAATGCAGTTTTCATATTCTCTTCTTGGTAATATAATGAGGTTAAATGTATCCTTTTTGAATAGGAACACTGGTGCTTGAAAGGCGTAAATCTTAATAGATGGCAACTTGTAAACTTGCAGCTATTTATATTTCTAATGCCTCCAATACTCCCTTGATTTAGAAAATAATTGTGTGTATTTATAGGTTGTTGTCAGAGCAGTCACCAGCAACTGGCATCATGATGATCAGATTGAGGAATTCTGGCAGTATTACCTTTTTGATGCTATAATTAGTTTTGCTGTTTGTAGGAATTACCCTTGTCAGCAACTTGTGTGTGCAAAACTTTGGGGAAGAAAATGAAGAGAGCAAAAATCCGCTTCTTTCTTCAGCTTATAAAGGGCACATTTGTGTGTACTTACAGCACACACACAGTTACTGTGTGGTTGGTGAGAACTGTGAATGTTGGTTGAGTTCTTGCATTTGCTTCAGGTAGGATCTTCTGCTGTATACAAAGAGATGCACACGTAGCAAACTGTCATCCAGCTTCTGAAGCAAGACATCTGAGGTGTGGGACCCTGCTGGGGCTGGGGCTGGTTAACACTGCCATGTTCACATCCTGGATTCAGCTGTGTCTGAGTTCAGGCTTTGGAAGGGCTGGGAATAAGCTACTTGCATGACTGTAGGCTTACTGCAAACTTTACAGTCCCAGAGATGATGGTCACTGATCTGAAGGCAGTTGTGCTACCTTTCTTGGAGCTGCTTTATAGTACATATCAGTTTTTTCTAAACTGGAAACTAATTCTGAAATACCCATTGGATGCTGTGTGGGGGAGAAAGCCCAATTCTTAAAAAACAACAAAAGAAAAACACCCAAAAGTTTTAAAAAGTCTTTGCATGAAGCTGAGTTTTGCAAGTAGGTAAGCTCCTATTCCATGTGCTTCAGAGAAGGACGAGAGCTCATAAGAAGGGCAGGTAATGTCGTAACGTTGCAGATAGTGGAGCATGCGGTGAGTAAAAACTGCTCACAGGCAATCTTACGACTTCTCTGTGTTTGTTTTTAGGCTAAAGAAATTCTGACAAAAGAATCCAACGTACAAGAAGTGCGATGTCCTGTCACAGTGTGTGGAGATGTGCACGGGCAGTTTCACGACCTCATGGAACTCTTCAGAATTGGAGGCAAATCACCAGACACAAATTATTTGTTTATGGGGGACTATGTTGACAGAGGCTATTACTCAGTTGAAACAGTCACGTTGCTTGTAGCTCTTAAGGTAATTTTTCCTCTGTACCATCCAGTATAAAATGTATAGGAACTAACCTGACTGCATTTGATATCAGTATGAATTTACTGCAAGGGTTTATAGGTACAAAAACGGAAATGTTGGCTGTGTTGTCAAAAATATTTTTTACAAACCTGTAAAGATTTAGTATTTCTGAAAAGCCTGGATAACTTTGTCTAAAGGGAGCTGTGCATTTATTTCTATCTTTAAATGTGGAAGCAGCAGTCTTTAAAGATGTGAGATAACAGCTTAGTGCACAAGGGTAGTGAATTCCACTGCTAACAGAGGATAAAACCTGTACTTCATCTCAAGGCAACTGAAGACTGGTGTCATTTAGCTGTTTTTTTGTTTTTTTTTCCTTTAAGGTTGTAATTCAAGTTGTTCTTATTGCTTGCTTGGCACATTATGGGGAGGGGAAGAGAAGCAAATGGTGGTTTTGGGCAGTGCATGTTGTCGTGCCCCTAACATGTCTTCCACTATTGTGTTCAGGTCCGTTACCGTGAACGTATCACAATTCTTCGAGGGAACCATGAAAGCAGGCAGATCACACAAGTATATGGTTTCTATGACGAATGTTTAAGAAAATATGGGAATGCAAATGTTTGGAAGTACTTTACAGACCTTTTTGATTACCTTCCTCTAACTGCCTTGGTGGATGGCCAGGTAGGTTGAACTTGGACAGTTAAATGTTGCTGGTTGTGAAGGGAGCTATTAACACTGCATTCAGTGAGCTTGCAGCTTGGAAATAACCTCCTGGAAATTTTTCTTAATTGTTTATACTAAACAGTTATAATAAACAACTGAGATTTCATAATGTCTGTTTCAGATTTTCTGTCTACATGGTGGCCTCTCTCCATCAATAGATACGCTGGATCACATCAGAGCACTGGATCGCTTGCAGGAAGTTCCCCATGAGGTATATTGAAGATTAATTATCTTAACTCACAGTGCAATTCATGATTCAGCATATGCTGGGCATTTTAATATATACAAAGGCAGAAAATCAGGTTCAAAACGATGTAGCAATTTGAAAATACCTGTCTTGCCTACTAGTCTTCTGCAGGAAAATTAAGGGACACATTCTTGCCTGATGTTACAAAGCAGATTTTAATATCTCAGAGGTGAGAACTGCTTCTGTGAAATTTTTTTCCATTAAAATTAATTTTCTTGTGAGTATTTTAAGCTTTAACTACACTAACTATTGTAGCTGATAGGTGGGGTTTTGCTTACATTTTCTTTCCAAGCCTTAAAGAGATGCTGCAGTAAGCTGTGCAGGTTCATGAGAGTGGACGTTGTGGCTTTTGTTCTTGCTTTTTTTTTCTTTTTTTGGTTCAGTTCATGAAATACTTTCCAAATCTCTTACAGGGTCCAATGTGTGACTTGCTATGGTCAGATCCAGATGATCGTGGTGGCTGGGGAATTTCTCCTCGAGGTGCAGGTTATACATTTGGACAGGATATTTCAGAAACCTTTAACCATGCTAATGGCCTTACATTGGTTTCAAGAGCTCATCAGTTGGTAATGGAGGTAAGCAGCCAAGGCTGTGTTTAAGCTGTTGGTAGTGGAGTTGTGGTGCCTGAGATGCAGACTTGGCCTCTTTACAAGGTAGAGGGATGTGTGTGGTTTCTTCTTAGTCTCTGTTTGTCCCTAGAAGTTAACCTCTAGTCATCAAAAGCAGAACCCACACCTAGCTTTAAAAGATGGTCTAATTCAGAGTTGGTATTTCAATTTTTAACAACGTAGTGGAGAATTCCTGCTGTTTTTCAGTGTGCTCATCTACTGCTTATTAGGAAGGTGTTACATGCTATGGTGCAATTCCTTTTTTCCCTTTTCAGTTGAGAAGAGAAATAAACAGCCTTAATGTTGTTTAAAACTGCAAAGCCTATGTAGGGTTTTGCACATTGAAATTCAGTTTCATAGTCAGTTATGGGGTGCAACAAATGAACATGGTTTTCCTAAACAGTTGATTTTCCTCTGCAGGGGTACAACTGGTGCCATGATCGGAACGTAGTCACAATTTTCAGTGCTCCAAACTATTGCTACCGTTGTGGCAACCAGGCTGCAATTATGGAACTTGATGATACTTTAAAATACTCCTTGTAAGTATGCTTAAAAATGAGATCCATGTTGCACATGATTTTGAGATTTGAGTGGTATTTTGCTACATTAACTACTTATGGTTTTGAGGTATGGTTTTACCCTGTGCACATGCAGGAGGTGAGGTGAGGGTGGAATTGTTGAGCTGCTGATATCTAAAAGCGTTGCAGTTCCATATTGGGAACGGCTGTTGGCATCTAGACATGTCATTAAGCTCATTAGATACAATGAAGTGAGAGTGTAATGAAATACTACAGAGGTAAGTAATTGGAAAGTCAGAATACTGTCAGGTGGGAGGTAGTTATGCCCACCTGTGAGTCTAGGGGAAGAGACTTTGAATCTGGTTAGGACACTGACCTTACAAAGCTGTTACAGCAGTTGTAGCAATAAATGAGGAATTCACAAAGCGCTGTGTACATTTCAGTAATTACAGGAGACTTTTAATGTCCAGCTGCGTACCTGGTATCTGACCGGTTTGAGCCCTAAAGCCAAGAGCTGTTTCTTTCAAGTGCATAAAGTAATGCAAAGATGAGTTTAAAGCAATTGGAAGAAATACCTGCGTGTGACTGGAATGCTGGCATTAATGCAGATGCTTTTCAGTTTGCAGTTCGACCCAGCGCCGCGCAGAGGTGAGCCGCACGTGACTCGTCGCACCCCGGACTACTTCCTGTAAAGAGTACAGAGCTGTACAGTATTGCCATGAACCATATGTTGACCTAAAGAAAACGGGAAGAGCAACAGTAACTCCAAAGTGTCAGAAAATATGTAACATTCAAACTTGTTTTCACATGGACCAAAAGACGTGCCATATTCAAATACAGAGCCTCTTGTCGTCAACAACTGTGACCACTTTAGAATGAACCAGTCCATTGCATGCTGAAGCAACATTGTTGGTCGAGAAACCAGTTTCTGGCATAGCGCTATTTGTAGTTACTTTTGCTTTCTCTGAGAGACTGCAAATAATAAGATGTAGACATTAACACCTCGTGAATACATTTAACTTTCCATTTAGCTATAGCTTTATTCGGCATGACTGTAGATAAGGATAGCAGCAAACAATCATTGAAGCTTAAAGAACATTTTTAAAATAAGTACCAAGGCTTCATATTTGTTCTGAAACTGTTTGTTTGTTTTATTTTCAGGGAATACTGTTTAATTTAATTGTATTGATTTTTTTTTTTTTGTCTGCACTCAGTTCCCTTTTCCACTCTTTGCCCAACCATATTTGTCCCTTGTAATGTCTGAGCATAGTGAATTACTTTGAACAGAACTGTTTTTTTCTGTAAAACAATGTTACTGCAGGACAGAGCTGCAGTGTTTTTCATAATAAACTTGTGAACTAAGTATGGAAAAATGTCAAATTCTAATTGCATCTCAGGTCAGCTCTGGTTTAATAAACTAATGCACGGCTGGATAGGTTTTATAAACCTGGATAGAAGTTTCTACCGTAAATAATGATAAAAATGAGGTGATTGAAGTGTGCTGGAAAACTGTGACCTGAATTCTGTTGCAGGGAGATGTCTGGTCCTGTGATCTCATGTAGCTGAGAACAGAGCTCACTTATTACTGAAATGTTGCTCTCTTTTTTTCCCTCTTGGTGCTCTATGAAATATTCAAAAGTAGAAAAATGCAGGATAAATTAACTGATCAAGCATGGCTTTTTTTCAAGTGTAAATCCAAGTTTGAGTTATTTCCATTGTAGGTGCTAATACTTCAGAAAGAAATCTGAAAGACTGAGAATAAAACCAGTTTTCTAAATATTAAAGGAATAACTTGAAATTCAGTACTATGTGTATTGCCCAAGCTTCCATTACAAAAATAAGTGTGATCTGTGTTAACTTCTGTTTAAAAACTTTCCTTTCTACTAATCTGAATCTGATGATGATTTTGTTCAGAACACATTCAGATGTTTTGCATTATGAAGGCTCACACTTGCAGCTTCTTATTGGACACATCTTAAAAGAACTCAGCTGGCTGTTCTGATGGAAGGCCCTTGCTTTCATACTGTTTAACAGACTCTGGGTTTTGGGCTCAGTATAAAGATTGTGTGACCAAACAGAGGGGTTTTTTAATACTGCTGGCTTGTGAGAGAAAACATACAAGTGTTGTAGATGTGCAGGCCTGCTTTCACACAGTTTTGGACTCCCTTGCTTTTCTGAGGTTTTCTCTTGAAGGGCTGCTTAACTGTCAAGCTTGCAAGGTGCTTCCTTTCAAATTCATTCATTCACACCTTTTCTGAAAGGCTGGAGAGGTTACTTCTTTCTTTAGCAAAAATCCTGCCTTCAAACTTGGCTGGAAAGCTCAGTCCTTCTGAATCTCGACCCCTTACAGGGAGAAGCTCACGTGGAGGAGTTCCTTCTGTTATTGTTTTCTTTATAGCATGGTGGGAGCTTTTGCTTTGATCACTAACAAAAAAAAGTTCCTTTGCTTTAGAGAGAGTTCATTAAGTCTCCTTTCCTCTTGCTTGCCATTCTCTGTATTTGGGCTTTGGCAGATAGAACTCCTGCCTTCACTGACACCATTCCACGCCTTTGGCACTGCTGCAGTGGGAAGCAGTTCATTTGTTCTGTTTCTGCATGCACATACAGGCAGTTGTTAGTAAAGTCGGTATGTTGACAGGCACTCCAGGTTTTGCACTTTTCCCCATAATTATGCTGTGACTGGCCATTCGTAGGCTTTTGTTTTTAAGAATAGCCCATTGTGAACAAGAATTACTGCTCTGGGATTAGTATTGCTGTTTGCCAGCCAGCTAGAAGGTGAGATTCAAGAGAAAACTTCAAGTAGAAATAATGACTGTCCAATTTTTCAGCAGCTGGCTGACTAGACGTTCACCCAAGCTTCACTTCAAACTGTGATGCTGCTGGCATGTAATTAGGATTTCGGTTTGTTTCACACACCAGTACTGACCTTTCTTTCTGCTCTGCAGAGGCTGGTAGGTTCCTTGGAAAGGTGATGCAGGAGTAGCTCAAAGTCCTGTATCTTCATCATTCAGTCATGCTTTTACTTGAATTTGTGTATCAGATTGAAGTAAATGCCTCTCCTTTGTAGAGGCCTGTTCTTTGAACTAAGGAATCATTAAGCCAGAATCGAAGTATTGGTGCATACAGCAGAACCCAGGAAAGCCTCTGGTAATTTCCTTTCTGAAAGGAGAAGATGGAAGCGTTTGGAACAAACAGATTTGCAGGTTTTCTTTCCTTCATTCTCGTAGCCTTTCTCTGCCTGCCCCTGCATCCCACAGCCCTGCTGCCGTGGCTGATGTGGGCTCCTGTGTGTGGGTGCTGTTTTCTCCAAGGTGAATGGATGCTTGTGCTGCTAGGCTCAGGCTGAAGCCGGGTAGTTTCCAGTTGCCCACGTTTTTGCACACAAGCTCAATATCACTGCTCTGCTGCTTTAGATCTGACGATACCTGTAAGGTTTCTTGATGCACACTGTGAAGATGGAAAGAACTGGGTATCTTTTCTGTCTGCTTGGATGGTACTCCTGCCTTGGAGAAGAGGAGCTGTACACACTGCTGATGAAAGCTTTGACGTTTCATCTGCCCACACCACCCTGGTTAGGATCAAAGGTCAGCCTGGAATTTTTTTCACACTTGCTGAAAGTCACGTTGATAAGGGCTGTATGGTGAGGGCCTGGGGCAAAGTCTTTCCTCTGGCGATTTGAAAATTCAGTCTGAATTTCTAAAGGCCAGCTGTCCATTTTTTCATGGACGACACAAAAATAAGGTATGGAAGTGCCCAGTTTATTTTATCTTCATAGTTTAATAAATACATCCCTGTGCTCCTCCCTTCTTACCCCTTTGTTTCCTTACTAGTAACACCACAAGTTCCTGCAGTAGGAGAAGCTGTGATGATGAACAGGACAGGGCTGAAGGTGCACCTGCTTGTTCTGGAAAAATAGGCTGGTCTGGAAGAGGCAAGTGTTATCAAATGACCACTCTGCATTTCAAATGGAGCGACGCTACCTTCGGTTAACTGAAGGTGTGGCCCCACTTACCTCCTTGTACACCAGCCATAGGCTTTTTAATTGCTTCTTGCTTTACCTGTATGCTGAGAATTTGTGGTAACGTAGGATTTGTTTCATTTATTTCTGGTCTGTACAACTTCTGCATTGCTGTTCTCTCTAGGTTGTTGCAGTGTCTTGCCCAGATGTACAGCCTGCTTAGCTGTGGTTGTACAGGGATGCCTGCTCTGTATCAGTTCTCTGCATGTTCCAGGCAGGGTAGTTTGGAAACAGGTTAAGCATTAAGTAAAAATTACATTGGACTTCATACAGGGCACGTGAGCACACTAAGAAAGCCCTGCAGAGTAAGCAGCTGAGTCAGCTCACTGTGGTTTTTTGAAGTTTTGGTGCTCTCATTCATTTGGCTGTGCTCCTTCTGGATGAGAACGAAGACAAAGTGTTCTCTTGAGCAAGGGACTCAAGTTCTTGGGCATATATCCAGGAAAAGAAAGGCTGAGACAACACTTCAGGTTTTAAATTAAGCAGTGCAACATGTTTTAGCCTTTTAAAACCCGTGCTGTAGCTTAAAAGCATTAGTCCTTAAGCTGAGTTGAGCCTGATCTCAATTACTGTACAGTAAGCAACTGCTTATAGATGAAAATGAAACTGATAGCTTCTAGTACATAAAGCACAGATTGCTAATAGTATTTAAATGCTTACATATATATTGCTGACATACAGAAAACATAAAAGCATCACTTTTAGAGAAGGAGGGTACTGTGGTACTGGAAAAGATGAACTAGAGAGGCTCCAGAGCATCTCTTCTTGGAAGGTTACAGGACTGGACCAGAAAAACACGTGAGCTGCTGTTGGTGCTGCTTCAGACTGAGGTGCATTCCAGCCTGCGTTCTTGTGTTCAAAGAGCATCTTGCTTAGCTGCAGCACATGAGATCCACAGTAGTTTATCCCATTACCTCATCGTCAAACTGCTGTGAAGATGTCAGGGCCTTGGTCTTGGTTTGCAACACGAACTAAAGACAGATGTAGGTGTATGCAGTGTCTCAAATTGGCATCAGCTCATTTCTGCTGATTTTCCAATGCCTGCATTGTGCCACCTTCACTGGGTGGTGGAAGAGGAGGAGCACAACCTGAGCTGAGCATCTCTGGTGGAAGCTGTGGGCTGGGTGCTGTTGATGAGAACCATCAACACTGCAAATAAATGCAGCATTCTGTAAGATGGTATAAATGGAACTAAACATTTGTAAGTTGGCCCTCTTACTGACTTCTGTATCTGTATTTCTCATCAGATCACCCCTAAGTGCAACTGTTCTCTTAAGAAACAAAACAAAACAGGAGCAGTCTAAGATGGGATTATACATTTAAATACGACATGCTGAATTGTCAAATAAGACTCTACTTTTTAAACCAGTTTCCATCATGTTTGATGGAAAGACTTCAGCCTGTTTTCCTGCTGCCTGTCCTTCTCAGGTGGTTTGACACCACCACCACCATGCTGGTTAAATGTAAGACTGTCAAAACCCATCCTTATTGTAGCTGTCAGCGTACGTTCTGTGGAAACAGGGAGGCTGTGGAATAGGGCTGCTGGGAAGGAGCCTCTGCTGCTCACTCTGTGCCTGACCCACTTTACAGTCGGCTTTGCTCACGCTCTGCCACCGCCTTTGTCCTCAGGGAAGCGGGATGCTGCCTGGCACTGCCCTGCCCTGGGTGAGCTGTGTTGGCTCTGAGTGGCTGCTCCAGCTTCTTTCCAAACAGACAATTCTGTGTTCTTGAGGTTCGCTCAGCCACCTCAGCACTTTGCTGCACTGTCACTTTTCCACCACGTTCTCTTTTTAAAATGTTTCCAATTAGCCTGACTTGTGAAATGTACTACATTTATTCCCATGGACTTTGAAACCTTAAAGCCTCTGCTTTGTATCATCCATGGCATCAGTACCAGCCCAGAATCTGCCTTTTGGACTTTGAACAGCTGCAAGGCTGTGCAACAGCACCGTGCAGCCACAGAACTAGGGCTGAGGGCACCTCTGGATACCTCTGGCACCTGCTGCTCCACCAGAGCCGCTGCCTGGCACTGTGTCCTTGTGTTTGGAGGTCTCCATGGAGACCCCAGCACCTGTCTGGGTACCCATGTCCATGCTTCATCACCCACACGGTAAAGAAAAACCCTGTGAAGCCAAATCAGTCTACTGAAATATCACTGTCACTGCTCAGAGGTCTTCAGAAATTCGAAATAGCTGCTGGAAGCTGTTCTGAAGGCCAGTTACAGTAAGTCACTCCTGTTCTGTTCTTGCTCTGGCAGCCACACATTCCTTACAAACCAGCAAGTGCAGCATGGCCCAACTTGTGTGCCATGTGGAATTAGGAATCCTTCTGCTAACCGTGCTGGAAGTGGGGGAGCTGCCATCCAGCAGCATCTCCCTCCCTATGTAGAAACAGGGACTGCAGGATTTGAGTGGTCCAAGTTATTTCTGTGGACACTAGGGCAAAAATGGTACAAACCCCAGTATGTGCATGGAGCTAGATTGCAGATGAGGTTAGGAAAGGCAGCAAATATGCTTGAGGTATGTTTGCCTTTCTTTTGAATAACTTTCCCCTCATCTTTAATCTTTTGTGCTGTCTCAAATCCTCACAGTTAGGCAAGGAGAGCACATAAATGTCATTTGAGGGAGAAACAGGAGCTGATAAATTTAAAAATCAGTTGATATTGCCTGAGACAATTTGGTTGAGTTTCATCCGCCTACTGCTGTTACATCATCTCAACTGCAGGCTCTGCTTCCCCCAGTGCCTACTCACTGCCCTGCTTTCCTGGGGCACAACTTGCACAGAAAGCAACGTCTGAGGATGTTTCTGTTTCACAGGTTTTGATGAAGTGGAGACACAATTTTTCTGGAATTTAGTGGAGACAAGGATTTTCTTTCTTTTCTGCTGCGTTGTTGCAACGTTGCTTTAAATAACACTGGCACAAGCAGAAGGAGCTCAGCAGTATTTTTCCAGCATCTGTATCAGACAAAAAAAAAAGTGCTTGCTTGCTCTCAAAAATGTTCCCTACCTTCTGCATTCCTTGAAGAATAAAACAGACTCCTGTGAATCTGACAGCCTGTGCATACACACCAGCTTCTTGTCCAGGCTCAGCGGTCACACCTTGCTTCCCAGCAGTGACACCAGGCTCTGCCACAGCAGCTGTGGTCTCCTGAGGTTCAGTCCTTGCAGGCTCACCTTCCCTGTGGTCAGTAAATGCAGACTGAGTCCTGTGATTGGTGGAGCAGAGCTGAGGTCTTTCAAGCCTGGTTCTCTCTAGGCTTTGATAATCCCATGTAACACTTGTATTAAGAAAGTACTCATCTTTTTACATCAGGTTATCTCCATAATCTCTAAATCGCAATCACTGCTAACAAAGAGCATTTCTGTCTATAAAAGTGCAGTGTGAAGTAGTTAGGTTTTTTTGGGGAGGGAAGGGGACATAGATAAGAGAATATGTTTGTTTCTAGCTAAACAGCCAAGAGGAATAGCTGCAAACAGTCCAAGGTTCTGGACTAATCCAGTGCTGTGTCCAGGAGGCTGCTCTGTTGCTAACGCCATGTTCAGTGTCAGATCTCCCTTCCCCCTACGGCTGCGCAGCTGCTCAGCTGGCTTCTGCCCACAGCCCAGTGATGCTGCAAGAATGTAGGTCAGATCTCTTCTGGATCTGATAAGTGTTAAATTAAGCTTATGCTGATCTTGGTTGCTCCAATCATTTCACATATTTGCTATAGTGTTAATCTTCCCCCTTCTTCAGAATTCTCAGTAGTAAAAGGTCCTTAATTGTAATTTATCTGTGACTGATACCTAGTACAATTGCCTTTTCAACTCAGGATGGTGATGCTGAGGCTTAGGATTATTTGCATTGGAATGATTACCTGTGCATGTAATTGAGATTGGTATTTATTTATTTATTTAAATCTTGTTCTTTGCTTCGCAGCTTTAGTGAAGGATGAGTCTCCTGTGGTGCTAACACTGACTTGCAGGACTTTGACCATGACAAAGACAGCAAAAAGCATTCAGACTAGCTTTGAGAGATTCCCTACACGATATGTAGGGCACGGGGAGGTGGCCTTCATGAGATTACAGCCTATCTGTGACAGTTGTCTGCCACTTCTTAGTTGGGTGTTTTTGTTGCTTTAGCTTTCTCAGACCTTCTAATTCAACAGATAAATTCAAAGTCCACTGCAAACTCAGTTTTCTCTTTGGCACCTTCAGTGACTCCTATCAAGTGTAATGCTTAATCCCTTTGAATTATAAACCAAGCACAGATCCTGTTTAGACATGGAATTTTGCTGTCTGCCTGTTTCTAGATTTTATTAATTTGCCTTGTGCGGAGAGCAAACCCTTCCACTGACTTTGATTTGCAGGCTGAGAGAACTTGTGCTTACTGACTAGAAACCTTGATCTTGGGCAGCGTCAGGAAAAAGTGCTTAGGACTTGCAGACATTTTCTGTAGGCTGCTTTCTGTCACCATCTGATCCTCTAAACAAGGAGCATTAAATAATTTAAAAAGCACATTTAAAGAAAATAAAGGTACTGTTTATTTTAATGCAGCAAAAGTCTTTTTTTTTTTTTTTCACAATGAAGCCATGAGATGAAGGGATTTTAGAGGAAGGAGGTAAATGTGCTGAGGCATATTTGGGGTACGTATGTGTGTGTAAAGCCCCTGTATATATAAATCCGTATTATATACACAGGATAATTAGGTCCTAACGAATTTCAGACAACAGCTTACCTGGTTACTACCAGCAGGACGCCTGAGGCCCACGTTAATGGTGATGTGCTGTGTGTAAGCAGCACCTGCCACCTCCAGCTGAGCACTCACCTGCTGTGAAGGGCTGCACAGCTGTGTGTCCCACGCACAGACTGGAAGGCTCAACTGACGATAATTTGAGCAGGGTTAAGTCCCCTCTACATCAGTTTCTGAGTCCCGAATGAGCTGCTGAGCGCCCCGACGCCGAGCAATGCGGTTCTTAAGACAGGCGTCCACCTCCACCGGCGCTCTGGAGTTTTTAGAGAGCCTCATTTCAGGACGTGACCAACACTGATGGCTTCACGCTCACCTGCGCTTTTTGGCTGGCGGCACGCTGCCTGCAGCCAGCAATCCCTCAGCCTTCCCTCTCCCTGCCCAGCCTGCTGCCTGCTGAACGCCTCGAGGCCCGTTGTCTCAGCGGCTGTCGCTGGGAGCAGAACTAAGAAACACCTGAGGAGAGGGGAAGCCCCAGCTGTGCTCGGCAGGTCGCTTATCGGCGCGTGGAGCCGCGCTGCTTTGCTAAAACCACGAACAGGATTCCGAGCGAAGCAACCGGCTGCCGGCGGACAAATAACCGCCTACAATCACGCACACGGCGTCCTCACCACGCTCTGACCGCCGCAGCCCAACGCGGCCCGGCAGACGCAGGCGCTCAGCGCCGCCCCGCCGCGTGGGGGCGCCGCAGCCGTTGTTCCCGCGCGCCGCTCCCCGCCCACTGTGAGGCGTGCCGTATGACCCCGCAACTGCCTGACTAAAACCGACGGCTTCCGCGGATCTCCCTGCCGCGCCGCCGCTCCGTTTCCCTCCTTCCCTTTCTCGGTGTGTGGTATACGGAGCTTTTCATACTACGCTCGCTCTCGGCGCGGCTTGGGAGCTAGAAGCGGAGTGCTTCGATCAGGCGCTCTCGGCGGGCAGCCCGGCTGCGAGGCAGCGAGAGGCGGGGTCCTCCGCCCCTCCCCCCGCGCCCCTCCCCCCCACAAAGCCGCCGCCGCAGTCGAGCTCCGAGCTCCGCCACTATCGGGAGCCGTCAGCAGCTGCTGGGCGTCGCCCGCGCCTCACGGTGAGGCCTCCGCGGACGGGAGGCGTCGAGGCCGAGCGGGAAACGGCGTCTGAGGCGGCCCCGGGCGGGCTGAGCCGTGGGACCGGGCCGCGGGGCTGCGGGGCCGGCTGGGGGCGGGCGGAGGGCGGCGGCGAGAATGCGGGGCGGCTGAAGGGGGAGAGGGCCGGGCCGGGAGTTCGCGGTGCTGCGGGGGGAGTGAGAAGGGCGGCCAGGGAAGCGCCGCGCTGTAAACAAGGCGGGGCTCCTCCCGGCGCTCCTTCCCGCTCACCTGGCGGCGCTGCGGGCACGGTGGCTCCGCGCGGCGTTGCTGTGGGCGGGACTGGGCGCCGAGCGGCCCCTCCTCCACCCCGGCCGGTGATCCGGGGGGTTTCGGGTCCGTTCGGTCACAGCGGTGCCGCTCCCTGAGCCTGCGGAGCTCTATTACACCAGAAGGGACTAAAACGTAACAAACGGCGACATTTGTGTACGCGACGCGCCGCTTTATCGCTGATAACAGCTGAGCTGCTTTGGCTTCGGCGGATGAAGGCTCCTCCCGAGCAGGGCAGGCCGTGGTGGAAGCAGTGCGGGCGGTGCAGCGGCCCCGAGGCAGGCGGTGTTCTGCATCCCGGCTGCGCTGAGCAGCGTTACGTAACGCCAGGCACGGGCAGGGGGCTGGGAGCTGCTGCGTGGAGCTGGGCTTGTGCTGAGTGCTTCCAGCCCGGCACGCAACACGCGTGCCTTGATGTTCTTTCCCTTCCCCCTCTTTCAGAGCGTGTCCAAGCTACGGCGTGGGGTTGTGCTTTAACCCTCACTTGATTTTTGTGGGTGCTCACATATACTTGTGTATCTTGAGAGTGGCCATGGCTGTGTCCTTCCAGAACTCCAGTCCTAATTAGGAGCAGCACTGTCATATAGGATTACACTGCTGTGTGAACATTAACTAGCTACTCGCTCTGCCAAATGGAAATTAAAGCAGTGAGGACTTGGGGCTGCTGTGAGCTGCTTAATCGTGTACTCTGGCTGGCCTTCATTGGCCTCGGTTTGTTGCAGTGCTGTCAGGCTCAGCCATACTGATGAGCTATAGGAGGCGTTTGAAAAAGGATAACGTATTTCTGCTTCAGGTGGTGCAGGTGATCCAGTTTGGGTATTTCAGGTACGAGTGCAGGGAGTCAGCATGCTTAGGTGGTAAACTTGGCTGGGGAAGAATGTCTGGAAAGGGATTGAAGTGAATTTGAAATTAAATGAATTTGAAATTCATCGTCTCTGGGGTTTTCCTCTAAAACAACTTGCAGGCTGCACTTACAGTTATGTGCTGTAGGTATTTTCAAGCTGTTGTATTGAGGAAAAATAGTGTTGCTCTGGTCTGCTGCAAACAAATGTTTGAATGGTAAAGGAGTACATCCCACGAGTTTAAGCACTGATTAACAGGTTTTTGCAGTCAGGTTTGTTGTGTCTTTCAGGTCCCTTCATTTTAGTATCTCTGCAGAGCTCAAGCACAGCTTCAGACGGAAGCTCTAACCTGGTAGCTGCTGTATCATTTCATGACTCCTGGCTCTGAGCTATGTGTATGAGAAGGTGTTGTTTTGTAAATGATATTTATTAGTGAAATTTTCCAAGTCTGCTGCTTGCACTGCAGGCCTTATCAGCATCTGAGAAACTTGGTGAAAATACTGAGTCATCCTACCTTTTCCTAATATAACGAAGTGCTGATGTAACTTCCTACTCTGTGAGAGCAGTGGTAAGTGCTGATAGTGTTCCACTTAGGGCTGGATTGCTTTCTCAGGCTCTTCAGAATGCAGAGCACTTTCTGAAGGAAGCGTTTGATCCTGGATAGTCTGGTTTGTTTGGCTCCGTTTGGGGTCGGGGGAGTCGGACTGGAGCACATCTGGAGGTTCCTTCTGACTTCTGTTTTGTTGTTCTGGTCCAGGCGCCATCATTTAGAAACTGCTTTTGGGTTTTGCCTTCAGTGAATGGTTAAAATGAGCAGTGGTTGAGTTTGAAGACAAGCAGCGTTTTGGAATTGTTGAGGGGCTGTTTCAAGAGAAAGATAGCTGTAGTGCAGTGCTGTATGTAAAGACAAATCGATCGATCAGTAAATAGAGCTTTTGTCTATTCTATTTCGCTTTCAACTTAAGGAAAAAAATCCAGGTTCCTTCCATTTTAAATGATCGGTTGGTGTATTTGTATCAATCCTTCTTAAGCATCAGGATTAGTGACCTTAGGACTGTTGATTCAAGCAGCAAATAATTGAAGTGTGCCGCAGGTGACACGGGGCTGTTCAGAGGCAGTACAAATAGTGAAGGGAACTACGTATTTGAATCAGCTGAACTTGTGAAATCTGATGAATATTGTGTGAAAATAACTGTCCTTCTCCTATAGATGCCTTCAATTAAGCTGCAGAGTTCAGATGGAGAGATTTTTGAAGTCGATGTTGAAATCGCAAAACAGTCGGTGACCATAAAGACGATGCTGGAAGGTAAGAATGGGAGCTGAGGGAGCGGCGCGTGGGCAGCATCTGTGACCAAGGGGGCGAGCTGGTGCTGAGCAGAGGCCTGGGCCTGACTTGCTGTCTCCTGTTGGAGCAGCTGGAACAATTGCCAGCGTGGCTTGAGCGTTGTTTGGGATAAACATTTTCTCTCAAACCTTGAACTGCAGCCCTCTTCTTAAATGCAGTTCCCAGCAGGCTGGCAAAATATAAATCCCCCACTGCTTTGCCTACGGCTTCCTTCAGCTCTGTGAAAGTTAGGCAAAGTGAAGTTTAATAAACGCTTCTAGTTTATGTTAAGCTGAGCTTTTCTTTTAATCGTGCAAGTCGTTGTTGCTCTCTGTCTTAAATGGAGAAGGGAAACATGAATTAATGCAATGAATGAAGAGTTGGAGGGAGATCTGCATTTATGCAGTGAAATTATTTGATAAATAGTTGGTTCTGATCTCTTGCTGACATGAATTTGAAACAAAAGAGCTCGTGGTGGGGGAGGGGAGTTGCCAGATGGCTGAGATACAGAGCAAACTGTGTCTAATCTGTCTGGTGCAAATCCTCATTGTTTACTGTTTTCTTTCCAGTTTTTGGGCATATTAGAAAGTATCTTGTAGATCTAGTTAAAATGAAGTCCTTGGCTGTGTATCTTTGGTTGTGACTCCTCAGACGTAAGAACAGTAACAGAAATAAGGTTGAAACACACCAACCATTGGACCACTCCAGTTCTGGTAATGAGATGCTTTCAAACACGATGAGCAGAGTGAGCAGGAAACTGGCAATCAGTGGGAATGTAATTCCTCTCCATTTTCTCACACGCAGGCTGTGTCACTGGCAGCGTTTGGTGACAAACAGGTATTGATGAGAATGCCTGTGCTGAAGGTATTGTAAGCTGGGCACCACCAGCTGGCCTCTTAGTGAGCTGACCAAGATCCAGTCTGCTAAGCAGCATAGAGAAAAGCCATTCTGCTGTACAGATGTTTAAGCACCATCAGTTAATACCTGCTGCTTTGTTTGATGTCAGTGAAGGGGAGGAGGTAAAAAGTGAAGTTCCATCAGGTCTCACCAATGCAGCACTGATTTTCTGATGAGAGGTGAAACTCCAGTTTAGGAGGAGTGGGGATGAGCTGAGCAGAGCTGGCTGACGATGAGGTACTTCTTGAGTTACTTCCCTGTGCCAGCAACTTAGTATAGACTGTCTGGTGATATTGGTATTACACCAATATCTGTTTGTATCTTCAAAGGACGCATTTGGGGTTTCCAGTAATTGGTAACATATGCAAAAAGACTTTTTTACTGACTTCAATGTCAGTATTTTGGTTTCAGAATCTACAAAATCAGATGTTCTGGACAAAAGGTAGCACTAATTGATATCCCACCAATGACAGCAGTTGACCTGTCTAAATGCAACAGCTTCAGTATTTACTGCTCCTGTGCAAGACAGAACATCTGTACTTGCCACGTTAGGTCTGAGTTCTTATTTGATAAAAGAATGGGAGACCTTGGTTGAAACAATGAGGTTTAACTTGCAGATTGGAAGTGGTGAGCATTCATAAATCTTCTTAAGCATTCTGTTCCCAGAACATGGAACTGTCACCTCCTTCTGGGACAAGTAACTGCCTTAGCAGGTTGTTTGTGCTCAAACATGTCAGCATCTCTGGAGGCAGCACTGTTAAGCTGCTCAGCTCCAGTTAGTGGAGCCCAGCTCGTGTAACGCAGCCGTGCTCTGCAAAACCACCCTCAAGTTTCTGCCTTCGCTTTGACATCGTTTGCTGTTTGTCTGTTCAGCTCAGTATTGTTAGAATAGTGGAGAGCTGATGAAGCAGCCCAGGCTGGAGAACAAAGCTTTAGGCTGCTGGCTGCAGGTCATCTTTCCATTTGTAGACTTGGGAATGGATGATGAAGGCGATGATGACCCAGTCCCTCTTCCAAACGTCAACGCAGCTATTTTAAAAAAGGTAAGGCACTGGGAAGTGATGGTGTTGTGTATCAGTGATGGGAAATTAATGCTGGAGGTAAATATTACTATTGAAAATATTTCCCAAGTGTTGGCTACAAGAGTAGCACCATCATGCGGTGTGTGAGCACAGTTTGTCTCAGAACTGGGCTGAGGCTCACAGCTCTTGGTTAAAGAGCTACACGAATGACCTTCTGGAATGGCAGGTGGAGGCTGGGCAGGGCTCCTAAGGCATAGGGCTGGTGCTGGACATCTGTGCTCACTAGCATCTCGTGGTTTTAAAGCACTGATTGTAACTGGGTTGTGTGAGCTGAGGTGGCTCTTAATAAGTTCAGAATGGAAGGAGAAAGGTTAAAGGGCAGGCAGCAATGAGAGTCACAGCCAGCGAGTGTTCCAGCTCCTCAAAATGAGGCCTGTGTTACTTCTGTATGGTCCTGTGTGTGTTAGCACAGGATTTATTGTTTGCTTTGACTGCTAGGAGCTGCTCTTCAGAATCCAGAGTATTTAATTGACTGGCTGCTGTCTCAGTTGAGCTTCGTGAAGACTGTTGGGTTCCAGGATTGGGGATTAGTTCTTCTAAGAGGAAAATATAAGATGATGAAACATGAACAGGTGATTCTAATATCAGTCCAGAAGGAAAAGCACAGTGCTCCTAAAACAAAGTAATGTTAGAGTTGGGGCCTAATGGGAAAGTCACTTGGGTAAAAGTGTATTATCAAAACTGTAATTAGGTGATTCAGTGGTGCACCCATCACAAAGATGATCCACCTCCTCCCGAGGATGATGAGAACAAGGAGAAAAGAACGGATGACATCCCTGTGTGGGATCAAGAATTTCTGAAAGTAGACCAAGGAACACTTTTTGAGCTCATCCTGGTAAGTTTATGTTGTGGAAGCATAAAGGCTGTGCCTGCACACTGACCTCTGTTTGTTTTTCCAGCAAGTCTTGATGCTTCTTGAAGAACTTCTTAATGTAGGGAACGTGGGGAGGGCAGCTAGTTGGCTGAAACTGGTGAATGGCAGATGCTTGTTAATATCATGCTAGGCACTAATTAATGCTTGCTCATCTGTCAGTTCCTGTACTTGTCTGTAGTTGTGGCCCCTTTTCACTTTCGAGTCTTGGCTGATGGCTTATTGCTTTAAGTGGTGTTTTAGAGACCTGCATAAATACACGTTTTTTAAAAAGCTAATTACTGTCTTACATGAAATCTACCTCGTGGCTCCTGTCTTAGCGAGCTAACAGCACTCAAGTATTCAACATCTCAGAGGTGTGTGCGAGGTTCTGAAAGCCTTGTATAAAGGAGATGGGGCTTTTCATGCATTTCACACATAGAAATGACTCCAGTTTGGCAGGTGAACTTCAGTTGTTAATTCAGGGTTCTAGCTGGAAGCTTCTCAGAGCGATTTGGCTCTTAGTGGTGACAGCATTCTGCAGTGCTGGGAGCAGAACTGTAGTGGTCCATGTGCAGAGGCAGAACATTGATCTGGAAGCTTTAAATTTGGAAACTGTTTTACAGGCTGCAAATTACTTGGACATCAAAGGTTTGCTTGATGTCACATGCAAGACAGTTGCCAACATGATCAAGGGGAAAACTCCAGAAGAAATTCGCAAGACATTCAATATTAAGAATGACTTCACTGAAGAGGAAGAAGCACAGGTACTCGATCTGGGTTTAATTATAATGTAGCTGCTTTTCTGCTGCATTAACATGTGATGCTTCATAATTTCATGATGCTGTGCCTTTCTACAGTAAGTAAACTCGAATGCCTGTAGGAGTTTGCTTCCCCCTGAGCTGTGGAAGCTTACTGCATTGTTACCAGTTACGTTGTTCTTCCAGGTACGTAAGGAGAACCAGTGGTGTGAAGAGAAGTGAAGCTGTGCCTGACACTCGAACACTGTAAGGATTGTTCCGAATACTAGTTGCACTGCTCTGTTCATAATTGTTAATATTAGACAAATGCAGCAGCAAATGAAGTTGTGTTAGCAAGATATTGTTCCCTTTGCATGTGTAGTGTTGTTTTTTTTTTGAGTATAAATTTAAATCTGCGTTTTTACTAGTGTAATGGGGTGTCTTTTTACTTTACTCTGCAACGAATAAAGCTGAACCAAGTGTGGATCCTGAATGGAAAGTAGCACTTAAGGTTGTCATTTTCGTTATACTTTTTTATCTGTTCCCAGTCCAGTTACAATCTTAAGTGTTGACTCCACCATTGTAAATAAAACCACCTTTGCTTTCTTCCTCAGGAAGAGCAAAACACTTATTTACAGGGTATTGATGGCTTCAGAAAGGAAAATTAAATGTGTCTTGGGGAGCTACATGAAGTTTAAAAAAAAAAAAATTGTTGGATTTCTTACAGAGACATTTGGAAAAATTGGTGTTATTACAGCTGTACAACTCTAGGGAAGGTTCTTGTTCTGCATTAAAAAAAAAAAGATCTGTCCACTTCCTTGTCCTGTTGGCCTTGCCTGATAGGCCAGTGAGTAGAGAAAGATGTGAGCCTGGGCTTAGCAAGCTTCTGACAGCAAACTTGGCAGACTTCTACCATGTCCTGAAGCCGTGCCTCTGGCTGCCAGCAGGTGGGACGTGCTGCTTTCTGCACAGGACAGGTGTGTTTTTATACTTTTTTTTGGCAAAAGTGGAACCCAGGTTTGACCAAAAACGACTGACATTACCAAAGTTACTATTATTGACCTGTGCATGCCATTAGTGGCTGTTTTTTAGGCAATTTTAAACTACCCTTGTGATGTAGCTCTTTAAAACATGGATTTCATGTATCCACGGGAGATCTTTTTGCCTATGTATGTGAAACTTCTGCTTGTAGAGACTTCTTATTGCATACAAAGCTAATGCAATATTGAGCTTGACTTCTTTGGACAAAGCCACTTGCAACTAGTTAAACAGTAACTGGTTTCCTGATTTTTATTTTAATTTTTTTTTTACAGTTCCCTTATAGGGAGTAGGGGGTGGTTTTGTGGTAGATCTGAGGTGTGCTCTTAGCTTGTATTGCATTCCATTCTCTGTATAAATCTTAGAGTAGAATGAACCTTAATAAACATACTTATCTCACTTTAACTATGTGTTTCACTTCTGAGTTAATAAAGGGCTTTTAAACTTCTACTTACAAACGGTTCTACTGGCCTGTAACTGCACAGCCTGCCCTCCTTGCTGAGTGTGTGAGCCATAGCACCGAGGGATGCTTAACTGGAGTGAAATCTGTGTCTGTTGTAAACGATCAGAGTGCAAGCTGCTGGCCAGTCACAGCAGCTCCTCAGGTGAAGTCTGAAGCTAAATCCAGATGGATTTTTTTGATGGCTTACCAGCTTTGAGGTAATGTTGCTTTGATGTAACCATTAATGAGAGCGTTCATAACTCGTTCTAAAGCAGCACTCAGATCTGTGCTTTGGAGGCAGCTGCTGGTCACAGATGCTTATTCATAAGGCTGCTGGGCTGCCCTTGTGCTGCTGATAGCATTGTCAGCGGGCACAAAATGCTCCAGTGTTACAGATTGGGACGTTCCAAGCCTGCCAAGCATCCTGTATTGTAAACAGTACAACTCTGTTAAAGTGCCCCTAGTGAAAAGCTGCTGATAACAGTTCTTGTAGTTCAGTGTTCAGCTCACCCTGCATTCCTACAAGAAATAAATCCATCTCTTCAGGTTAACACTGGTTTCATCTCGAAGTGACCATTCCAATACAGAAGCTGTAGTTGTGCTCAATGGCAGAAGCCTCCAGCTGCTTCCTTGAGGTGCCGGTCAGCAGCAGCTGCTGCCTCACGTGGTGCCTCCCTGTGCTGTAGGTGAGGAACAGACAGAGGCAGTTTAGCTTGTCTTCCTTGTAGCCTTGCTTCTACCATTTGCATAAAGCACCTGTGGCAAGAATTGCTAATTCTTAAAACAGCTTGCCTAAGAAATAACCCTTTGTGGTCAAATGCTTCAGTGGTGAACTAAATGCCTCTGGCTTCTGCTCCGGAATCGTGCCAGTTGGCTGCTGGCATGAGTAGTTTGCCCAAAGCTGATGCTGCTGTGGCAGGATGGCTCTGTGCAAAAGGGCTGGCTGTGTGCTCAGAGCATGATGGCGTGGCAGATTTTGATGTTAGTGGCCTTGTTCATTAGGAATCCATACAACTTGCCTCCTCTGGTTGCAATTCCCTGTAGTGTTGGCTCAGGCTTTGTCCCAGTACCTGATGTGTATGGCAGTGCAAGAAAACACCTGTGTGCATCTGCTGGCACAAGCTGTCGAGAGGGACCTTCTGCACAAGGCTGCTGTGGGTACAGAGCAGCTGCTGCATGGCTTTTCCTCTTCAGCTGAGCCTGCTGTGTCTCCCGTGTCAGCAGGCAGCTGTGTAACACCAGCACCTGGGATGCAGGCACTGTGCTGTTTCCATTGCTCAACTTGATGTTAATCATGAACTGGCCTGGTGCTGCATAATCGCTTCTTTCCCAGGTCGTGGCCTGATCAGGGAGAGCTGCTCTCGGCTGAAGTGATGAAATGGGGGCACAGTGGGGAAGGAGGAATCAGCAGCAGTGATGGGCTCATGTGGCAGAAGTGCTCTTTCTGGCTCACGGCTGCAGCCTTACTATCGAAGGCTGCTGGAAATTATGCTGAAATGCTTGAACATAAAAGTATGAAAAAACTTCAGTTCTAAGGAATAATTAATTGACACTTTGATAGGATTATAATTTCCAGTGGCCTATTTTGAGCAGCCAGACTGGCCATTACTTTATTTATAAAGCTATAAACATATTTTGAACATAAAAGCCAAAAAATACAAACTTGGTGAAGTAAAAAAAATTACAACAAATGATGGATAATCGTTGGACAAATGAAAGTAGAGCTGCAAAACATTTATCCCTGCTACATACATACAGTGGTTGTACTTGGTTTAATGAAGTGGTGTTTCCATGACTTCTACATTCAAACTGGTTTCAGGAATTCAAATGCGTATTTCAAGAGAAGTTGAAATTGCTGTAAAAACTGAAAAAAAATATCTTTTGGGGATTAAAAACTTGAGGGCGATGTTTTCCTTCTGTTAAAAAAGCACATTGACACGAAGTAACAACACTTCATATGGCATTTTGAAGATTTCTTTAGGCATTAATAAAAGTATCTCTGTTTTGGCATTGGTAACCATAGGGCAGCTATCAGTTCAGCTCGCTGCTTCGTCTCAGCAGTG
>NW_024884822.1:13762226-14129535 GCF_019232065.1 Centrocercus urophasianus
GTGCTGTGTGCTGTGAGCTGCACGAGCGCCCGCCGCTGCATGGATGCACGAGGGAAGGCTCTGCAGGAGGGAAGGCAGGTGTCACCAAGACTGCAGGACCGGATGGAATGGCGGTGCTGAGAGGAGGCTGTGACACAGGTGGGCCTTTTCCTGTCAGCGTGCCCTGAGCGAGGCGCGGGCACCACGGGGGGCTGTGAGCAGCCTTGAAATAGAGGAAGGAAGTCCTAACGAGCCTGAAATGAATGAGGGCTGCTTAGTGCTACTTGGTCCTTGGTCACAACACGCAGTTTAATGCTGGTCAGGACTTTCCCTTAGATTTCCTCTGGTGTTACTTAGAGGCGCCTGGTTTTTCTTTATACCCATCTTTGCTGCTAAGCCACATTTCATCCAACCACGAACACCAACCAGGTATTACGTTGTGCCAGCTTTACACCCAGTTCTGCCCACTGCTGGGCGCAGCGCGGCCCTTTTGTCAGCTGAGGCTGTTACAGCAGTTGCCACTTGGCCTTACGGCAGAGGGTGATCAGATCAGTGAAGGACGGCGAGCTGAGACAAAGCTTTCTTTAAGGTTTATATTTATAATGGCTGGTCAGAAGAGTCTGTGCCAGGTCTGGGAATGGCTGGCTGAGTTGCTGTGCTTGCTGAAATAACTTAAAGACGAGCGGATGGTGTGTGAGCAAGGGCTGCATCGCGAACCCTGAGTGCAGCGTGTGCAGCTGGCGGGCACTGCAGGTGATGCTGCTTCTCTGAGGGTTCGCACAGCTCTGTGCACGTCGCTTCCAGTCAGTGCTTCTCAAGTTACATTTACACAGAAGAGGAATAAAGCAGTAAGTTTGGGTCTTCTAAACTAAAACGAGTCAAAGGCCTACACTACTATAAGCAAAAGTACCTAAATTAGGAGAATAAACCCAGAGATGCTCTATAGACTAATCAGTGGTCTTTTTTTTTTTTTTTTTTTTTTAATTTTCAATCTCTGATGCATAAACTTGTTTTAAAAAGTTGAGTCCAATGTAAAAAAATCCGGGTTTTCGTTTTAAGAAAAAAAAATATAAAAATATTTTTTTACATTATAAAGGTCATCTTAAATTTCTTGCAGTTCTACAATAATATTACTACGTAATTTGTAGTCAGTACTCTAAAACCTATTCTGTAAAGTAGAAAAAGATAGACCCCTCTCCCCCTCAGCCTGGTGTTCTTTTTCTCTTCAGCAGTCTAAAATACATTTCTTTCAAGCAGGAAAAAATACGCACCGGACCGGGCTCTGGTCTGTGTGCCAAGTGTGTAAACATAGAGAAAATCAATGCATTTGGTTCAGTTGGGATTTACGTCAGCTTATGGGGATCAGAATCTGTCCACAAATAACAAGATACCAGAACCTGGTAAACATTCTCAGGCTGCAGAGAATGCCTGCACGTTTGGCCTGGTTGCGAGGGGTGAGGGAGATCTGTTAGAAAAAGCTCAGGTGAGTTCTTTAAAAAGTTAGACACCAAATCAGCAAGAAACGTTTTTGATGTTGCAGAGGTAAGCAGAGCCTGTGAGCAGGGGGCAGGGAGGGCGCTGCTGCTCCGGGCTGCACAGCGGAGCGCGGGGCTCAGCTCCTTCCTGCAGCCCGGCCTCAGCCTGGCTCCTGAGATGGAGCGCCGGGCTCCTGAGTGCCTCAGTCAGGCTGTGTGCTTGCCCTACGCGCTCCTCGTGTGTGCTGAGCTAAGGGGAGGCTTTTTGAGGCTCTCCCAGCCCACTGCAGGGCAATTCCTGCTGTCTGAATCTGCAGCACCCAAAGTAAAACAGCAGGGAGACCCTGCGCCGGGCTGACGTGGGGAGCAATGCTCTGCCCTGCCACACACTGATGGGATTCAACGTGTCTGCACAGAGACTATTACCTGTAAACAGTGCCTTCCTGTTCTCAAACAAGAAGTTTAAAAAATACATCTCATTAGTTTAAATATTTCCCTATCATCCAGTCGGATCGGAAAGCTAGCATCGCTACATTTCATTTTCAGACACAAGGGCTTTTACAAAAGGCTCCTATTCCAGCTTTTCCAGCCCTGTGGTATAACAGCTACAGGAGGACTACAGTCTAAAGCAGCTCAGAAGGCAGGACACGGAAGCCAGTGTCAGATTTAGAGCACCTACCACCTACTGCAGCAAGCTGGGGATCTCTCTTTGCTTTCTGCCACACTCACAGATAACGCAGTAAAAAAAAGAAAAGCCCCCAACAAACAAGAAAGCAGCACAGGGCAGGGACAAAAGGCTTATTTACTCATCAGACTTCAAATTTTGGCAAGTTTTGTTGTGTTTTTTTTTTTTTTCCTTAACCTTTTTAAAAATCACTTTGCTATCTTTAACCACCACCCTCCCCCCAAAGGGTCAAATGTTTTCCAGCATCCTCCAATCGTTCTGTTGCCTAACTGCGGGGGAATTGGGCCGGGCCTCCGGTCCTTTTCAGTGGGAGAGCAAAGTGCCCACAGTGTCTCAGCAAACACGGGTGGGGGTGGGACTACGTCCCCGTGGAAGCCACGCTGCAGGCTGAGGGCTCTGCGGGCGCAGGAGAGCACCCGGTGCTGGGTCTGGAGGAGCAGGCAGCAGCTGTGATGGGAGCAGAGACCGGGAGGGGGTCGGTGCGTTCTCTGTGTGTGGAGTCTGCGGGGGCTGCAAGCTTGTCTGAAGGGAAAGCAGAGGATATGCATTGGAGTGCATCCAGGGGGGAGGGAGGGGAGTCTATAGCACTTCCATCGGAAGAAACTGGGCTGGCACAGCGTCCTTCTCCTTGTAAGTACCGAATGCACTTCTTTTTCCTCCTATGAACAGTGAAGAGAGTTATCTGTAAATGAAGGGTGAGTTTACGGTCACACACAAAACGCCGAGCAGAGCGCGGGGGAGGCGAGGAGCGGAACGGCGCGGAGCCGCAGCGCGGAGATCGGCCGCGTGTGGGTGTGAAGCGGCGGCGCCCGCGAGGGGGCGCCATAACGGCGGCGGCAGCAGCGCTCCGGCCGTGCCGCCATCCCGCCGTTGGCTGCGCCGCGTTGCGGGACGCGGCCGTGGAGCGGTGCCCGGTCAGGCCGTGCCGCCACGCTGCGCTCCGCACCGTCTGTTCGCTGTCTTCCTAAAGAGAAGCACGTCGACCCGAAGGACCCGAACTCTTCTGAGCGTTTCTACCTGCAGCACATTTCCTACCCTGGCCCTAGCCTTGTGTGCAGCACGTTGTCTGCTCGGCTGCTTTTCTTTGCAGCAAAAGCCTCTGACCTCCACCCATCCAGAAAGCCATCCATGGCTTCTGTGGGCTGACGTGCTTGCTGTGATCTGCCCCTTCAGAAGCTGAGACACAAGGCCAAAATGCCACCCGCACACGTGGGAGAGGAAGCTCTGGCACAGCCCTGCAGGCAGGGTTCTGCTGCCCGGGGTTTCCTGCAGAAGCGCCCAGCCGGGGGCAGTGACTCCCAGCGCCCCTCACATCACCTGCTCTGCATCCTCTGCAGCGGCTCAGGGAAGTTCCAAAGCACAGAGCTCTGAGGATGTCACCTAGCAGTGGTGTGGGAACAATCCCCTGCTCGAGGCACTGATAACAACAGCACAGCTACAACAGGCAAAAAACCCCTTCCTTCTGCTCAGCTCCCTGCCTCGGCTGCCTCAGCTGAGGAAAACGGATCAAATGGCGAGCTGGCTGATCAGGCACACACCTCTCTTTGATCTCACTAATGAAAAACTACACACTGATGGAATATGCATTAAGTAGCCCAGTATTAAACACGACTTTGCACTGGCTGCGAACAAGAGAAATGGCATTACTGCTGTCAGTGGCATCGTTAGCTGGGGTGACCCAATTAACACGGTATGAAACACGACAGCGCTGCTGAAAGGCACACGGAATGCTTCATGGGCTGCAGCTCCCAGAGCAGCCAAGCCCCAGGATGAGCCGGGCTTCCTACAGGCAATTCAGGAGCAGCTGCAGGACGGAGTGTCTCCATGACCTCCTTGTAGGATGACAGAAACCTATCAATGTATTCATCAATTTGTTGATTCAATTTGATTTAAAATGATGGAGAAGCAGCAGATTTGATACTAAAGCCTGCATGGCTCCTATACAGCTAAAAGGATGTATCCCTGTCCTTTAGGAACTACAGCACCCTGCTGTAGTTTGTCCTGGTGAAAGGGTGAAACCTCCAACCTGCAACACCCATTTTTCACCAGTTACTGTTGTCCTGTGGAGTGGGAACCTCAGGTGGGAGCTGCTCTCTGCAGGTGTTTGCAACCACTGCAGGGAGGACAGAAGCCCTTGAACTGGCAGCAGCCCGTTAGTACAAGCAATTGCAGAAAAGATGTGACTGAGTAGCATTTGAAAGGCAAAAGTTAAATAAAAAAGCATGCTAAGGTCTACAAACTCAGCAGGCTGTGTTAACTGGAAGCAATGCAGAGGGTTAGCGCCAAAGCTGAATGAGGAGAGTTCAAATGAAGTCACAGAATTGGAATTGTCTGGGTTGGAAGGGACTTTTAAGGCTATCTGGTCCCCTCCCCACAATAAGCAGGGAAACCCACAGCTCTGTCAGTGCTCAGAGAACCTCAGCCTGACCTGGGCTTGTTTGCAGGGACGGGAAACCTAAACCTAAGGATTCCTAAGCTAAACCTCCTTGCTCATACGTGGGGCTTTGTGATCTGCTGGGTCTGGGAGGCACAGTCCTCACTCAGCCCACATCAGCCATGAGGGACCTGTGACCCCAAACTGCTGGGGATTTGCTCCAGGATTTTGATTTGGGTGGACTGAATGATTTCCCCCGCTTCAAGCTGCAATAAGCACACTGATTCTGGGGTCATGCCCTAGAAACCCAAGGTGTGGAACGTTTACAAACCAGCTCCTTGCTTGGGGTTTTCCCACTCCATGCTGGGTGCTGCAAACCAACAAGTTGCATCTCAACATACATGGTTACCTCTAGGATAAATAGGAAAAACCTCAGGAGAATTAGCGAAGACCTTCACTACTCACAACTAGCCCTCAAGGGGTGTTTGTAAATGGGTGGAAAGCCCCACACCACGGTCACAGAGGCAGACCTGCAAAGAAGCTTTTGACACCAGAGATGCTCATCGGCACCACACGGACATTGCCCACGGCAGCTCAGGGCCAACAGCCACCAGGGTGCTCAGACAGGGCCCTGCAGGAGCATCCCTGGTGTGCGGAGGAGCAGAAAGCAGGGCCAGACCCGCAGCCCAGGAGAACCCCGCGAGGTGGAGATGTGATACACACCTGCACGGGCCGCACCAGTCCGTTTGTTGGTTGAGGCCAAAGCGAGCTCTGCATTTCTTAGGAGAGGCAGGATCTGAACACAGAAGCATGCGTGGCGGAGAATGGGCAAGGCAGAGGCACAAAGAGGAGGAGGAGCAGGAGGAAGAAAAGAGGCAACATCATTTCAGCCGCTTAACACACCACTAACAGACTACAATCCCAAGTTTTGTTTCTGCAACAGAATGGTGGTGGCACCATTTCTCCTGTAAAAAAAGTGATCGTTAGGGAAGTAAATAAATAAATGAATGAAATCAGTGATCGCAGCAGGGAAAGGGGGTTGAGAAGCAGCACCCGGCTCAGCTGCAGGACGCTACCAGGAAATTCACATCTTTTTGTGACACCTCCACATTCCTAAAGGCTGGGAAAGCTGCCAGGCGACAGAGCTGTTGCCTGCTCCTTACCTGCTCCCAGCAAGGCCTATCCGGGTGCCAGCGAATGGGGCTGTGGGCAGCAGAGAGGAGAGGAAACGTTGCAGAAGCGCAGGAAAGCGGAGGTGGCACTGCAGAGATGAGCCCTGGCTGCACAGCTCTGCCCTGCAGCCCTGCCTTCAGGCACACGCTGCTTTTCCAGCCCTACTGCAGCACTGCAGAAGGGCACCTTCCCGCCTGCACCAGCAGCAGTGTGTGCTGTTGGGCATCAGCAGCAGCATTCCCATCCACAGAGGGTGAAATCAGTATTTTTCTATCACACACAGGCCGTATGTTTATATGATAGATACACACTGCATGTACACTGAAATGCTTGCATTCTCAACATCCTAGGCACTGAATGCGATCAACAGCACTAACTAAACTGAAGCCATTACTGGGACACATTTTTGGAACTGCTTTTTATGGGCAGCTCAAAGAGGGCATCATACAGCCACTACTGGGGCTGTGTGAGCTGAGCTGTGTCATCCCAGCAATCCCAGCAGCACAGGCAGGGCTGGTCCCAGCTCACAGCCAGCAAAGGGACAGCCCGGGGCAGGCTGTAGGGGGCACCCACCTGGATGCTCTGCATAATTAGCAGTAATATATTCATGCAGATAAGCACTTGACAGTATCTCATATTTTCAGTTTCCATGAACTACTAGTGTTCTAATGCAAGCTGATCTATGAAAAACTCACAGAAATGCTAATTTTCTGTCTCATGAAATGCACAGATCATTGGTTAAGAATAAAAGGAGACATGGCAAAGAGTGGTAAAACAACAACTTTGTGGGATCATCCATTCTGCACCAACAGTGTCCAGCACCGAGGGCTGCATGGCTCAGCACCACAGGATTTACCTGAGTTGGAGTCCTGCTGCTTCTCCCGTGTCCGCCTCTTCTTTTTCCCCTAGGAAAGCCAAGGAAAAGCCCATCAGTTTGTGCTCCCAGTGCCGGGGGATGGAGAGGGCCCTGAGCAGAGCTGGTCTGAGCTCTGGGAAATGCACCCGGGGGAGTCCCGAAGCCACCGCCAGGGTGAGTGTCCCCACATCCAGCACTGCAGGCAGTAGGGCTCACATGCATACATCTGCAGGAACTCAGAGATGGAGCCGCATCACTGCCTTCTCAGCTTTCCTCCCCCAGCTGAGCCCCCCGTTTACACTGCAGCCTGCCTACTGAATGCAGTTACACCACAGCTCCTCCTTGCAGGACATTGGTTTGAACATCACCCAGCTCTCCTGCTCCATTCAAAGCACTGCAGGAGGTCACATCAGCACAACGCAGCAGAACTGTGATCCTTGCTGTGATCAGAAGTCCTCATCAGGAGAGCACCCCGACCTCATGTGGGGAAGCTTTATAAATCCCTGGGCACTTTTAAAAAATACCCAAGCCTCTATTTTCATTTTTTTAAATAATACCCATCTCCCCACTTCAGCCCTTCTGCAGCTGTGGATTCATTTCTTGTTCTCACATTTTCTTCACTCCCTAACAGCAAAACAGTGCTAGCCCCGGATTTCCTCCCCAACAATCTCAGGGAGGAGGGCACAGAGGGGCTGGAGCAAATCTGGCCAGCGTGGGGAGCGTGGCTCACAGGGCTGCTCTGCCCTCTGTCTTTTTGTATGACTTCTTGTGGTTTGAGTGAAGGTGGAAAGCTCTGCACTGCGGTGAGCTCTTTCTTCGGCGTGGGAGCAACTGCATTTCCTGCCTAATAACCGAGTCACGTGCGGCGGAGGTGACCTACATTCCTCCTCCTCCTCCTCCTCGCCGGGGCTCCAGAGAGAACAGCAGCTCCTGCAGTGACCACGACCCGGGGCAGCTGCTCATGAGTGCTGCAGGGAGAGCTGCTGTGCTCTGAGCCTGGTGTGTGCTGGCCGGGAGAGGAGACCTCCTGGTGCTTTCCAAGAGGAGAGAAGCAGGAGGGATGGGATTTCCACGGAGGATGTACTTGGCTTGAAGGACAATGATGCCCGGCTCTCAGCTCTGCTGCTGCCCTCCAGGGATACCCACAGAGGAGCATTCTTGGGTGCTGCCCCAGATTCTCCACGGCCAACCCAGGTCTCAGCCAATACTGACCCTGCAAAGCTGCCGTGGAAGCCGAGCTCCCAGCAATTTACTTATTGCTAGTTATTAAGCAAGGACATTATTGATTATGATTTCTGGCTATTTGAGGACATTTTGTGGGATTTTGGGCTTTCTGAACAGTGCTTGAAGGAGAGCTCCAAGCACAGCTCCAAGACAAAGAATGTGGCTGCGAGGGAACCACTGGAACCCTGCATGGAGCAGCAGAGCCCAGCGGCAGGTGGATATTTGACAGCCCTCTGCACCCTGCCTCAGGTCTCCAACGAGCTTGTTAGGCAGGGCTTGTTGCATGTGAGATCAAAACAGTTAGAAAGCCACTAGAAAAGGCTGCATCCCATGCTTCTGCAGCACTGGAAGCTCGCTTATTGCCTTGCTATTCTACCATTAACATAGCAAAGAAATGAATTCTCTTGAAGCAGACTTCTCAGCACTGCACTGGGGAGCCCAGCCCTGCATCTCTAGGTGGGACATGGCACAGAGAAAGGGCAGAGCATGCACCTCGATCTGCTGTCCCTCTCTACCTATGCAGGAGCTTTCCTTTTTCTCCCCTTTTGAACGTGGATTTCTCATTTTCTTAACAGCACCCTTACTTGGGAATCAGCCTCTCTGAGGAGCTGGGGCCAGCTCGCAAACCGGCGGAGCAAGCAGTGCTGCTGTCTGCATTTGCTACAGCTGCATTTGAATACTTTGAACGTGATGTGCTTGGTTTGCTCAGTCGTGGTGGCCCCATGGGTCCAATGTCCCAGCAGGGCAGGTGGTGGCTCAGTGACCGTCACCCTGCAGGACAGCACAGGGACCCCAGTGCCAGGGATGCAGCCCTATGAGGGGTCCCAGAGTTGGACCGAGTCCCCACCAGGCTGAGCTCAGCACTCATCTCATGCAAAGCAGCTTCTTTTCTCCTATTTAGCATTTTTAAATCTTATTTTCCACGATTATTATGCTCCTGTCAACAGACGGAGTTCTCCGAACATCACTCACATCACCTAAAAGTTCTCTTTTTTTTCTGCTTCTGTTTCCTTGGCCACTAAGCAACAGTGGCAGCTGCAGTTACGACATTCGTGCCACAGATGAGCCACAGGGAGCAGCCAAAGGGATGTTCAAACCAATGCTAAAACACGTATTTCTACACAAACCATCCCCTCCAAAACAGCATTACCAGGGACAACCAGCACCCACTTCTTCCCCCCGTGGGTCATTTCTGGGCTATTTTTGGGTCACATCTATGGGACTCGAGGTGCAGTATCACTCACGTAGTTGTCCCGCGCGGACCAGCCGGGGTAGAGCTGCATGTGAAGCTGCCGTTCCTTGCGTGCCAGCTCGTAGTACTTGGCCTGCTCCTCCCGGGACAGCGCGTGCCACTGCGGGGACAAGCACAGCACTGAGCCTGCCCTGCCACGGGGACACTGCCCTGCAGGCTGTGAGGGGAGAGCATCCCAGGGCAGGTGCGGGGATGGGGATGCTGTACTGGAGCTGCTACAGGTCTTGTAGGGCACCTTGCAGCCACTGTGTTGCTGCTGTGGTATAAGGTTTCCCTTTTCTCCCGCTTTTGGGGCTCCCTACCAGCTGCTCACAGCCCAATGCCTCCAACACCCCCAAAATCCCGGTCTCCATCAGGGCGATGAGAGAAACTCTTCCCAGCTCCCCTCACGTCCGAAGATGTCTGCATGTCCCCCCAGTCCCCAAAACCCCTGGGGACTCCACCTGCCCTTACCCTCCTTCCCAGGATCTGGTTGATGGCTGCGCTCTCCTTCAGCGTGCATTCAGCAATGACCTTCGCCCGCATCTCTTTCATATACAACATGAAAGCATTCAGGGGCTTCTTGATAGTGGGCTTCTTGGCTTCCTTCTCTCTCTTTGGTTCTGGCTGAGGTTTCCTTGGCAGGGACAAAAGGAGCAGTCAGTGTCAGAACCACTCGGTGTCACTGAGTGATTCATGGGCATCACCCAGTGAGACTCCACATTGATAGCACAGATCAGGAGCCCTGAGCAGAACTCACATGTTGCGGTCGTAGTGCTCCATCTCCTGCTTGCCAGAGTGGGGCACGATGGCGGGGTGTGGGATGCCAGTGGTGTGCATGCTGGAGCCCAGCATCAGCGGGTGAGTGAACCTGCAATGGAGAGGGGGTGAGCTGTGCTCACGGGGCAGCGGGGCGCTGGGGGGGCCGTCCCTTGGTGGCTCTCTGGAGCGGCGGAAGCAGACGGCAAGCAGAGGGCACAGAAAGCAGAACAAGGGCAGAACGGACCCAGGGGGGCTGCGCAGGATGGGAGTGGGGCTTTGGCATCAGTTTGCTGTTCCCAGCAATGCTGCCGTGCCGCTCCCCGGTGCCCTGCCAGCAGGGCCCAGATCAAGGGTGCTTTCAACCTGTGTTTCAGACACTCAGATCTCTGTTGCTGCAATATCTTATTAGTGCTGTAGGAAGAAACAACAAACTCAACCCAACGTTTGGATTTGAGAGATTAGGACCACCCCACAGAAAAAGCATAAGTCTGAACATGAACTAACTGCAACTCTAGGAGGTGCACCTTGCCCGAGCAATGCTCTCCACCAACACAGGATGAGATCATCAGAGGTCTCGTTGCCTTTCAGGCCTCATTAGCTCCCTCGAGCTGCTGATGGTAAAGCCAGAGCCGCCGGCTCTGCCAGGCCTGCCACACTCTGACTGCAGCTCAAGAGGGCAGAATCGCCCATGGGAGGTGAACTGCTCGTTAGATATGCTGGCACAGAAAGAAAAGCTGTTTAATTTAATCCACTAGCACAGTCTGATCCTTATCTGGCCAGGTGTACTGCCTGTCTGCAGCAGCGCTGCAAAACCCAGCCCCGTGTGAGTGGGAACCCCTGTGCCACACCTGGGGGCTGCAGGGCCCCAAAGGGAACCGTCAGCACATCCCTACCCTGAGCCTTTGGGGCTGCAAAAACCAGTGCCCCAAGAGCGAGGTGGGCTGGCAGCACCCTCCTGCCCCTGCTGCACAGATAGAGGTTTGCGTGGATAGAGGGCTTGCATAGTTTTTCTGTGGGAATCCTTTGCTGACTTCAGGACAACATGAAGCAGAAGCAAAGCTGGTGCGGGAGCAGCCGGAGCAGGGGCACGCCATTGCCCTGCCCATCAGCAAACCCCAAGGTACCAGGCTCTGAGATCCCCAGTTATGAGATGCATTTTGCTCCCTGGGACATCAGTGGGGCTGGGGTACATGTAACCACAAAGCAGACAAACTATGGAGAACAGAGCAGCAGAGATGCAGACGGTGCAGGATTGCGCTCGCTCCTCGGAGCTGGCGATGCTGCAGGAGCACAAAGCAGCCCCAACCCTGCATGGGACTGGAGTGGGAACAGGGCAGCACGGGGCAGGCATGGGCTGCGTATCAGCTGCAGACTTCAGACTTGTTTAGATGCGATGCCAGCAGCTGCCTGCTGCCTGTCCTGCTTCTGAGGCTGAAATCAAGGAAAATGCACTGCTCTCTGCAAAGCAAAACTCGGCGGTGCGCACAACACCATGGTCAGAGACGAGGAGCGATGGGTTTCACCCCTTTTTCCAGTGCTGCACTGAAGGCAGGGCTCTCTGGCTTTGCTTTTTTGACCTGTGCTGATGACAACCCAGTTGCTGAGCATCCTCCCTGGCCGCTCGCTGCTCCCGGGGGCATCCGGGCACTGCCCTGACTCGCTGGGCTGCAAGCTGCTCCCGCACACACTGCAAGCTGTGGGCATCGAGCCGCTCCCGGCCCCACATACTCACCTGGAGAAAGAAGCCCCAGCAGAAAGCGCTGACGAATACGGCTGTCTAAATCCACATGACGGGAGCGGATAGACAGACTGGCTCTGCCTGGGATCGGGAAGAAAGAGTCTATCAAGTATCCACAGCTGCGTGGCTGTTTCCTAAAGATCCCCTTTGCTAGTGGGGCTCGGAGCAGTGGGGTCCCGGTGGGGGCTCGGTGCCCTCGCTCTGTGCTGCTCTGGGCACTGCGGGGTTTGGGGTTTGCTTAGGGAGCTCCCTGTCGAGGTTGGATCCACACCTGACTCCCCTCCACCCCCCTCTTTCAGAAACTATCTTGTATCCTGTTGCAGTGCTGAACACGGAGGTGGGCAGAAGAAATACTGCTACCGCACAGAATAAACTGCTTAAAAAATAAGAAAGCACCGTTTGGCCAAAAAGCTGATGGCTGCTCAGCACCTCTCTGCCTTGGCCCCAAGGGGATGCAGCTCCTCCACCCCGCACTGCCCCCAGAGGTTTGCCTCTGTTTGCAAACAAGCCCAAAGCCGGGTCCTGTGCTTCTTTTTAAAGTTGTTTCGTAGTGGGAATCGGGCACGCACCAGACCTGGAGCTGGGAATTGTTTTGAAGATAGTCAAATAAACCTGAAGGAAGTTCCTGGTTGCTCTCAGCAGGGGAAAGCCCCCGTGTTTTCATATGGAGATAGCTCCAACACACCTCGGTGTGCTCTGTCGGGCTGCCAGGAGATGCTCCCAGCCCAAAACCACACGTGGAAACCCAGACACCTGGGGAGGGCGAGACGGGATGGCTGAACCCCAAAGCGCTGAACCCTGAAGTGCAGCCACACCGGTGTTGCTCTGCTGTGGCATGCAGCACTGCCCTACAAATGGCACCAGCTCCTTCCAGCCCAAAGAACCCAGAGCTTCCTGGTGTCATGGGGTGGGTTGTAATCATGGCCCTGATGCACTGTAGAGGGGCTTCGCAGGGTTTCTGCCCTGCAGAGCTGCAGCCACAGCACAGGATGCCCTGGTGGTGGGAGCAGTGCATGGGAAATGGAGTGGGATGTATGGGATGTAGTAGCTTGCC
Source organism: Centrocercus urophasianus (assembly GCF_019232065.1). Taxonomy (NCBI): domain Eukaryota; kingdom Metazoa; phylum Chordata; class Aves; order Galliformes; family Phasianidae; genus Centrocercus; species Centrocercus urophasianus. The sequence goes on from NW_024884822.1 coordinate 13,774,778, forward strand.
CGCATCCCACTGTCCTCAGGAGACTGTCACCAGGCTCTTGTCCCCACTGGGGGCGAAGGGTAGGACAGAAGCCCCTGGCTGTGTGTGCTTCCCTCCTGTCCCCATCTCAGCCCTGGCTCTGAGTGCTCTGGGGCTCCTTCCATGAATTTTGGGCAGGCAAGAGTAAGGGGAAAAGCTCTTCTAGACAGCACACTTTGGGATGCACTGCTGCTTCACCAGGCTGGCTGCCTTTTGCTGCTCCCTGTCCCTATCAGCTGCCACCAGCACACCTGCTGCAGGCGCCAGGCACAGCGTGTGCTGCCAGCAAGCAGCTCCTGCTGCAGCTGCCATGTCCTCAGCACCCAGCTCTGCACGGAGACTTTGCTCCTGCCTCACTCCAGCCACATGCATGCTTTGTACAGCACACTCACAGCAGTGCCTGTTCCTCCTGAGGATGAATCACATCGTACGAGGCGTTAAGTCATCACCCAAGAGGAGCACATTTAGCACAGAAAGCAAAATGCCATCTCTTTGAAGCCGAACTCTGTATCAGAAGCCTCAGCCTCTGTTTCCTTGTGGTTATATAACTGGAATATGAAATTCATAAACTAACCAAAAAGAAAAAAAAAAAAAAGATTTCACTTTGTGTTTTCACGTTTGGCAACATGCTTTCACACCTGGACGTCTCCAGAACCATAGGATCATTCAGGTTGGAAAAGATCTCTCAGATCCCCAAGTCCAACCCCACCCCACCATACCACTGACCACCACTGGCTGTCCCCAAGTGCCACAGTTCTGGAACACCTCCACTCCCTGGGCAGCTTGTGCCAGTGTCTGACCACTCTTTTGAAGAAGAAACTGTTCCTAACATCCAACCTGATGTCTCCATGGCACCCTCCATCACCAGCTGCATGGAAGCCGCCCGCTCTCTGCCCACCTCCTCATGCAGGCAGAGGTAGCACCATCCCAGATGCACACAGAGCCACAGCACAACCTCACAGCCGTCCTGCAACACCGCAGCCCCCCATCCCACATGGAATGAATCCCCCTCCCCATTGCTCAGCACGTGAAGGGGGCACAGGGGGGCTCTCAGAGCTGACCCTGTGCATCCCTGCACTCACCATCCCATGGAGGGCGTGATCTGGCCGACCCCAGCCGGGGGGAGCGGGTAGAAGCCGGGGATGTCGGAGGTCTGGGAAGGCCGATGCACTGCTGGGAGAAGGGAGAAGGAGGTGAGATGGAGACAGCACTGAAATGAGCCCTCCCAGCCCCATCTGCTCCTCTGCAGGCACTGCTGGGCAGTGGGGAATGCACATGGAAATGCAACGCTGTTCCTACAGCCCCCAGCCAATCAGTCAGCACCAGGAGTCCGAAAGCAACCAGCGGGGATGCTCCATTGAGGCCCTTCCACTGGGGGATGCTCCAGCAGCATCAGTGCTAGCTCTGATATCTAGCAGGGATACTTCACAGTTTAATTTTTCTGCAGTCTTGCTGCTCTCTGCCCTGCTCTGGGGCCAACCCCATGTCTCATCTTTCCAGCCTGGAGCAGCTGAAACCAACCCCGTGCTGGGGCTGCCCAGCAGCTGCTTGGGCACCACCCTGCTTTACTGCATGGGTGAAGAGCTGCAGCAAAGCACAGACCCAGAGATCTGGGATATTCACAGAATTAATGATAAATAAGTATTTAGGAATTACATCACTGGGTTCCAAATATCTCAGTAGGTGCTAACTGAACTTGATATATAACTGAGCCAAAGGGAAAATGTGACTTAGTGTGAGAATTTTCCCATAGCTGCACTTGGTTAGGACACAGCTCAGAGAGGAACGAAGCCCAAACCTCCAGTCCTCTCCCACCTGTGGGATCTCTGCCTCTCTAACCTGGAAATCTGCAGGCTTCCTTTCCAAGTGCTGAAATCTGCCATTTGCTGAGCAAATTGCCAATAGATCTGTTAACTCCTTGTGTTTTCCTGCCGTATTTATGACACTCAGGTGTTGGACTCAGCAGCACTGCGGGCTCTGATGAGCCCCCCATCCCTCCTAGAATACACAGACCCAGTGCTGTGAACGCCCTCACTGCCACCTGAACCCCAGACCAGCTCTCTGCAAACATCTGAGTGATTCAAACAGACTTGCAGGGCAGGAGGTTCGGGCAGGAGGCTGAGGAAGGTTTGATTTCACCCGCAGCCCAGAAGAAGAGGTGGTGAGGGGCGAGCTCCCCAGTGCACAGCTCAGGTCTGACCTATCTGTGCTGTACTTTCCTCTGCAGCCCCGCTGGGGGTTGGCGCGTGCCGGACACGCACACTCAGGTCCACCCAGCACTCAGACACCGATCATATTTAGTCAAAATATTTCCTGTTTCAAGCATTTATTTTCTCAAAATGACAACCTGACAGCAGTTTGGGTATGAGTCAAAGGAAAGACAACTTTCCATTTTCTGGTTGACTCTCACACATCGCCCTGTGGGCTCCGCTCTGGCTTTCGGCTCGTGCGGCCGCTGTGGCCGTCCTGCTGCAGTGTCAGCCCCAGATGGAGCTCCATGAGCCCTACCCCGAGCAGTGCCCGGTGCTCTGAACCCACTGATGAGCAATTTGGGTTACCTTGCTTCTGGCTGATGTCAGCGGGCAGATGGGGTGAGTGGGAACCGTGGCTGAAGTGGTCGTTGCTGTAGGGAATGAGCGGCGTGAGCGGGTGCACTCCATGGGACGGCTGCACGACAGGAACTTTGTTGGACTGCAAAAGAGAAGGAGGGGGTGAGGCTTTGGGCTGTGCTGCTGGAAGGAGGGCTGAAGCAACCCCAGGGCAGCCACTGTCCTTCTTTACTCAAACAGACACATCCTGCAAGAGAAGCCCCGAATTAAGCAGCAGCAACAGCTGATGGAGATTGCAGATCAGCCCAAATAACACGAAGCCATCAAGATCAAGAATTGTCACTTTTTTCTAATCCATCTCCAGTGTCATTTATCCCTGGATGAATGCTAACAGCGTGTCACCTAATGCACTGCTCCAGTTTTCTGCCCTCTCCCCCTCTCCTCCCCCACACAGTCCCATGTGTTGCTTTGGTCTGAAGCTGGACTTTCACATCCTGCACATTCACTCTGAAAACTGTGCTCAGGCCTTTGCAGCTGCTCCTGCTAGCAGGACAGGGCCAGGGGGGCCAGCAGCCCCTGCTGCACAATGTGGTACCACTGTGTGACACAGCAGTGACCCGGCCTGAAGGGCTGCACAGCTGTGAGCACTGTGCACACACATGCACACACACCTGTGCACACACATGCACTTATCAGTGCACACATCCACGCACGTACCCACTCACAAATCCATGCCCACATCTATGCACACAACTGTGTGCAAATCCTGCACAAATCCTGTGCACACACTCACACACTAACCTATCTATGCACACACCCATGGACACACCTATCCACACACACATCCAGGCACAAATCCACGCACACACCCATGCACACCCCTATCCATGCACACACGTGTGCACACAGCCATGCACACATGTGCACACAGCTGTCTCACCTGCAGCACCCCACACTGCTCCCTGCATGCCCCATTTTGCCCAGGAGTGCCTTTAAACCCAGACTGTCTTCACCCTGGTAGCACAACAAATACCATTTGTCCCAGATAACTCCAGAAGGAGAACCAGGAATGGCAGCACTGCACTGGGAGGAGATGAGAGGAGGCTGGCAGCCGTTCAGCTCAGCTCTTGTCCCATTGGGGCACCTCCAGAGCACCACTCCTGCTTTCTGACAGCTCATCTCAGACCTCTGGGTTGATTCACCGCTGCCTTTCACTTGGGTCATGATTTTGCTCACACAGAGCAGTGTGCAGCCCTGTTGGCACCAGGAGGAACCCTGCAATGGGAGGGACGGGGCGGGTTGGGGATGCCATCCTCCACCTGGCTTTGCTCGTGCAAATAAAAATCAAGAGCTGCAGGTTTGGAGGTATTTAAGAGTGCGTGAGAACCCCAACTCCTGATGTGAACCAGGTGCATGTTGCCTGCATGTGCTGGGATACAGCAGTGACTGTGCCCCTCCCAGCACAAGCCACCTGGTCCTGCAGTGCCACCAGGTCACTGTGGTACCACCAGGTATCCAAGGTACCAGCAAGTCCCTGAGGTGCCCAGGCTCCTCACATTACCCAGCACTGTGCAGGCATGGAGCTGCTGCCCATCGCCCTGGTGGGACTCACTGAATGCAAAGAGGAAGGGCCGTGAGGAGGCAGCTCCCACTTTGCAGCAGAAAAGTGGCTTCAGTATCTGATGAGCAAGCAGACAACGCAGCCGTGCTAATTGTTAAGAGGGACTAATTGCTGGCAAGGCAAAATGAGGAGACCTCACTGCTTACATGCAGATATCTGATTGTGATGGAGGCTCGAGGTGAGTGGAAGAACTCGCTTCTGGCTGAGCAGAACTATTCAGAATTCATCTTTTTTTTTAATAAAATGAAGCTTTTTCATTAGACAAACGGTGATTTGTTGTAACCAGAAGTTTTCTGGAAAGCACCTCATGGCAGCAGGTGTTTTGACTCATTGTTTAAGATGGAGATGTTTCACCACAGTACACAGGAATGAACACTTTGCTGCCTTGCAAGAATCTAAAGTTTGGAGCTAATGCCAGAAAAATGCAGCAGAGATCAAATAGGAAATGGTTTCAGACTAGGAAAGGGAAGATTGGTATAGGATACAAGGAATATGTTTGTTACATAAGGGCAGTGAGGCACAGGCTGCCCGGAGAGGCGGTGGTCCCCATCCCTGCTCACAGCCCAGGTCAGACTGGGGGGCTCATTGCTGTGGGTGCTCATTGCTCATAGTGGGCAGAGAGACCAGGTGGCCTTTGGAGGGCTCTTCCAACCCAAACCAAGCCATGATTCTATGGTTCTATGATTAAAACCCAGAATTAGTGGGAAATGGCCAATACTGAGAATTTTCATGGGCTATAATACAAAGAATATTGGTTTTAGCTGTGAAAATATTAGAAAAAATACACAGATGGTTTTCTGCTTGGGTTAGTTTAGGAGAAGAAAAGAAGTGAATTTTTGGTGAAGCTGGGTAAAGCACACCTTGCTACAGCTGTAAGCATCCCAGCATCTGCTGCCTCAGGGCTGGCACTGGGCAAGATTTTGGGTTAATTTTTGGGTAGAAGACAAATCAGAACTAAACCAAAGCAGCACAACCCGGTGATCTCCCACCATGTGGTGCCAAAGGAATGAAGAGCTCTGGATGGACTTTGGTGGTCGCCCACTGAGCAGCCAGGTCTCAGCCTAGCACTGCACTGCACAGAGGTGTCCCCACTGCTCCCTTCCCATCGTTTGTTAAAACAGAAAGAGAGAAAAGAGCAGACAGTGCTCGGAGTGAGCGTGTTAAAGAGGAGCAGATCACACAGACCAAACACAGGAGCTCATCTCACAAGGCCGATCTTGATCAGCACTGTTGCACAAAGGCACAAAGCATCCTTCCTAGGAACGACCCCTCCCATTGGGAATGTAGGGAACCTCACAGGCATGGGGGACCCTTACACAAAGGGGACCTGGAACACAAGAGAGACACCGTGGACTCCATGTGCAGTGGGGAAGATGTGCTCTTAATAGACCCAGTGCATGGAGAGGACCCCGTGAACACTGGGGGACAACACTCATGCAGGGGCCGCAAAAGCACAAGATGCTCTATGCACACAGGTACACAGTGGACCCTATTCATATTGGGGACCACATACACTTTGGGAGCTGCAGGAGGGGGCTGACCCCCCACAGTGCCCCTGCTCGCCCGGCTGGCAGCACCCAGGGGTGCACAGGACCCGACCCTGCAGCGCAGCACCCGGAGCGCTGTGGTTTGCAGCACCGGGGGGGAGCGGAGCCACAGTGGGGCCAGATCACTCACAGCACTTTCAAACAGTCCCACACTGCTGGCCCCAAAAAGAGTGAAATGACAAAGCTGTGCAGTGTGGGGCCTGGCCAGGGCCTGGTGCTTGGGGTGCACCGGGGTCTGGGCATCCCCATCTATGTGCATCAGCACCAAGAAACCGCTCCCAGCAAAGCGAGGGGGGGAGCAGTGCTGAGGGCTGCAGCCGGGAGCAGCCCTGTGTGTTGGCTTCGACGTCACTTCTCAGAGAGAGAGATGAGTCTACGCCTTGGCTATGCAAAACAAAACCTACGGAGTTCGCTGCTGCTGATTCAATGAGGAATTAATTCCTTTTCTCTGCAGAATTAGTCACTGTGCCGCAGAGCCAGAGGCAGCAGGTCAGGCTGCAGCGAGCCAGCACTGCTCTGCCCTCTGCCCCGTATCCAAACACCTGCTCAAATCAGCAAAGGGGGCTGGGAGCATCCTGCAGGGTGGGATCACTGATGTGGGGCTCAGGGCTGTGTTTCGGGGCTTTCAGGTATGGGACCTGGAGAGCTCTGCACAGCTTCAGGGCACCTCTGCATCCTGAGCAAACCTCCCAGTTTGGGGCAATGTGAATAAACCTAACCCAGCCTCCATCGGGGGGCAGACTTTGCAATGAGACCCTGTTCTGCAAGCGCTGGGGCCAGCAGCATCTGTTCATTTCTCCTCACAGTGCTGTTTTTTTTTTTTCTCTTTTCTCACTTTTGCTGCAGTCACCACTGCCACAACAGAAAGGAAGAAGGGAAAGTTAAAGACACCCACGTCAGCACTGCCCTCACCCCGGCAGCTTTGGTGTCAGCAGGGCCACGTCGCCCCATGGGAGTTGGCGCCCGTGGGGACTGCCCCAATCCTGTCCCCATCTCATGGCACACACAGCATCACAGAGTCACAGAACCACAGGGGCAGGAAGGGCACAGGGGCAGGAATCTGCACATCCCCCCCAATCCAACCCTCACCTCAGAGTCTCTGGACTCTCTCCAGCAGTTTCCCACCTGCCTGCAGCTGGGGAGCCCCGTGCTCCAGATGTGCCAACCTGTGCAGACCCCCCCGCTCCCTTGCTGGCCATGCTCTATGCCATGCATCCCAGGGCACCATTGGCCTTCTTGGCCACAAGGGCACACTGTTCACTCATGGTCAATTGTTGGTCAACCATTGGTGAACTGCTGGTCAATCATTGGCTACCAGGACACCCAGGTCCTTCTCCAGCAGCCCCCAGCCTACACTGATGCAGTTATTCCTCATCCTGCATTGCCTGTGGAGGGGAGTATCCATACTCCCAGAGAAAGCTGCATGCAAATAGCAACAAGGGAGGACAAATACAGGGAAATAACTTCAATAATTTTAGAAGCCTCGACGAACTGATGGTTGCAGATCTGGGATGTGGCCTGGTGCTCTGTTGGTATGAGAGCCTCATTATCCCTAGAAGAGCTGCAGATGCTCAGCACCGGGTCCCACTGCTGCTGCTGCTGGCTTTCAGCAACAAGGCTTATTGTTTTTAAGTTCAGCTCTGTGGGGAAATGGCTGAGCTTTGCACCGTTTACGGGCACAGGAAGAGCCGTTTCGCTTCTCAAGTATTTATCTTCTAAGAGAAAAATGTAGGTGGTTCTTCATGAAAAAAATGAAGGCATGGAAAAATAAAATTAAAAGTGCTCTTGGGGTGACAGAGGACAAGCGTGGAGGCAATAATGCCCCAAAGCAGAGAAATCCCCCCAAAAATGAACGTGTGGCATCACTGCCTGAGGATGCCATCCCACGTCAGAGAGACACCTCTGCCCAGAGCTGATCCCCACCCCTGCGGGCTGCCCTGCTCCTGGGCACTGCTGCAGCAATGCCTGAGAGCGCCCAGCATTCGGCTGCAGGGGACACCAGCCAGCCCCGAACACATCACAATGTCCCTGCCACTGACCGCCCCCCCAGCCCTGGGACACATCCACACAGGGCCCCATTCTGTGGCTCTCTGCAATGCAGTTCTGTGAATGGGGCTGGGTGCTGCAGGGCCGGTGTTACCAGTAACCCACCATGGCTGCAGAAGTGAAGGCACGGCCCTGAGCCCCATGCTGATACCATCTGACCTCCTTTAGCTTCTCGAAGGCAAGCAGCAGCGCCGATACCCAGAATTAATCAGGAAAATGTCCAAGGGGGGTGAGGGAGGGGAGTGCAGCACAAGTGTTTGTGACAAAGCATTGGCAAAACCCGGACCCAAATGCATCCGTGTGCTGCAGCAGTGCCCGAGGTGGGGCCAGACCAGGGGAGCACGGCCCCAGTGGGGGAATGCACGGCCCCAAAGTGCCAGCCATGCAGCAGCTGCCCGCTGCCATCCCCTGGGCTCTCCCACAGGACTGCAGCTGCACGGCTTTTTGCTTCCTTTCCACTTAAAGGTGAAAACAAAAAACATTTACTTGAAAGAGGGGAATTAAGAAGAGAAAACAAAACACACACAGAAAAAAAAAAAACTCGGATGTGACTGAAGGCGTTTCAATTCCCCCAAGATCAGAGGGTTGAAACCTGCCCCTCCGCACTGAGTGGCCGTGCTGCTGTCACCACGTCACCCTGCGCCCACACCGCCTGTCTGGGTCCTTGTGCTGGGTGCTGTGCTGCTGGGTGGTGGTGTGCTGCTACACTGTTCTGCAGTGATAGGACAAGGGGGAATGGTTTCAAACTGAGACAGGGGAGGTTTAGGTTGGGTGTTAGGAGGAAGTTTTTCACACAGAGGGTGGTGAGGCACTGGCACAGGTTGCCCAAGGAGGCTGTGGATGCCCCATCCCTGCAGGCATTTGAGGCCAGGCTGGATGTGGCTCTGGGCAGCCTGGGCTGCTGGTTGGTGACCCTGCACATAGGTTGAAACTGCATGACCATTGTGGTTCTTTTCAACCCAGGCCATTCTGTGATTCTACAATTCATATGGTGTGTGATGCAGTATGTAATGCATCACGCTATGCTGAGCTGTACCACACCACGCTATGCTGTGCTGAACTACATTTTCTTTCAGTCCCCCTCCATTCTCAAAGCCTGGCAGTGGGGTGGTCACTGATCACAAAGAGACAACAACTCAGAAGTCCCTCATGCTGTCTGAAAGTGAGTCCCCAACTCAGCAACTGCACTGCAGAGAACGACAGCCATCGCAGCACTGCGGCAGTGCTTACACACACTGCCTGCTCCCACTGCCTGGGCAGACGCTGTGGGACTGACATGGCTGTGCCCACGTGTGTACAATGGCTAATTAGCAGATAACACGGTGCAAGCAGGGATGATCATTTGTACAAGTTACCATCTCTCTTTGCTACACATATCACCGCTACGGTGAAATCCTTCGATATTTATAGGGATGGCATCTCCAAGATGGGAAGGCCCAGGGCTGGCTGCCGTCCTTGTTCTCACACTGCTGCTGCTGAAGCCAAATGGGTTTTTTGGAGGGGGACAAAAACTCCTTGGATGAGATGAAGGACCCCACGCTGGGCAGCTGCCCCGTGCCAGGTCTGCAGATCTGGACTAACATTTATTTCCCTTCTTCTCTACGAAGCATCTTCTTGGGAGGATGCAGAGGGAAATAATCCTCCCCAGAGCCAAAAGGAGCTCCCAAGGAGACCCGCAGCCATACAGTGATAGTGGTGCTGCTCACTGCTCGCTCTAGAGGGTGACGTGTTGACAAAGAATGCCAGAGCCACTAATCTGGGATGATGCTGCGTGTCTGGCTGGGAAAAATCCCACTGTTCTCAATAGGACGAATTAGTTCCATAATGCTTAATGCCCCTTCTCCCTCTGACAGCCAGCAAGTGTCATAGCGCAGGGCGAAATAAACATTTTAATTCTAATGTGGCATTTATCTTCCAGCAGGGTTCTGGAGAGCCCCTGACCCACACCACAGCCCGCTGCCCCGTTTGGGTCTTTCTCTGATCTCTTCGTGTGCATGGCTGCGTTAAAACCTGGGCTTGGTGGATTTGCATATGATTAGGCAACAGGGAAAATTAATAGGGAATTGAATGGGTTTCTCCTCCTCTGCCCATCTCATGTTTATATGAGATTAAAAAGAAGTGATTTTTTTTTTAATTACTGCAAAGATACATTAAATATTATTTAACCTTTTTTTGTTGGGGGGAGGGAAGCAGACAGAGAGAAGAAACAAACTGATCCATACGGTAATGAATGCCTCCTATCGTGGGAAGAAAATATCACTGTAATTAGGATTAGACAGGAATCCTAATTAATCTCATCTTGCCACTTGACTTCTGGAAGTTCCTTAACTGTTACCTCCAACAAAACGGAGCCTGGGGAGCAGCTCTCTCCCCCAGGTTGCCTGGCCAAGGGTGGTGGGACGAAGGGACACGTGGCCCAAGGGCTTTTCAGCACAGCACTGCAATACAGGGCAGGGACACACGAGGACACCTCAGCCCCACGCCTCAACGCTGTTCTGTGCTGTGCGATGGCACAGATTGCCATGGGTGGAACGGAGCCGTGCACAGCCCAGCTTGGCTCTCAGCTCTTGTCACAGCCTGTTTTTCAGGCTTTTTTGAGATGCGCAGCCCATTGCATCAGATTTTACTATGTGACCGGATGCTCACGTGATTATTTTCATCTTTGGGTCTCCAGTGTGGAAACCAGACTTTGGACTTCAGACCCTGGCTGCAGGTCTCGTGCTCTATTTCTGGTGCTGTGGCTACACACAGCACGAGGTGATGCCATCAAAGGCCACTCAAACCAGCAATGAAATGCAGCAAACTGCAGCTCCTCCTTGTGCTGTGCTACGTAATAAAACACAAAGGAATGCTGCTGCAGCTAGGCGAGCATCTCAGCCTACTTCTTTTCCAACACCTCCAAGGAAGCATTTGGCCACAGCTTGATGTGAATGGCAGCTTGGGATAACACGGTCGAGACAGATACCAAAAACGTTCACTTGGAAACCAGAGAGCAGGCAGAGCGTGCCCAGTGCTGGGTCGAGCTTCAAGCCAGTGATCAAATGCTCACGAGGCAGCAGTGATCAAAGGCTTTGTGCTGAAAGAATGAGAAACTCACAATTTCATATGGTTTTGATGAGAAAAATAATGGATGAAACTTTGCTCTTTCAACTCGGTTTTGCTTTGAGTTTGGGCTTCGTCTGCTTCCGAAAAGAGGAGATCTGTGAGACACGAGGACACAGATGTAATGCTGGATCTCACCACGGGATTTGCCAGGAAATTTATGCAAAATTATTCATTTTCATCAAAAAATGCAACTTGTGGAGACCACAGCTCTTGGTGGGATGCAGTTTTGCCCAAGCACGATGGTTTGGGTCCTGCTCCATGCCTGCAGCTGCCAAAAGGCACGAGCTCCTGGCAGAGACCCGTCCCAACCAGCCCCTGACCCACGCAGCTGCCCAACCGCAGCCGTTCTGCAGCACAGCCCCCATGTTTCACTCCCTCGCAACGTCCTCTGCCTCATTATGATAATTGACAGCAGCATTTGCTGAATGATGAAACCCAGGTTACGCAGAGCATCAATTACACTACAAAACACAGCCGCCACACCTCTGTGCACGCAGCCTCCGCACGCCTGCACTGCAATATCGTAGTGCAGGAATGACCCAGGTCCTGCAGGATGTCTCGTGTCCCACATCTGCTTTCTGGCAGCTGGGAATGAAAAACTGCTGCTGCTGCTACCGGGACAGGAACCTGCACAGAAGTGCTCTGTCAAAGGACCCCGCACTGTCCAACCCAACCTGCAATTCCATTGGGTTTTCAAACCTCCCTTCGCAACCAATGCTGTGTCCAATTAAAGCACTGTTCCAATTGCTTCAGGATTTATATTCTTCCCTGTAAAGTCTGCAATTCAGAAATAAACCCGTCTATCGCACACTCGTCATCTAAGCTGCTGAGAACACACCAAGTTAAAACCATACAGATTACAGAGGATTACACGTTTTCACACCTTTTTTTTTGGTTCTCACTGAGCTGCTATGCAGAGAAAGCAGTTTGTAAAGCACACCATTCCCATAACACTGTCCCTGTGAGTGTCCCCAGCACACAGCAGACCTCAGCTGCAGTGCTGGGTGACATGAAGCCCAAGGCAAGCCAGCAGCTGGGGACACTGAATGCAGGGCTTCAGCAGAACAGCAACAAGATATCAAAGCATACAGGACACTTCTCTACAGCAATTCTCATCAGGGTCAATGAGACATTTTCCACTGCTCTGTCTCTCTGAGGGACATGCACTTCTGAGTGCAGAGGGGGGATTTGGATTGGATATCAGGAAGACACGGTGAGGGGCTGGTACTGCAGGCAGAGCTGAGCTGCCCCAGCCCGGGAGGTGCCCGCAGCCATGGGTGGGCTCTGGGCACATGCAGAGTGGGGCTGGGGGCTGCCAGGTCCCTTCCAGCCCAACCACACTGTGAGTCTCCAATTCTGTGATCTTTAAGGACCCTTCCAAACCAAGTCATTCTGCTATGATTTTCTCCAGCACATGTTCATTCAGGTTTCTACGAAAAATAGGGAGAACACCCTATGCTGGCAGCCTGGCAGTCTGTAGGTCTGCAGCATCCCGTGCATAAATGCACATAAACTCACAGCACTTTTGGTGCTCCGGGTGCACAGTGAGGTGCGGGGCAGAAGCACAGCCTCTAGATGGAGCAGAGCACAGCTCGTGAGCCAGCAGATAACACCAGCATGACGACCACATCTGCCACGCGCTGCAGTGTTTCAGGCTCTCACTTACTCATGTCAGGAGCCCACTTGCTGCCGGGCCCATGCAGATGTTGGCACAGCTGTTGGGGTGCAGGACACATCCCACTGCCGTGCATCACCTGGGGTGTCCACGAAAGCAGTGCTTGGTGCTCTCTTATCTCTGCATCCATCTCACTGCCTCCCTGCATTCGCACCAGGCTGTGTTCAGCCCTAGGATTTAACAGTGACAGTGTTTAACTGAAAGGTGCCTGCAAGGGTGGAGCCCTGTTATCTCCTGCATCTGAGCGGGCTTGCTGCTGCTGTGATGCTCACAATGCACACTGTAAACACAGCTTAAAGCAGGGCATTTTGTATAAAATAAAGACCTGTTTTACACATTTTCATATTAAAAAAAAACACCACAACTATTCCTAAATATATAGTCACCGTATACACAAATTGTATATATTTATGGAAAACATATACCAAATTATGCATAAAACATTTATGTACAATTTCATAGAACCATAGAATCATTCAGGTTGGAAAAGACCTCTATGATCACCAAACCCATCCCCAGCCTGTCCCACTGTGCCCACTGCCCCATTCCAAGGAAGACCTCCATGTCCTCTGGTCCCATTTGTGCCTGTGCAGTTTTGGGGAAGAAGGGCCGTGCTGTGTGGCAGGTCTGGGGATGCAGGTGGAGGGGAGTTGTGCCATGAGATCCAATGAGCACGGAGCTATCACTGCCATTGCCAGGCTGGGGATGTGGAACAAAACCAAGGAGGGCAGCCTGGCCATGGGGGTCAGACCTATTGGACAAAATCCACCTGCCTCCTTCTTTTTTTATATATATATAAAAAGAAGTATCAATATTTTAAATTACTATACTTTGTGCTTGGGACTAATGAATCATAATTATTCAGCCAAAAACAAATTGTAGTCTGGGATTTAATCCTTCCTATCTACTCTATCTACTGTAACCAGCTCCCGGTGATGGCAGAGCCTCCCAGCCATCAGACCCACAGGACTGATGTGTTGCTCTCCTTTCCCATGGGTGCCCTCTGGATCCCTGCAGTGCTCTCACAGTGTCCCAGGGCTGACTGCAAAGACTTTGTCAGAGGCTGCAAACCTTCTCTGGTGCTTGCTCCCTGCTGTAAGCACCGTGAGCTGTGGTTCGGGTTTGCTTTCAGCCCGGTGCTGAGCTATGGAGCACAGCGGATGTGAAGAGGAGCCATGTGCTCAGGAGGAGCTGAGCAGTGCTGGTGCCTGCAGACAGCCTGTGTGCCACAGTTCCAAAAGGAAGGGGCGGGTTTCGCCGCATTTGAAGAGGCTGTGTAATTATGGGATGGCAGCAGATTCAGGGTAGGGAAAGGCAGTTCCAGCAACAGGGAATAGCAACCTCCGCTCTGTGCATGGGTGGCAAAGGGTGATGGCCAACAGCTGCATGCATACAGCGACCAGCCGGGGTTGTGCTGGACCCCATCCCATGGAGCAGAACACATTCTGCCTTCTTCTCATCGTGGGCATCCCATGGCACAGGGAGCCCTGCAGCCACGCTGCTGTCCCCGCATTGGGCTTCACCTCCCAAAACACACCAAGCCCACAGGAGGCTCCCAAAACATCTTCACAGCATTTCCTTGTAGGGCTCAGGTCTCACTGGCAGCTAATTAGCTGTATGCTTATGGCCAAGCCTGAGCTCAGCACAGAATTCCTGCTCCCAAACCGAATGTGTGCAGGGCACACAGAGCTGGAGCTGTGCAAGCAAAGCCCATTCCTTTCAGATTCTGGATGCACGCTGCAGATGCACGATGCAGTCGTAAAGGAATTTGTCACAAACAATCCTTCAGCCCAGCCGTGCAGGGTGGTGCTTGCTCATGCTGTTTGCTGAGGCTGAATTCCACGTGATCCTGCAGCACGACCGGGTTATGGCACCCAGCACGAGGCAGGCAGCACCCAGGGGTGCACGCACCCTGCTGCGTGGGAGCTGCGCCAGGAGGGATGGCACAAGAAGGAAAATAATGCAGTAACGATTTATAAATTCAACACGGAGGCAGCCTGAGTCCCAAGGTGACCAAGAGCAGCCAGTGGACTTCCAGCCCATAGCAAGGAGTGGGATGGTGGGTGGGATCAGGTGGGGTGCTCGGGGTCACCAGCAGGGTTCCATATTTCGCAGGACACTAAAGGAAACTGCCTGCAAGCTTGGGAGATCTGAAGGGGCCCATTTGTAAAATGGGAAGAAATAGAAATAAAATAATTAAACAACACAAATGGCAGCCAACAGACTGCTCACCTAGCATTTTCCCACCTCAGGCAGGAGCTCTGATTAATGCTAATTAGCTTATCTTCACATTAGATCCTGATGATTCATCACTTACTACCCTAGGAATTATGACGCACTGGGGAGAGATATATTTGTAGATTCCATGGGTGTATGCCATGTCTGGAACACTTAAATGATTTTGGCATGAAAAGGGACCAACCACAAGCCCAGCTAATCAAACCAGCATTTCTCAACCTACACCTTCCAGTAGTTATAAAAAAGATGCAGAACGAAGACAAGACGATGGCACTGAAGATGAATTTATCTGCTCGTCAGTGGTGTACAATCTCTCCAGAACAAAGGGCCCTATGGGCACCCTGCCAGCAGCCTGTGGCTGCTCCTCGTTTGCATATAAATTTAAAAAGAATTTTAATCAGTGTTAAATGCACATGATTATTTTTTATTTATAGCTGAAAGTAGGTGTACACGGCACTTCATAAAACACAGCGAAAAGAAAGAGCACCTTTGGGAGCCTGAATGGGGATGGATGGAGAAGCTGTGAGTGCTGCTCTGCGTTGGAGCAATGGGACAGGGGCACAGCAGAGGCAGGAGGATGCTCTGTGATGTTGGGTTGGGAGGATGCTCTGCCAGCTGTGCCTCCATCCAGATGTGCAGGGATGGCTGCTCCCCTGCATGCATGGCTCTGGAAAGGCAGAGCAGCATTTCCTCGTGGAGTTTTGCTCAAGAGCTGTGGCATGGGGACATTCAGGTCTGGGTGGGCCATGCCTTGCATGGCTTTGTGTTTGGCTGCATGCAAACAGCCTGGAGCTGCTCGTGTTCTACTGATAGGTTTTGAACTGCTGATTACATAAATCCCAAAGCTCCTTTTTATATGTAAAACAGGAGTAGCTGTCATACCCAGATTTCTCCAGTGTTTGTCACCAAGCTGCAAATAAGGAGAGGTCACCTCCTGTGCTCCCAGCACCTGCTGGCTGCCCGCACTGAATTCAGGGCGAGGAAAAAGCCGCTTTCTGCTCCGAAAGACTCAGCTATCTTTCAAAAGCAACGCGGAGTCATGATACAGAAGAGATCAAAGAGTTATCTGCCAGCTTTAGAGCTATTATTGGATACTGTACCTCCTCACTCAAGACATTTTACCTCTGCTGGAATCCAGAAGAATTTCCTCAGAAATAGATCTCTGCTCCACTGCTGAGCTGCAACCCATCAAAGCACCTCATTTAGAGAAGGTTAATTAAGGAAACTGTTCTAGCTCAGTCTCCTCACGGTGATGACATCAGATACGCTTCCCTGAAGCCTGTTTTTTCCAAGGAAGACTTTTGTCAGACCATGCAGCTACAGTACCATCATTGCTTTATCCCCGTGACGGCAGCGCAGGCAATGTGGGCAGCACCCACTGCTTGGGAAAGCTTCCCCCGTGACCACAGCACTTTGCCTTCTGTCCCGCCTCTTGGTGAAACACCAGCCTGAATTAAACCCTGAATATGGAGAACCCCACACCCAACCAATATTTTTCCATGATCAAATGTAACAGCACATATCCTTCAGGCCCTGCATGCACTCCTTGCTCTTGGCCACCTCCATTTGCCATCTCACAACTTGCTCCAGCCCTTACTCTGGCTGTAAACCCCTCCAGGAACCTTGGCCACAGCTCACCCCAAACCCAGCCCCCCGGGGACTCCAGGTCTTGTTGGAGGCAGCTTGAACACAGCTCTTGTCTTCATGGCTTGGGTGAGAGTTTTAGTTAAGGTTAGTATCCGACATGGAGAGAAGGATGGTTTTGGGAGTGGAGTAGGTGTTGGGGTTCATCCAGGTGAACTCAGGATGAAATCGTGTCACGGGAATGACACGAATGAGCAGAGGCTCATGAGCAAAAAAAGGGGAGAGGACACGGAGCTCTCCGAGCTCATTTTTTCCTGAGGTGATGGTAAAGGGTGCTGTCCCGGAGGGGAGACTGCACCAAAACTGAAAGCCTGTGTTGAGTGAACCTGTGACTCCTTTGAAAATTGGGGTCACTGGGAGTCCCAGGAGCAGTGAAAGGGCTGAGGCTGGGGTTTGATTTCAGCAGGTTACATGGCAGAACATGCTGCTGCATTGGGAGCCATCATTCATTTCAGATTAATGATTATCTGGGAACAGGGAGACGTTCCTGGAGCTGGGCTGGCACTGCCTGTAGAAGCAGTGCTTTGAGCCCATGGGACTGCACTACAGGGGAGCTCACTGAAGCGACCTGCCAGCTGCTGCATGCCCCTGGATGATGCTTCCACCCATGGCCAACAAGGCAACCAAGGCTCAAGGTAGCACATGAAGCTCAGAGGGAAAGAGCCAACTAAACAGCATATCTCAGGAACGCAGGAGCAGCAGAGAGCAGCTGTTCTTTTCCCAGTCAAAACTTCATCCTAAAATACTTCCCTCCTATCCAGAGTCTCCGAGCAGCCCCAGCCCCAGCACTCTGTCCTTGTCCCCAGCTCACCCTCAGACATAGCTGTGCTCATTCTGTCTGTAGGTCTCTACCAGACAAACCTTAAGCCAAACATGGGCCTTATCTTAACTCAAAAACCAATTTCCCACTTTTACTACACTGTACATTCAAGGAAAATCCTCCCAAAATTGTTGCCTGGTGAAAACAATCATGTTCTGGTTCTCCAAGAGCAGCTGATGCTCTTCATTCGGATCACTGTGGATCTCTGCACCAATGAAGAACGCAGAGTAAATGAGAGTGAGAAACTACATGTGAAATCCATTTCCTCCAAGGCAGACTGACTGACCTATGAAACCCACACATGTTGTGTTACAGACTGTAAACCTCAACACTGAGGGAGGAATCAAAAGTAAAAGCAGTTCTGTATGTTTAGGGCAATTCTTGCACCACCCCATTAATGCATAGTAGTAAGAGCATCCAAGCACCCTTTGCATAGGGTACATACTGGGATATCTTTTTGTTCCAGTACCAGAATGGTAAGTTTCCATTTCAAATGATTTCTGTTCATTATACCAAACCATACCCTTTCCCTGCCTTTATGAGAATCAGTGATTTCACAAATAATGACACCACTGAGATTCGCATCCTGCCTTTCTTCACAGGCAGAAGTCACTGGGAAGCAGGCAGCAGCTGTGCCATGCAACTGAGGGATGTGATGTGAAAGGAGCCCTCCACGTGCCTGCAGTCCGGGGCTTGCTCCCTGGATGCTGACCCTCCGCCCATTTAGAGCAGAGGAGCAGCAGACCAGGTGAGATGTCACCAGGAGGGAACAAGCTTCCTCCTGGCTCTCGTAGCTCCCACAAAGAACCACCTTTGCTTCTTGCTGGGAATACACTGCCATCCACATGCTGAAAAGCAAGAGCTTTATGCTCGACTTCTGGGAAAACAAATTCAAGATGTATAAAGACTCCAACTTGCCTACAAAGCTTCATGGAGGCTAACTATCCATTTACGTCTGCGAAGAGCATGGCCAAGGCATCCTCCCCAAGACACTGCTCCCCTCCCATCGACTCTTGCCCTACAAACCCACTCCTCAGCTGGGGCTCGGTGCCATGTGCCCATGGGGCACAGCCCAGGCACCACTTGGGGGGCCACAGCCTTCTCCCCACCAACATATCCTCTCCACAGACAGAAATGGCACAAGGAAATCACCCTGACAGAGCTCTTGGGTGCTCGTTTATCTGCATCTGTCCATGCGTGTACGGGGGAAGTTAATTTTAGTTTCACATTCTCCCCTGCGCGGGCTGTGCGGTCCCCTCTGCCTGCAGTGTGTGTGTAGCATAGTTCGGGTGAAAAACACCAACTCCGTATTTTCCATGGTAAACCACAAGGGGTTTAAATTCACAACACTGTATTTGCAAACAAGCAACTTCTGCATACACAGAATCCTGTTTCATTTGAAACCCTCACCCCCGAAGTGTCTTACGTTAGAGTGCGTTCAGAAAAAGGAAAAGTTAAATTCTTGACCACAAGCACAAAACCTCACGCTGGCCCCACTGCATCCTGTGCACCATTAGCCAAACAGGAGCCGTGTTTTGATTTCCATGCCACGTTGTCTTTCTGGTCTGTCTGGGGCTGCTCTGGGCTGCACTTGGAGCAGCAGTGGTGGCCCATCCTTCCCTCCCTCCCTGTGCATCCCCATGATATGGCACCAATCCGTGTACAGAACTGGGAATGGCTGCCCTCTGGGCCCACACGTTCATTTGTTCTGCTTTGTCCCTAGGTGCAGACTCTTCGCTTCATTTATCCCTCTTATTTTCCAACAAGCCCGCAGCACAAGGCCTCTCAGGGTGGGTATTTCAGGGCCCGGATCCTCATTCCATACCACTGCTGCGTCCCCGTGCCACGGGAGCCTTTCCTTTGCTCTACACAAGAACTAAAGAACAGAAAGCAAAAGCAGAGCTCTAAAAACGCCTCCTACCATCCAGACACCTCATTATCTCACTCCCTTCTTAGCAGGTGCTTTAAAGAGAAACATTTGACTGAGAGAAAAGAAAATTAATCCATTTGTGAATGTCCAGATCCTCCTATTAGTGCTGGCTGCCCATTTTTTCTTCAGCAAGTTGCACCACTGAAGCTGGCTTGCCTACATTCTTTGTAGGTAATGTAATTCTCATGTAAAAGAGAGTCTGTGGCTATCACACGTCGCTTGTTACCTTCCTTCCTCAAAGAGCAGCGAAGGTAGAATTTGGAGAACTTGACTTTATGGCTGATTTGCTCTATGAGATACAGCAGAGTTTTGGTTTATCATGACAAACAGCATGAAAAACAGGGCCAAATAATAAGATTTCCATCTTCCAGCATCGGCAGCACCTGGTGCTCAGGGATGGGATGCAAGCACCTCCCCGTGAGTAATGAGCACCATCCCCGCGAGTCAGGCGTTACTCACACGCAGGGCCAGGAGTGCAGGCTTGGAACAGGAACATGGCAAGAGGTCTCACATGTATCTGTGCATGCTGGTGTTGAGACATTTTACTAGGCTGCAAAGCAAAGCGCTCTGCGCTCTGGCCATGGTTGGGTGACCCAACAGCTGCTGGGAGCTCCAGAACTGTGGCTGGCCCCACCAGAGCTTGCCCTGCTGTGCTTCCAGCTGCTTGCACCCATCCGCTTTGCCAGGGAAAACCCAAAGCTCTGGGCACTGCTTGCTGAAGGGAGCAGGAGAACAAGGACTGATCTCTAGCAGCTCGGTATGCAATCACAGTTTGACAAAACACATCACGGTAGCAACAATTTGCTCCTGTTCTCCTCCCTCCTGATCCAGTGCTCGTGGAACGTGTCATGCCTTAACCAAACACAGCACGGAGCGGAGCACGGTGCCAGGTGAGTCACCCCAAACAGCTCGTTGTGTCATACAACCACACCGGCAAACCCTACAACTGCATGTGGAAGTCGTGAAGCTCCACAAGGAGACAGAGAGACTGAAACAGCTGACATAAAACCACCCTGCCCATAAAGCTGATGCAGGGCACCTGTGCAGTTGTAGAAAACAGTGGGACCAAAGTGCAGGGCTGCCCTTCAGCACTGACCTCACGTGCTGACCTTGGTCTGGGGCTGCTGCTGACACCACCTTCATTCCCTGTTTTGAAAGCACCCCCACGTGCAGCATCCTCCCTCCACGAGTCATCAACCTGCTGCCATGGCAGCAGGAATGGGAAAGTGGAGGAGCTGGGGAGGATGGAGCTCAGCCCCAGATAGTGTGGGAGAGGGATGGTATGGGGGAACAGCTCTCTGCTCCAGGAAGAGACAGAAGCAGAAACCCAAACTGCCCCCTCACCTGTATCTACCACTGAGGGCTGGGGAAATGCTGCACCATCCCCCTCCAGGGGAAGGCTGGAGGACAAGAAAAGCACTTGCCTCCATTCCAGTCTCTAAAACCTTAGAGGTCTCCCTGCCTGCAGAATATCAATGGGATAATAAGGAGTGGTTTGTGGGATTGGGATAATTTTCTGTAGAAGTATTTCGAATGAGCAGGATCACCACCACCTGGCAACAACGTGAACTGAAGGTGTAGCTGAAGCCCTCTTTGGTTTCAGGAGAGGTCAGAAGAGATGCATTTACTTCTGCTTTCCAAAATAAAGTAATTAACTTCTTTTTCTTCATTCAGGCAGATGAGCATAAGTAAATGGCACACAAAAAAATGGCACACACAAACCCATGCTGGATTCCATGGTTCTCAGCTCATGATTTCATGATGCAATTCTCAGATTGAGATTAAATGACTGCTTTTTTTATTGGTTAGTCATGCAACCTTCCTCTCAGATCTGAATGTCATGCTGGGTCAAGCTCTCTCCTTCCTCCACACACTCACAATTCTAAGGAATATATAGGTCAAATTCTACACAGTCACTCCTGTGAAGCTATTATTTCAAATTATATGTCAATTACATACGTTGAATTTGGCAACTCTTTCTTTTAAATGCAAACCTGCTTGAGGACTTTAAAACTCTTGGTATCTGCAGTAAAATATGTTGCCTCCCAATTGTGATCCTGGAGCAGACAGGACCTGCCACGAACAGAAGTTGTGTTTATCGAGGAGCTGTGCAGTGGCCCCTGAAATCAATTGCCATGGGTCACAAAAACCACCAACAGAAAACCTCAGCAATGTACCAAGAGGGAGACAGAGAACTGAATGGGTGGCAAAAGTAACCATTCTGCAACCTGACAAAAGCTGTTCAGCTTCCCATAGCTTCTGTAACAACCTCTGCATTTACCAGTGCAGAAGATCTGTACAGAGAGGAAAATTATGTCCACACATAGCTCAGGTGGAGCTGGGGAGGCTGGATTAGAGTTGGGATCTAAAGAAAACATTAAAGAACCACACTCCTTGTTTTGCATAGGACAGTACACTTAAACAAGCACCTAAAGCACAGAAATAAGCATAATTCATTTTCTTTCACCTAATTTGGTCATATGCAAAGAGATGGATGGCATTACCCACACGGAAACCCAAAATCTAAGAACTCGAGCACAGCTGATGATTTGAACAATTAAATGAAGAAATCCAGGCAGAAACAGATGAAGATGAAAGAGAATTTCTGAATGACGCCTTCTGGAGCCTTTGTTCAGCCCTGAAGAGCACCATGTACTGGTTGGTCAGCTCTGATGGCAGGACATGAGATGTTTCCAGTTCTGGGGTTTGCCTTCATTGACGAAAGATTTTGGATTAATTATCAGAGGTAACTCTCCTTTTCACTGAAGCAAAAAGACAGAAACCAGCAACTGGTCAAACAAGAGGAAACCCAACTATTGGAAATGTGAGCAGAGTCACACTGGGAGGCCAAGGCCCCCGACTTTCCGAAGCAGCTTTCCCTCAGCTCGGTGGCATAACTGGTCTGCATTTAGAGCAGATTGCAGGCTCCTGGGGAAGCTGGAGAGCCCGACTCGAGCGCTGCCAGCTCCCAGACCACATGAATCATGCGCTCAGATTTTCAAATTCAAAACATCCAAGAAAAATTACCCCCTTGGATACCACGGAGGTCCTAAAATGGCTTCAGGATGTGGATATGGCTTTGCTTCCCTGCCTGCTGGTGAAATGCCCCCCGTGGGCCATGCCTGGTGCCAGCTCAGACGTACTGTGGCACTTCTCCCTCATGGTTCAGGTGTTGCTGCATCCATCCGAGGAAGAGGTGCTGGCCGTGTGAGCGGGAGCAGCCTTCGTGAGCAAATTTAGCAAAGAAAAGGAAGTTTGGCTGGCTTTGAGGTAAAGTCAGTTAAAGTCATGGTATAGTAATGAGCTAAAATAACCGAAGATACGCACCCCACGTTATCCTAATCTCTCTTGAATCAATTGCACTGAAAGAGGCTGATAAAGAAGTGTACGCTTCATTCTGTACAAAATACATGCTCTGAGTCCAAACACCATGTTAAATGTCGCAGCCCACAGCGAGCTGACCTGTGGGAATGTCCTTCAGTTTGTCCTGCATTTTTTCACAGTATGGACACTTAAGTGTGCTCAGGGCAGGCATGTGAATGGTCGCCATTGAAACTGAACAGGGCTTAGGCAGCAGAGACCTCAGTATCCAACCAACAAAGCTTTTATGTATCAAGACCAAAAAACATTTACTAAGTCCTTGATCTTGTATGCATAAGCCCAACACTCACAAATGCATCCAAATAATGTTATGCACAAATTGTCAGGCTGATTTCAACAAAGCCATCCACATGTGGGAAATCATTTCCCTACGTGAGCGCTCTCAGGTCTGAGCCTTACACACAGTAAAGGCTTTGGGAACGATGCCCACGGAAAAGGCTGTAATATCAATTGGGGAACAAAAGACATCTGAGTACTCAATCTCCACCAGAAATCTTTAATTAAAATATACAAATATGACAAGATCTGAGTTTTTAGTACCTCATCTGTGGGTTGTTCTACGTGGAACACCAGCCTCTTCCCATGGGACTTTGGCCACTGTCAGTGCAAACCTCTCCTGTAGGCAGACTGTATGGTGAAAGCCACAGCCTGTATGAAAAGCTTACACCAGGCAGCCCGTGCTCATTATTTGAGAGAATTACAGAACCGAATAAGGATTAAGCCAATAAAATACGCAGACTTGAAACAGCCATCCTTAGAATTTAATCTGAAATCCAGCAGTGTTTTTACAGAATGAGACCCTTTGTGCTGAGCATGCTAGCAGTGGTACAGAGAAGAGCAAAGAGTTGTATATATGAATTGTGTTATAGAATTACCCTTCCCAGCACAAAACTGTAGGCTGGAGAACAGCTAGAGATGAGCTTCCCAGGAGTTTGCACATGAGCACATCCTACCTGGAAACAAGGCTCATGGGAATTTGAGGACATGGCTCTTTTTGTGAATAATTTCTCAAGCAACAGGAATAACCAAGATGTAGAGTGGAAGAGCAAAACTGGATAAGAAATACTAGTGGAAAAGAAGGAGTCCCAAGAGAATGAAAGCCTCATGGCTTCCCCTGCTGCTGTCAGCCTGCAGACCATGCCCAGTGTTCACATCCCACCCTACCTATGAATGCACATGTCCAAGGATGCCATATTCCTGTTTCAAAACTAAAGAAAACAGATTACCCAGCAGAAAAGAGACCGTTTTTGCCACTAACATGTTTTGAGGGTATAGGATACAGCACTCCCAGCCTCTGCCTTTACTTGTAATTTCGTGTGCATAGCAGCAGACCAAATTCTTTCCTGATAAGATAAAGCACTTCTGTGCAGTGCTTGTATTAAAGACAAACTGTAAGTGTGGGGTTATAATTTATTTATGTACATTAGAAACCAGCTAATTTGCACTAGTGACTAGATACCCTATTGGAGGTTTTCATATTTTATGAATCAGTGAGCAAGCTAATGAACAAACAATTAAGGAGCAAAGAAAGAAATGTACTTTGTTTGTTACTTTTAGCGAGCTCTAATAGTACATTAGTGAATACAGTTTGTTAAAGCGAGGCAGTCTAGACAGTAACCCACATGGTGTGGTCAGGTAGCTCAGAAAGCAGCACGCAGCAATGAGAAGGCAGCACAGCGTGGGGCTGCCCAGCTTTGCTGGGCCAAGTTGCAGGGGGTGAGGGCCGGGGACAGCCTGGTCTGAGTAGGAGAGCAAATGGCTGGGATGAAGATGTGCTGCTTGGAGAGGTGTGGGCTTGGGTCCTCAAACGCAGCAGTGTGCCAGGAGAGCTGCAGCGTGCATGGAGACGCCAACGCACTTGGGGGATGCATGGGGATGGGGCAGTGGGAGAAGGATGGGAACTCACAGTTTGCCCGCCCCTCATGCACCTTCAGCACAGTGCAGTGAGCACATCACAGTGGGCTCTGCACGAGACAGGGCAGCTGGCCATGGGGCAGCCCCCCGCCCCGACCCTGCTCCGCTGCCAGCTCCCGAAACGCCCCCCTATGCTGGCTCCCAGTTGTCCCTTCCGGCCCCACAGCCCCACAGCCCCACTCACTACCATGGCCACAGCTCACGCTCCCTTTTTGGGCGGCTATAAAGCTGGTAAACACTTGGACTCGTCTGACAAAACATTCAAGCAGGAGGAAATGGGGTGTGTGCAGAAATACTCCATTACATATTGTAATGGCAGACATTAATTCAACGTTAATAATACTTTGCACTTTTCAATCACATATTCTAAACCCCTTCAGATAGGTGGGGAAGCATTTGGATGATGATTACTGGGCAGAGCCCAAAGGTGTATTCTTCCCTTAGGCACAAGGAGATGAAGTGACTTGTCAGAGTGGCAGTGCTGGGAAGAAATCTACATCTCCACATTTCCAGACCTACATTCCCATCTAGTTGCCAGAAAGAGGAGTTAATTTAAATATTACCGTTTGCTGACCTACTTACAACTACCATCAAAACTTGGAAGTAGCGATCAAGTGTTCTCCCCTCCATGCTCGGGCTTTTTTAGGATAACACTATCTTTGAAGTACGCCTTTCAGCCGCATTAAACAGACAGATCATTATTATTTGCTCCACTTTCTTAACGAGTCCCTGTTTGCTGCTATTCAGTGCTGCAGTTTGGATAGACTCGAGCTCAGTTGCACAGATCTGCGAAGCATCTCCCCGGCACTGCAGCTGCTTGTGTTGGCATTGGTGTGTGGCTGCAGTCACACCGTGCCCAGCGAGTGGGGAGCACCTCTGCAGAGAGACCAGAAAGTTTGGGACCATGCATCTGCTCCGTTTGTCCTCTTCCCCTTGCTTTTCTAAACAGCCCTCTCCTTCCTCAGCCAGCCCATCTTCAGCACTTATTGGGCCACTCTGTCACCTTTTACAGTCAGCCTTCCTCTGCAGCACAAAAACCCCAAACCCTTTCCTGCTTGCACGCAGAACTACAGGCACAGCTGAATGTCAACAACCACAGCATGCAGCTGAAAACACTCTCCGTGCCCTTCCCAGCACAGAGCATCCCCTGTGCACAGCCCTCCTCTGCAGGCTCACAGTGTCACGGTTACTCCGCTCTGGGATGGGGAACAGAGGCTTCAACCCCGCGCCCTAGGCTTAAAAGTTGGCAGAGAACATGTGAAGAGGGCAGAGGAAATGGTCAGTGCAGTGCCTGGCTCTGCGGGCTGAGCAGTGCTCCCCAAGTAGGTCACGTCCTGCAGAGGGGAAATCACAGCCGCTGGACCCAGCGTGTGGCTGAGCAGCCCCAAAATGCCCCAGTCACACTGACCACACTGCGTGCAACCCTGATCCCCGCATCCCCACATCCCACAGCTGGCTCCTGGCCCCAGCCCCGCTGGCTCCTCCACCCCAGCGAGATGCCACCCCGAATCCCCCCAAACCCTCACCACTCTGCCGAGCCCACCCAGCTCACAGCAGCCGTTAGACATCCCCGGCCTCGCAGTAACCTCCCTCCATGCAAACTGTTTACAGACATTTATCGAGGTGGGCCAGGTGTGGATGCGGTTACCAGCCTGGTGACTGTTTACCTCACCCTCCGTTCGGCATCACACTGTCACAGACTGTATGCAGGCATCAGATAACGGCGCACAGCCCTGCACACCCGGCTCACACATGCACACGGGGACGCGGTTCACGCGCAACCCTCGCAGCAAACCGCACACCGACTATCAGCCTCATCTCTTTTTTTTTTGCTGAAGTAAATTACACTGAATTTTTATTTTTTTTTTACCCCTTTTCAAAGCCAATACACAAATGACAGGATGTTGTTGAAGGAAAATATGAGCTTTCATAAGCTATTATTATTAGCACATGCGCACCTCGCCGCCGCTTTGATCTTACTGTAGGTTCGTGTTTGTTCCCCCTGAACTCAACCCCGATGTCTGTTCTGATAGAGATCACCAACAATTAAAGTGGGATTTGTCAGCCTGAGCTGCGGGGCAACTGCAGGGGGACGTTCTGCAGAATGCACGATGCTCAGCTCTCCCGAAGCCTCTCGGCTGTGACGAGGTGTTTGCTGTAAAGCGGAAGGGTGGTAATGTGTACTGAATAAGCACCCTTTGATATTCTGCATGTGAGTTAAGAGCATGTTCAGGTTTTGTTTGCAGCGGAACTGTACTTCTTCCATTGTTTTCTGAGCAGAAAAAAAAAAAAAAAAAGAAATAGAAGAAACAACGTTCAAAAAAAAGCTGCTCTAAAAACGGTGTCGGTTTGATTTCAGGCAGCCAGTGACCAAAGTGAGTTTCTATATGCTATTATCTATGGCTTTTAAAGCCCCTGCTGACAGCTGGAGCCCACCCCGAGCAGCAGTGCCAGCCCTGAGCTGCCCCTCCACTGCCTTCGCAGGAGCTGTTTGCTGAGTTCCAATCCATTACACGTCTGCAAAGGTACTGAAGGCACTGGGATTTACAGCCAGCACTCAGGGCGCTGTGTGGGCACGGAGAACAGAGAGAAAGGGCAGCAATTAGGTGCACGGAAGTGGCTGTCCAGTGAGCAAATATGATTGCATTATAAATGATGGGTATTCTCACAGATGAGAGCCGCCAGCACCTGGCTGTGTTCATGCAGGCTTAGTGCTGTGCAGACACAGCACTGCACACCTTCATCTCTGGGAAGGATACAGAGAGAGCTGAGCACATCACATTTTCCAAGGCAAATGGAGGGAATGGGTGAAAGGGAAAAATCTGACAGGGACAGGTGATAGTCTTATAGTCTGCTTTCAAAGCTGAGCTATGCTCTAATACAGCAATGGGCCACAAAGGCAACACATGGGGATGGGAGCTCCAATGGATGGAGAACCCTCTGGGATGGGATCTCGCCCATCCATCCTTCCCTGCAATCACTGCTGAGCCCCAGTGAGTGCCCCAGGTCTGGAGGTGACACACAGCACATCCCCAAACGTGGGGCTGTTTGCACTCGGGGTGATGGCAGCAGCAGGCTGGAAAGGGAGATGTGAAGAGCTGTCTGTCAGGAGCAAAAGAGCTGGGAGCAAGAGGTGCTTGCTCAACGACAAACCGAGCACAAAACGGCATCAAGGGAGCAAGTTTTGGAGAAAGCCAAAGGAAAAGTTTGAAGAATTCCACAAACACCCAATCAGCCCCAACGGGAACAGGAACAGCTGCAATCGCAGGAGGCAGCGGCAGCCAGCGCTGCTGAGCGACGTTTCCATCAGTGTCCTGCCAGCAGTGCCATTACTGGATTATCAGGGCGGATTAAGCCTTTAGCCAATTACCCTGACTGGTAAATTGTAGATTGTCTAGACTTCTTCGTGTTCAACAACACACATAATGTTTTCCCTTTATCGTTACGCCATCGGCCCGCTCCTGTGGGACGCATCCTGCGTGGTGCAGGTGAGCCCTGCCTGCAGCTCGGCGCGGCCCTGCGCGCAGACAGATTTATTTCAGACAGGATTCTCATAAATTCAGAACGACTTCCAACTTTCTTGACTAGGAGATCAAAGAGGCGAGCATTTGCTTCGTGCCATCTGCAGAGCTGCTCGACAGGGCCACGCAGTCTGGGTGGGGGGGAGGAGAAGGGAAAAAAGAAAGTCTCCGAGATTATGCCCTCAAAAACAAGCTCGAATGCCACCCTCACATTAAAAAACTCTGGTTGGCAGTAACAATTAATTTCTTAACTGAAACCCGCCCAACTGTGTCCAAGTGTTTTAATTTGCCTATTGCTACAATATGCAAGGGAGCTGGCAGTAATGGATTTGCAATTAAAACTAAAACTGGCAAAGAAATCGCAAAGCTGGCAAAAGAGCTAATCTGCAAGCCATGATCACAAGATTACAAAGTGTTTATGCACATGCTAATTACCCGCGCACATAGCTGAGAATGACTTATAGGAGAGAAGCCTGGCTTTGTGTGATCTCAGCCCCTGGATCCGGACGGCCCGGCCGACATCGCGCCTGCTTCCCACAGCTCCCACTGCCATCAGAGCTGTCCTGGTGCACGCTCATGGGAGCAGCAAGAAGGACAAGGGATGGGGAGGCCTGGAGCCCTCGCTGCCATCTGGCTCCTGGTACTGCCAAGAGCCTTCGCCTGGTCCACAACTGGAGTATGGAGCCTGTAAGTGCGAAGTGAGCACCACGTGTAATACGTTCACACCTGGTTATTCAGCACCCTCGATGTCAACCTGCTGTCTCTCGGCTCTACAAATAGCTATCCCCATCAGTCCTTGGGCAGCAGCAGGTCTCGGTGCCCCCAGCCCAGCAATGGACACTGCAACACTGAGTGCAAATGTGTGCGTGATGCTGCGAGAGCAGAACCCTGCACCCAGCTGCAAAAGGACAGGCTGGGAAGCGGAGGAAAAGGACCCAAAAATGATCAAACATCCATGCAATTAGCTAAGAACAGAATGTGACAATGGTCAGGGACACCATGACGAGCAATTTGGAACCACAGGAGAGAATTTCAAGGAGAAAAGTGTGGCAGAGTAGTCCCGGAATAAAAGGCTGCTGGGAAAACTGAGATTCTTTAATATATAGGATTAAGGATTGCCAGTATCCTCAGGGAGGAAATGCAAATGGGGTTCAGACCATTTTTTCCATAAAAATTAGGAAGGAGAAAGAATAGACTTTGAAGTTCAACATGTTAGTAAATGAAAGCAACAGCAAAGGAGACACAAAGAGAAAGCAAGCCCTGGACGCCTAGAATTATGTCTTAAACACTTGATACTGAAAGACAGAACCTGAGGTGATGAGGAGACTTCCCTTCATGCTATGCACAGAGCCCAGAAAATCTGTAGATTAGAAACTGCCTGAGAAAAAAGCATTGCACAACAAAGGTAGGATGGAGTGCAGCATTCAAATGGGATTCTTCGAGCCTTATTCAGCCAGACCAGGATGACGAGATGCAAGGAGCACACGGATGGATGCTTTCGCATGCACAAAGAAAGGATTTGATAGTTGGAATAGCTGATCTCAGCGGGCTTTTCCAACCTTAATGACTCTATGATTGACTCCACGATTTCTGGAGGTGCTCTCTGCTCTATGAAATGGTGGCTGGAGCCAGTGGCACCGAACGATCTGAGGGGATATCAGGAACTCAGTGAAGAGATTTGCAGGCTTGCTGCACTGAAGGGGCCAGCTGCTCCTGACTGATATACTCATGGAAGTCCAGACTGTGGAACAGAAATACATCGCAAGGATGCACAGTAATATTCATAGCTGGCAGAGGATGGACCATCTTCGTGGTGACATCCTGGAGGTATCAATGGCTCGGTGCTGGGAGCCAGTGGAAAAGGGCAATTTGTGTTTGGCTGATGATGGCTGCAGCCTGTGTGCTTGTGTAAAGCAATTACAGAGTGAGCTTAGCCCATCATTACTGGTGGCCACGGAATGCCATGTGTCAGGAAACGGCATCTGATCATCACCAATGCAGATAAGCGTTCCGGACATAATTGGTGCTACAGAAAGGGTGATTCAAGGGAGAAGTGCTCCAAAACTGGGCTTGGAGAGGGATTTATCCATCCCTACCTGCAACGCACTGCCAAGCAGCTGATGGCAAATGCAGCCATTGGGGTGGCCGGGTGAACTCCAGTAGTCTGTGACACAGAGATGATAAACGATGATAAAAGAGAAGATGATATAACGTTGGTTCCTTCAGACCATAATCTCAGTGGCTCTACAGCTTCTCCTTGTTCCAAGTGAGATATGTGATCTATAAGAACTTAAAAAATGCAACAGAACCACAAACTTCTGTTGTTGATGATGTTTCTAAATGCATTTGAGAGGATTTCTTCCCTGATGTGCAAAGGTTGGCTGGCTGCTCTGCACCTGCAAACCAGAATCTAGATTCCAGGAGCTGCTGCTGGGGTCTGCTGCTCCGCTTTGCTCAAGAAGAGACCCATGTAGAACTGCTGCCTATTTAAAGTCTTCTACAAACCAGTTTAATAAAAGCTGACTGCATCTGCTTCCATGTTATTAGTTCTGCCCCAAAACTCTGTTCCTGGCAACACAATGTTCCACGCTAATGAGCCAAATCTTCCCCTCCCATGGCAGCACTCCTAAACCTCCACACCATTCAGTTCACAAAGTTACCACCCTGTTTTTCCCTCGGGGGAGGGAAGGATTGCAGCTGCAGAGGGGGTTCTTCAAATAATATGAAGGCCAGAGATCTGTGGGAAAATCTGCTCTCAGACAAATAGCACTTGGGGGCATCTGCAGAGAGAACCAGCCCCTCTTTGCTTCTGTCTGGGTCCCACGTCCTTCTGGCAGCAACGTTTTTTATGAACCACGCAGCCATTAATCCCCTGCCAGTTCATACACCCTACCATCCTCTGTGGGCAGACAGCACAGAGTGGGAGATAATGCTGCAGGGAAGTGGTATTTATTTCAGCTGGATTTTGCGGCTTCATGGGAGAGTTTCTACTCGGGGCAGTTATTTCTCGCTCACTCCTCCTGCAAGAAGGAGGGATCTGGTGCAGGCTAAGGAGACCGTTCTCAGCTCCTTTTCCTGTGAATTTTCACCCATTTTTGCCACTTCCCTCCATGCAGCACTGAGCTCGAGATAAACAGCAATCTGAGGTTATCATTCTGTCTGCAACACCCCGTGATGCTTCTCGGATTAAAGAGAAATCAGATAACCCTCATTACCTGACTGAAACTTGCTGCTAGACTTTTATTTAGAAGCGATAACGTTGGAGAGCTGGGCTGGAGCTCGGCTGCCCACCCCCCATCACCCCACAGCTCAGCACCCATGGCCCCGGGAAGGAGCAGCCCAGTGCAGGGGCTGCAGGCTCTCCTGCTCACTGGGCACCCAGCAGTCGGCTGCACCCACTCGTGCCCATGCTCCCCGTGTTCCTAACAGCTGGGCTGAAGTCATCAAGTCATCTTTTGGTTACAAACCTCTCTGTGCCACATGTGACATCTGCCTGCTAAAGATTTCATTCGCTTCTGACTTCGCCTCCAGCCATTCACTGACAAACTGGCAGCTAACGACTGCTAACAAATGATTTCCTAGAGATTACGGTTGAAGCCAAAAGAGTTCCAAGATAAATAGACTCATTCCTCATGACAAGGAACGTGAATTATGCATCCAGGGGTTTGGTACATGTGTCCAAAAAGTATGCAGTGCAATCCCAGAGGTTGTACTCATCAGCGCATTACAAGTGGGTAAATTGGAATGATATTTTGTCCTGGGTTTCACAGTAGGCATCCGTGCACTCCGTGTGTTTGGGGCAACACACTGGATGGCCCAACCACTGCTTCCACCCAACAAATGTCATCCATGAAGTTACCATTTAGGCTGAAAAAGGTTTTGAAGCGCGAGAACATGCCAATCGCCTTGAAGGAGCTGTGGTTTCAGGGTCACCTGCGACTTAATAACAGATTATGAAATTACAATTTGTTTAATATCTGAAAGCTAATGGTCTCACAAGCAGCACAGCTCACTTTCTTTTAGTCAGTCTTCCTCTGATCACTTTTGAAACACCTCCCATTGCAGCAGCCTGCTTCGATTTGGGGACAATTATTCTGTATGGATGTGGCTTTGCCTGCAGTGCTCTGCAAAGCTCACTTGCACATAAAATGATAACGCTTCAAAACACTCCAGGGGGAAACTGAGCCCCAGACAGAAGAGCTGCTGGGGGACCCGGAGCAGAAGCTGGGATAAAACCGTGCTTCCTCCATTGCATCCCTGCACGCAGGTACAAGACTATCCGGTTCCTCTGCTGTAAAACTTGGTAGCATGCCTCACTTCTTACCTGATTTTGAGAACATCCTGTGTTAACACACAAACAACTGGCATTACTAATGTCTGTGTAGCTGGCTGTTTACGTGGCACCTGGTGCTCTCTGGTAACAGGATCGCTGGGCTCCGAATCAAACAAACTGCAGGGCACAGGCAGAGGAGCAGCTCCCAGCCATGGCACCAGCAGTGCACCCGCCAGGAGAGACACAGATTTACAAAGAAATAACAGTAGGCCAACAGTGATGCTTTTCGAAGTGGATGCTCATCTTTCACAGACTCACACTTCCAGCACTGCAGCCTGCCTCATCCCTCCGCATGCATTTCCATACAGATCCATATACTGCATGGGTAGGAGTAGCAGATTGCTGTTTGAAAAAACGTTATTTATGCAAAGCCTAAATATCTGTATGTAGTAATTTATCATTTTCAGTCAGTGCCAATAACCAAATGTCCAGCACTGATGATAGCAGGTAACTTGCTGCCCACTGGAGTGAAGAAATGGAATCTTTACAATGCTTTTGTTCAAGTGCTGCTAAGAATCGCAGAGCTCCATCCTAGCAGTGCACATCTATTGTTTGAACTGCATTCTGCTCCCAGCAGGAAAAGCCCAGACTCCATCAGAATAGCAGGAAACCTGTCAGATGTAACCCTGGTTTCAGCCATCCAATCAGTTACAGAAAACAGACTTGGGACCCAGGCATGACGTCAACTTTAAGGTAGAAGTGTTCAAAACTTCTGGGGGCTCTTTCCAAACGTACCTGTTGCATTATACAGAGCGTGTATGCCAACGTGCGAGTCAACATTTCTTAGCATTTAGCTGGAAAGACACTGGTTGTATTTAGAATTGAATGCATTTATTCTGTGATGTCTGGAAGAACTAAAATCATTGTCTTGTGGAGGTGTTCCCACATCCATCTGTTTCAGGGAGCTAAGCAACAGGAAACACATCTTGTACAGCATTTAAACCTTCAGAGCTACTAGCAGCCTGCAAGAACTCAACAGATGGATTAAAGTCCTCAAGAGAAGGCTGCCACTGGAAAAGGACTCCAGGGCTGAACAAAGAACAAGAGCTGCCCTCTGTGTTAAACCAAACTGTAGTATGACTGCAGCCCTCACAATGAGCCACTTTGAGCTGCATTTCTTGAAGAGTTTTTATTCTGCCCCATTAGCATCACAGCTATACACGAGACTTCAGCCTAAATGATTTTCACGCCAGCTATTTTTGGAGCAATGTAATTTTCTTTAACACCTTGTTATTTCATTCAAGATCACCAAAGAGTTGACTCCAATTACAAGAGCAAACTGATTTTGAAGCAAACTGTTTCCAGTCAGCCTTAGAGGAGCTATGCACTTAAAACTTTGGACAAACCCAAACCCCAACCTTCAAACACTTGGATGTCTGCAGGCGCGTGGCTCCGGCATCCCCATCCCTGCTTACAAAAGACAAACGCAAACAGAGATCAGCACCAAAGACTCCACCAGTTTTCGGAAAGCTATCCCTATAGTGATGATTTCAAACAAACAACAGGCCAAAAACAAAACACAGCAGCAATAAAATAAAATCTGGCCAGCTCTTCAAAAAGATCCTGAGTGATATCAGCTGGCACGGCCCTGTTGTCTATCCCAGAGCTACAGCGGTGTGCACCAGCCAGGGCTTTGCTGCACACACACCAAAGGCAGCAGGCTATACCCTTCCATTCTTCAAAACCAAAGCCAAATTCTGATGGCTGGGATGAGGAAGAAATTTTTGTTGTGGATATATTACTGCATAATTACTGCAGATCTCATTTACTTTCTTCTGAATACTACAGCAGATACAAAGGCCGGGCAGATGCGCTGCTCCTCGTGTAATCACTGATGCTCCAGGTTCGACAGCCTACTGAACATCAGTGTGGCTATTGGAGGAAAAAGAAAATATTCTATGGGTAAGATTGGGAAAATCCAACTGATACCATCAACCACTGCCACACTGACGGCTAGGAACACTGTCACACCAAAGAAAAAGCCATCGACCAATTTTCTCAATATAATAAGGTTTATAAATCAATGGATACGATCAAAAAGGAACACCGCTGGGTAAGAAACTATTCTTACTTATGGGACCAGAACGTGGAAAATTCCACAAAGCACAAATGTTGCTAAGAATATTCAAAAGTCAAAGCTTTCTGTGGGTGTGCATGCATTGAGATGTCAACACAACTATTTCACGATCACCAAAATTGCTACTAGCCTGCATCCTCTCCAAATGGCTATTTTTAGGAGCCAGCCTTTCATGTGGTATAACGATGTGGATTTTACAAGAGCATTTATAATGTGTTTCATATGGTGCACAGCCCTAGAGAAATTGCTTTGTATCAGAGAAAGTTAAACAGAAAGGTTTGGGGTCGTTTTTCTCTTTTCACTTCTCACTTTGTATGACTGCTTCTGTCTTGGATTTAAGGCGAATATGCATATTTCCATTTCTCCTACACGGGCTGTCCAACGCCACATGGAAACACGAGCACGGCACGATGCGCTCCCACGAGAGTCACCTGGATGCCCACAGCCCCCATCACCCCCCCACGGTCAGATTTCAAAGCTCACACTGCCACACTGCATGAGATACAGCAGGAAGTCGGAGCTCAAAGGGCAGCCCTCAGCCTGGGTTATGCTGGTGTCAGGGGCTGTGTGCCGTCTCCCACGCTGGAATGGGCCTTTCTTCTTGAAGGGCAAAGTCACACAAAGCATAATTTGTAGATGAAGAATACTCCTCCTCGCTGTCTGTCCCAGCTCCCACTGCCATGACAGCAGACCACCAGCCTGGCCATGCTGGGACCTGCACCTTTCACATGGAAGATTTACAAGGGTCTATTAGCAAAGAGGGTCAATGTTTCCCCATGGAGTCATCTCTTCAGACATTCCGCATTCCCAATCCCTTTAAGCTCTTTACTGGGAAGACTGTCACCCAACCAATTATTCTATAAGCGTGTTTATAATTCCCCCTTGTGCTGAGACAGGCTCACCTCACAACCCCAGACCCACCTGATGACCTCAAGCCTTTGTGTCTTCCCTTCGCTTAGTCCCAGCAGAGGAGAACCCCAGTTTACACTCCTCAGAGCAAACCACAGCAGAAAACAAACCCAACATACAGCACAGAAGTGGAATTACTTTTAAAATAAAGGTCTTTCTTGGTCAGTCCAGATTACTACATAGCTCTACAAGACAGATGTGTACTTTGTATGTTACAGCTCAATGGAACAAAGGAGACACTGTTGAGATTTTTATTTTTTTTTGCCTATCATTTAATCAAGTGTAAAGCTCTTATAACCACAGGGAAAAAGTGCCCTAGATTCTAGCATCCAGCTTTACTTTGGTTTTGAAAACTTCCCACAGCATTGTGGTGCTTATTGTTTTGTTTAACAAAATACTAACTCTGGGACCTCACGAAACACAATGAAGCAGATTCCTCTAGCTGCAGCTGAGCTGTGGTGAGCAGCACAGAGGACAGGATGGCAGCAGGAAGCCATGGCAGCGCATTTTGCCCAGCCGTGGGATGCTCAACCAGGTACTGCTCTGTTGGATGGGTTTTCCTCACCTTTCTTATCTCAGCCTTGACCTCACTTGGCAAAGGCAGAACAGGCCTTCATAACCTTGGGGAGGGTCTTGGTTTATCAACATTCAAGGGTAGATATTAGCAAAAATGTCATCATGCAGGTAGGCGCTCATGAAGGACAGAGCTGTTTTCCAAGATCATTTGGAGGTGACCAAGAAAAAGATCCTGCTGTAATCAAGACGTAGAGGCACATGGTGTTGCAATCACTTCCTCTGAGAAGCCCAGCAGGTGGGTTTGAGCCAGCAGCATGTGCTGAAGTGGCAACCCCAGGGCAAGGACGAGGCCCACGGCTTACGTGAGCAGATGGGTCGGCGCGGCCGGGCTGGGCCAAGGCTGAATCCTCATCCACACTGCGAGGTGCCCAGGAGCCGGCCGGAGCCTTGCCCAGGCTGCTGGACCGCCAGGGATGGGCGTGAGGCTGTCCCTGAATCAGCGGGATTAAAACTGGGAAACGAGCAGCTCTGTCTCCTGTTACCAACCCTCTGAGTCACCTAGTCCTACCAAACCTTCGCTCCTGCCTCCAGACACAGAGATTAACGAGCGAGTATCATGTTGTGTGTATTTTTAAAGAGATCTTTGGAAGAACAGCACATGAAAGAGCCTGTGTGGGGGTACTGACACCTCCCGGCTTGGCAGCACGATGGGATTTTGTCAGGCTGAGGAGCTCTCCTTGCTGCAGCAGCTCTGCAGAGAGTCCAGGAAGCGGTGTGAACCTGCTCTCCTATTTCTGTGCCCTCCACCCACTGTGGGTGAATGAGGTAAGAGCACAGATGCATCAGGCTGGGAGAGATGCTGATGCCAGCTATCTCCCGGCACAGGCAGCAGTGAGCTGGAGTGGGAAAGGCATGGGAAAATGAGGGAAAGCAGCAGCAACTGGAAGGAGATGTGTGATGAGCGTTACAGGATTGTGCAAAGCATCGGAGGGCTGGGATGGGAGAGGTCTGTGCTGGGCAGCAAGGTGGTTACTCCTCAGACAGGCAGGAGATGATCCTTGAGGGTTTGCATCAGGAATTCCCGACACACACACGGAGCAGGGATTTTAGCAGCTGCACAGCAGCACGTGCTGGGCTGCTGTTCCTCCAGGCCTGCCCTGTGCAGCACAGCCTCCCCACAACAGAGGCTGCACTGAGCCAGGTCCTCCCTTTACCTTCCTTGTGGTGAATTAGCGAGGGGGGGTCAAAGGCCAAACCATCCAAAATGAACACTAAATTCGTTCTCTCTGTATCACTCAGAGCCAAAGGGCAGACAAGGCGGCGCGGGTATGAAATTAATGTCAAAGTATATATGTTCCCCCAAAACTGTTGATGTTTCTCACTGTTCGACTGTGATCTGCCACTGACTGCCATGGCACGCACACAGACACCGTCCGGAGCAGACTGCAATCTCAGGTCTGCAGCTCACATCACCTCTACCCCGAAACCTGCTGATCCTGCAGATCACACTGCAGATAGAGAGGGATACAATCCGAGATCGGGATCTGACCCTTCACAGATGATCTGCGAGAGCAGCCCGAGTCATCCCTACAGACCTCGCCACGTCTCGCCCAGCCACGGAAGTGCCCGTGTGGTTACTCAGACAGGAACCCTGGAACAGCAAATGCAAACAAACCCAAATTTGTCAGATTTTTCACTCAAATGTAGGAATGCAGAGGGTCCTACAGACTTATCGCAGAAAGCTGGCTGTGAGATGCTGTGACATGCTCTGCTTCCCAGAGCTGCCGCTTCCCTCCCCATTCACTCCATTACGGCTCAGGATAACAGGCTGAGCGGCTCTGCTTTCATCTCGGACACGCCGTGTGCCACTAACCCCCAAACCACTTTGTTCTTCCCAGTTAAAGTTTCAAAAATATTAATCATTAACATGGATGAGCTTTGGGAGCTCGAGTTTATGCTGTGTTTTGCTTTTCTCTCCTAATTCTCAACCAGTTGAGCTAAGAACATCTCGTGAACTGCAACAGCTGGGAGCTCGCAGGAGCACTGCCCTCACATTGCACAGCGCCGGAGCAGCTCATCAGCAGCCAGCTCAGCTCCTGTGAAGGAATGCCAGGAGGAGAGCAGATACTGTTGGGCCATCTAAATCACGTGCAGAGTTATTCACAGGCAAGGATTTACATAAAACTCGCTTTTGTTTCCCTGTGACATTTTTCTCTCTCTTTTTTTCGTTCCAAACAACTTTAAAAATAAGGTTATATTAGACCACACACACGCAGCGCTGTATCATGTCGCTGCTTCTTAAGCAGAGCTCTCTAATTTATTTCAAAGGGAAGTTCTGCTTCAAAATTGAGGGTGTGATATGAACTCAGAAATTAACGCAAGAATTTTCCTTGGGGGGAACCAAGACTGAATCAGACATGCAATAAACGACCTCGGAAGCCCTGCACCTCAGTACATCCACCTATCCAACAGCACGCTTTAACATAAAATATTATTTTCACCATTATCCCGTCTCAAGCTAGGTAGAAGAGCTGGAAAAAGTGGATTTGCTGTTTTATTTATTCATGCGTCTGTCTGCTAAAAGACTTATCCATCATCAGTCGCTGCAGTCCTAACGTCCTCTGCCAGGAACATAACCACTCATGGGGACAGGGCACTGTCATGGGCAGGTCCCATAGCACAGATCCTGCTACCAGGAAGCCTGCCTGGTGCTGGTATTGCTCTTGTACTGCTGGATCCGCACAGGGCTGCAGCTGCCAGCCTCTGTCAAATGGGGCACCACACCTGGAGAGGGATGCATCAGCCCCTCACAGGGACAAACCCCAGCTGAGTGGAAATGGGGGACTTTTCCCACTCATTTCAACAGAATCAGAACATCAGGAAAAAAGAACATTAAAACCACTGCTCCGACAGAGCAAGCCAGCATAGAAAGACCTGTATAAAGAAGCAGCTGAGCTGCAGATTTCTTTCATGAAATGCTGAGAGCACAACAGCCTCCCTCCAAAGGATGGAGCAGATCTGGGGAAGGGGCTGTAGCAGCAGCAGCAGCCAGTCCCAGTTCATGCTCCTTCAGCGCCTGTCCAGCACAGGGCAGCATTAAAGCTTTGCCCCTGGGATCAATCTTCTCCTTCTAACCACTGAAGGAGACTTCCAGCTCTGTGCTTTTTGACCTCATGATACACATTTGGGACCTGTGGCAAAGTGCAGTGGCTGCACTTTGATCTTGCCCTGCCCAAGGGGACATTTCAAGCCCACTGAACGGAAAGCAAACTTGAGGAGCTGGGCAGATCTCGGGAACATCTGCATTATTTCCTAGGCCAGCTGTCTCACGTGGGGGCTGTCAATGTGCAGAGATTTAGAAGGTACCGCCACCGTTTTGCTCCTACATGAGCTCCAGTTAGAGAGCTTAATAGCGAAGAAAATGATTTTCCAAAGAAATGGAGGCCCTGTGTTTCTCCCAGAAGAACAGGACATAGCCCAGTGCCTCAGCTTCCTATCCAGAACATTTACATCCTGCCAGCCCACACCCCACTGGTGCCTGAACACAAGAGGGGTGCAGTGAAGGTGGGAGGACAGAACCCCCCACAACCCAGGCAGTGCACGGAGCAGAGCCCAACCCCTGGGCATGGGACGGGGCCGTGCAGCCCCTGCTTCACAAACCTATGCACAGAAGGAACTTATAAATGCTCCTTCTAAGATTTAACTACCACATGGTACAAGATGTAACAATGCTCAGAAAACCCCCTCGGGTCTCAACTCAATTATACAACTGTAGCAAGAAAAATATTTTAATCTGATCAAAGTGTTAACATGTTTGACCATGTCTGACCTCTAATGTTTGTAACCACCTAAAAGGCTGATGTTCTTACTAAGGATGTACCTTAATTTGATTTAAAGTCATTTGTACTATTTAAAAAAGGATATAGTTTTATGATTTTGTATTTCATTTAGAAAAACAGTTCCTCAGTGCATCATTGTTCTTTGGAAGTTTCTTGCAGATTTCTATCCTGAAAATCCCATATATTCTGCCCTGGGAAATGCTGAACTTTTTCCAAGCATCAGGAGAGCAAAAGCAGACTTGTGCCACACGCATGTGACAGCTGAGAGCCGAGTGAGAAACGGTTCTCCTGGTGCCTTGAAAAACATCAAGATTTCAGGTGTGTTTGCAGTCTATGCTGAGATGCTCCTGACCCGTTGTGCCCAGAGCAGCCAACGGCTATTTGTGCTCCCAGAACACTGGAAACCTGAGCTCTGGCTGTTCTATCCCCAATTCCAGCATTCCCAGCCGCCTGCTGCCCTCCCTTCTCTCTTTGCCATCTCTACAGCCACTGATGGATACCTGTGCATGCTCAGAATGGTGCCCATCTGGCCGAGCTGCCCTAAAAAGCAGCCTGTGTTGGCAGCCCGCTGCCGGCCGAGCTGGATGCTGCTGCAGGCTGGCTCTGGCCACATCCTGCACTAGGTGAGGGCCCAGCACATCAACTGGCTCCGCGCTGCTGCTGATGTCAGGTACCCAGACATGCTCAGCGCATCACACAGGAGCAACAGCAGCACGTGTAAATAACACCAGTGGGTTTGTTTTG
Source organism: Centrocercus urophasianus (assembly GCF_019232065.1). Classification (NCBI taxonomy): domain Eukaryota; kingdom Metazoa; phylum Chordata; class Aves; order Galliformes; family Phasianidae; genus Centrocercus; species Centrocercus urophasianus. Next base: position 13,815,205 of record NW_024884822.1, read on the forward strand.
ACAGAAAATGCAGTTTGGGTTACGGAGATGGAGGGAGCCCAGCAGGATGCTGGGTGAGCATCACCAGGGCAGGGCCAACCTGAGCAAAACAAAACCAAACCGATGCTACCAAGCAACTAAAACTGCAGAACAGCCAGCAGCACTACAGCGATGGCAGCAGCGCTCTGGGACGGCTCCAGCACCCTCACAGCACCCCGAGCACTGCAGCAATAATGGGGCTTGCTGGCGCAGGGCTGGGCAGGGGCTCAGCCTGCAGCCTCAGGGCTGAGTGCCCTCTGCCCTTCTGCACGGTGTTTGTCAAGTAGCTAAGTGCAAAACCTCGATATCGTGCAAAAGCACACACCTGGGTTCATGTTTTTCATTTTTTGTTTTTCAGGACTCTGAAATTAATCCTAACAGCAAACAACTGTTTCCAGGAAGCCCCATTAACCAAAAATACCAACCATCAAACGCACGCATGACTGCAATCCATAATCCCATCCACTCACACAACCTTCCCTCCAACTCACGCTGGAACATTAATTAAATGCACTTCTGTGGAGGGTTAATATCTGGGATCTCTGGTCGCAGATCTGACCTCCTCAATTACTGAAGCGGTCGCCAGATCACAGCTCGCAATGCACACAGCAGCAACACAGATGAGGGCAGTACACTGTACGGTGATGGTAAGATGTACACCGTCAACATAAACACAAGAAAAAACGGCTCGGAAATATAGACTGGAAGAATTATTGTACCAACATCAAAAACCAAAGGAATGGCCAGCCTTGAGAAAGGGGAAGATTTCTCCCCCCAGTTGCCCGTAACACATTTTTAGCACAAAACACTGAATTGGCTTTTTAAGCAACATTGTTAAGAAACACCGCAGGATCCCAGCAGAGCCAACCAACGCTCACTAAGGCCATAGGTGATTTTGGTGGCTCTCAGGGAATCATTCCCTCTCTGCTGCTCAGTTTTCTCCTCCGTAAGTTCCGCGCAGCCTATTCACATCTATCTGTTGCTCCAACAGTAACCTCCTGGATTTTTTACACTCTCAAGGGGAAAGGCAATTCACAAACCACAATCTGCTTTCCAGCTTAATTGCTAATAAATAGGCTGTTGGACTTTGTTGCCCATCTAGTAAGGGTTTAAGATTAAAAGAAATATCTCGCTACAATGAATAGATTAATGCAACTTTGAACTTGAACAGATTCTACACCAGAGAGCAAATTAAACGAGTTTCAATGAGACAAATTTCGTATCATCAATTACAATTCATCAGTGGAGCAGCTTTGTATTTCCGAGGGGTGGAGGGAACACCTGGATCCCCGAAGAAGGGACACAAGATGGGAAACAACTGAAGAGCTGCTTGTTCTGAGAGCAGTGAGGCTGTGTCTTGCCAACACCTTTTCATGCTGGAAGATGAAGGCAACTCCAAGATGTAAAGATCCCCCCAAACTGCCCCTGATCTCAGCAGGAGCTGCACCTCCTGTGTCAGCGGGGCAATGCAGGGGTACAGCTACCAGAGGACCAGTCTCCTCCTGCCTGACCGGTGAGCAGGCTGGGGTGGGAGGACACGGCACTGATTGCCACGAGCAGCATTTTATCACACTTCATTTCCCATGCCATGATCCATCTATTTCTCATAACACCAATTTGAAGTCCCTACCCCTCTTAGCAAACCAAGTGCTTACATTGAGGAGGGCATTCTAGATTCTTCGTAGCTTAAAAACTAAAATACACTGAACAATGTTCTGATCTCATCAGCCTACTGTAAATAAGGAATAACACCTGAAATGAATGCGGCAATGCTGGCTCCCCTGAAATGACACGAGCACAGCCTCTGTGTGCTGCAGCATCGAAATTCTAAAGTCCTGGTGGAAAATGGCAATGGGCAAAGACAGCTCTCGTACAGAAGCGTTTAATTCAATTATTCATATAGCAAAACTTTTTGTAAGCATTAAATGACAGAGAGATGCTAAAGTTGATTTGACACGAGAAGGAAAAACTTTATGGGAAGACTGGAACAGCCGTCCAGCTGCACGAGACTGAAAAAACTCCATTGCCAATTTCAGAGTTTAAGATTTAAGTTGAAGATCCTCCTTCCGGGTCATCACCCACAGCAGAGCCCCAACTGGCAGCAGGCCCCAGGCTGGCCATCTCATGAGCAGATATGTCAAACTGAAGCTGAGCCACGGGACACAGCTCTGGACACCAACACCAGCAGCTGCTCACCTCCAGACCCAGATAAAGGAAGCATTTCCACATTAGAGCTTGGGATCTGACTGTCGGCATCACAAAGGCAAGCCTAGAAAACAGGGTCTGTGAAGAAGCTCCCCCAGTAATTCGGGGAGAAGCAGCGCTCGCATCACTCCCCTTTCCATGGAACAGCACTGGGCATTTTAAACACAATTTGTCAGAAAAAAGCACACGTAGGTGCCGGCGTGGTACCTGCAGCACAGCTGGGCAGTGAGAGGCCGCCAAAGGTCTCCGTAAGGAGAGGATGCACTCACCAGAGGTGACATAGATCCGTTTGGCAGATAGGGGTCTGAGAGCATGAGGAAGGGGTAGCCAGAGTACGCAGATCCTTTATACATCCCTGGGTCCTGGTGCTTCATACCTGCTAAAATCAGAGTTCCCCATCACGATCTGCCTTACGACAGGTGGCTGCTCTGCCTGTCGGGGGGGACGGAAGAGGTGATGGTGTATTTGGGAGCCTTTTGGCTCCGTAATCCCAAAGGAGCGCACTGTAAGGGTGTGAGGGTCCCGGGGGAGCCGGGCTGGGAGCGGGGCTGGAGGGGGCCGGGAAGGAGAGAGGAAGAGCCACGAGGATCGCCGCCACTAACCATCCTCCATGTGGTCCGGGAGCTTCTCCTGATAAACCCTCTGCGGATCCTGCACGCGGCGGATGGCCTGGATGGGAGGAGAGAGAGAGAGAAGGGCAGAGCGGGGTTGGCGGGAGGAGAGGGGGGAGCGCGTGCCGGGGGGCCGTGTGGGGCGGCCGGCTCACCTCAGGGTCCGCGGCGGCGGCGGGACTGCCGCTACCCTCGGACTCGTTCACCAGCGAGGACTTGAGATCGGCCAGATCGCGCTCGGTGAAGGCGTTCTCGGGGATCTTCTCCTCCTGCTCGCCCTCGTCCTTGAAGGCCAGCATCTCGTCGGTGGCCCCCAGGTCGTCCCCTCCGCCGCTGCCCAGTTGCGGCATGTCGCTCCCGCCGCGCAAAACTTCCCCGCAGTTTTGTTCTCACCGCGATTCCTCCTCGCGTCCGTCTGCGCGTAGGTTGGTTGTTTTCTTTTTTTTCCTCCTCCTCTCCCTCGATTATTTTGCTTTCGGAAAAAAGACTTCGCTCCCTCTATATTTTTCTTTCTAAACTTTTTTTTTTTTTCCCCTCCCCTCTCTAAATTCTAACAAACTTTTTTTTTTTTTCCCTTATAAATGTTACCCCCTTCTCCTAAACTCCCTTTCGAATCTCCCTAAAAAATAATAATACAAAAAATTTCCTTTCTTAAATCTTTTTCTCCCTCCCCCCTCCCTCCTTCCCTCCCGGCAACTGGCGGGGGGCTCTGCAGCCTGCAGCCGGGCAGGCGTCGCGGGATGCCGCGCTCGACGCTGCCCCCCCCCCCCCCGGTGCCGCCCCGCGGCCCGAGCCCCGCAAAGTTTCTCCGGGAGCAGCGGGCGCCGGCGGCAGCCAGAGGCACGGAGCGCCCGGTGCCTGTGTGCGAACGCGGCGGCGCGGCGGCCAAGGGCTGCCGACATCAAAGCGGCCGCCGGGTGATTGGCAGCGCCGGGGAGGGGCCGGGGGCGGGCGCGCACACGCACACACCCGCGCGCACACGAACCCGCGCGCGCACAGCCGAGCGTGCAGCCCGCGCGCGCGGTCGAAGAGGGGTGTCTGCCTTAAAAGGGCAGCGGGGGGAGGGAGGGGTGTGCGGTGCTGCTGGGCTGCGGGGCTGTGATGTGGCGCTGCATAGCATGGCATGGCACGGCATGGCGTGGCAGTGCATGGCACAGCACGGCATAGCATTGCATGGTGCAGCACGGTGTGGCATTGCATGGTGCAGCACGGTGTGGTACTGCATGGTACAGCATGGCGTGGCAGTGCATGGTGCAGCACAGCACGGTACAGCATGGTGTTGCATTGCATGGTATGGCACAGCGTGGCATTGCATGGTATGGCATGGTGTTGTATTCCATGGCATGGTGCAGCACAGCACGGCATTGCATGGCACAGCATGGCATGGCATTGTATAGCATGGTACAGCATAGCATGGTTTGCATGGTACGGCATGGTGTTGCATTGCGTGTCATGGTACAGCACGGCATGGCAGCACATGGCAAAGCATGGCAAAGCATTGCATGATACAGCATGGCATTGCATTGCATAGCATGGTGTGGTACAGAACAGCGTTGCATTGCGTGACATAGTACAGCACAGCATGGCATTGCATGGTACAGCACAACACAGATTGCATTGCCTTGTATAGCATGACACAGTATGGCATGGCATGGCATTGTACAGCACAGCATTGTGTGGGGTAGTGTGGCCATGACACGGCACAGCACAGCATTGCATGGCACTACTTGGCACAGCTAGGGGCACAGTGAAGCCGTGTAAGTTTGTCTGCATGCACATCTGTGTGCACATCTGTGCACTTATGTTTAGCTCTGCTTACACATCAGTGCACACATGTACACACAGATGCATGTGCACACACATTTTCATACCCAGCTCTGGCACGGCACGGCACAGCGTGATAAGGCACAGTGTGGTATGGCACGGCATGGCGTGGTACAGCACAGCAAACTGTATGTGTATGTAGGTGCTAGCATGCACACACTGCTGCACACACATCTGCATGCACGGTTCTGCACAGGCAGCTGCAAATACACTTGTGTACACACATAGCTCTGTGTGCACTCTTCTTTGTGCACACAGCCTGTACATGTGCTGGTGCACACTGCTGCTGTGCTGCTCACACTATCGGTGTGTGTATGCCCACACGCACCAATACACACACAAGGACTCATGGAATTTCCTGAGTTGGAAGAGACCCACAGCGATCATTGCATCCAACTCCTGGCTCACCATCAGCACTCACTGCACACTCCTGACACACACCAGCACTTGCACACCCGCACGCACCACTGCACACAGCAGCACCAACCAAGACACAGCTGCCCGCAGCAGCATGCACAGCCCCACACGAGCACACGCAGCTGCACGAGCGCTGCACACTCACAGCTGCTCACAAATGTTCCAGCACAGATCAGAGGGCAGAAGTCTTTGCACACATCTGAAGGTGCACACGTGTGCTCACGCAGCAATGGCACTTCCACACAGGCACTGCACGTGTGGGTGCACACACGCACACCCTGCCACGCACTGCTGTGCAGCCCCCAGCCCCGGCTGCGGTGTTGCAGAAAATGCTCGGCCTTGAGTGGCCCCGAGGGTCGGGAAACCCGAAATGAACATCTTTGTAGCCAATGTGAAGGCAGCAGACACTTCTGTGTCGGCGTCAGATTTTTTGTGAGGCAGTTCCCATGGAAAAGGAAACTCCCCATCTCCTCTGATCGCGTACGACAGGTCCTGTGCATGTCTCCGGTAGCTTGAAAAAACACACCGATATTTATTTTCCTTAATTAAGATTGCATAAGATAGCCCTGGGTCCTGGAGACTTTTCTACAGACTGTAATGACGCCATGTAAATTGTTTTTTATGACCCAATATACTACATATTGTCGCATTCAGCCCTTGAATAGGAAGCTAAAAATCTCGGTCCCTATTTTTCTTGTTAATTAGGGTATTATTACTATGGATATAATCTCATTACTTTTGGGGGAGGAGAAGAACTAGTCAGAGCCACTTTGAGAAGTGCTGAATGTATTTAAATGAAGCAAAATCCGTCTTTCTGCTAATTGCTGTTCTTGCACAGTGCTCCTATTTCGGGGGCTGAAGGAGATGGGATGGGGGGGGGGGGAGGCGCAGCGTGCATCTCTGCTTCCCCACCCCATAGCAAACTCCATCTGTGGATTTCCATCCTTTTAAACATCACTAAAAAAATAAAATAAAATACGCTGCAGCCTCTTGGAGCGAGAATGATTTGAATGAAATATTTGCTGCTTTCAGATTTTTTAATTTTTTTTTTTCCTTTTCAGATGATCCTCTTGTTTTGCATGTGAAAAAAATCGTCTGAGATTTACAGCCCTCCCAAACGGAGATAAAGCCTTGGCAATGAGTTGGAAACCTGTTGTAATCTGTGATCCAGGAAACAAAGAGCCTCATTAATGCAGAGACTTTGGTGAGCCTTTGATGTTAGCTAGCATAGCATTCACTCTCGGTTCCATTTGCATTTAAACATTCATAAAAACATCATCTCTGCTTCCTTTGCCTTAAGCAATTTAGGAGTAAAGTATAGCTTCTATTTAAAGAAACCCACTGTGGTGAGGCTCAGAATACAAATATCACATAATCTTCAAGCAAAGCAAATATTTTATCCTACATTTCTGGTGGGCACGTTTAATAATGTTATATTTAAGACCCAAAATAAAAGACCTGTCTTATTTTCATTAACCTTACACCACAATTCTAGGGAAAAGAGAAAAGGGGCCTGGTTCATCCTAAATGTGCTGCATGCCAGTTTGGGGAAGGAAGGGAACGCGGAGGATTTGACATTATTCACAGGAGCTGCATTCTGACAAGCGGGACGCCTGCAGCAAGGTGCCCAAATCCCTGTTCAGACACACGGCCATGGAAATTTTAGAACAACTTTTTATGGGTTTTATTTTTTTTTATTTTCTGAACCATGGAATCGTCATCCTGGGGTTATAACTAACGTGAAAATAAAAAGCAGCACATGCCCAATGCATGGGGCTTTTTTCCATGAGAAGTCACAGGCACCAGAGAGCGGGGAGAGCGGGGAACTGGGGGCATCGCTCTGGAAACAAGGCCTGCCCACCACAGTGTTCTCAACAGCATTGTTCAGCAGTGGAGTGGGGCGAAAAACACCTGAGTCAGGCTGATGTGGCATTGGGAATCCCCAGCTTTGGTGTCCACACCAGTGTCCCATTATCACAGCAGTGTGAGCTACGGGTGGTCCCACATCACACTGGGAGCTCCTTCTGTGCTGCAAGCAAACACGAGGGAACCTCCAGGTTGGGTGAGTCAGTTCAGCCAGAAGGTGTTTCAAGCGTTCTAAGCGAGTTTCCTATACAGTGAATATCCAAAATTGAAATGGAAAACACTTAAAAACAACTTTACCTTGGATAAAATATTTCTGGAGCTGGATCAAAGGAAAACAGAAAGCCTGGCTCGCTTGTCAGATCCTATCTGCAGTGAACTTCAAGGTTTGAGTTGTATTATTTACATGGAAAAGGTCCCAAGAAACCAATTTGGCACTAAGTATCTTCATTACGTTTTTTCGCTTGTATGGGTGATTAAATCAATCCAGGGTTCCTATTTTAATTTTTTTTTTTTCTGAAAGGTGCAGCCATCTGTGAACTGAGGAACTTTTCTGATGTCATCTCTGTGCCTCAGACACACACTCCTTGCTTTTTTAATAAGGAGACATTTAAAACAAGGGAGTATATTTGTTCTCACTAGTAGAGCTTCTGTCTTTCCTGTAAGTGTGCAGAACTAAAGGTGTGTAACAACCTTTTAGAAATATAGTAATTGTGACACCTATGGATAACTGTGGTCAGCGCTCACCTATAGCCCAGTCCATCTGTCTGTCAGTCTGTCTGTTCCCTATCCTGCACTTATCAGCACACAGAAGGACATTGTATGGCTTCACTGTGTGCGTTCCATTGAATGAAGCCTCCTCCAAAGCCAATGTAGATGGTGCTGCTGGCTCCTCTTAGAGTGGGGTTTCACCCTCTGCTCCTCAAAAGTGACTTCAGATGCAAGCATTCAGATTTATTTAATTTAGTTTATCTGCTTTCTCAGTGTTTCGTTCATTTAATAGGAGCAGTTTGGATTACTCTCTCTGGACACACTTCATCCTCTCCTACATGCCTATTTAATGCAAGGACCACATCTACCACTGGCAGGCTGATCATCCCCATCTGCCTTCCTATCTCATTGCATCCGGAGCCGATACATTTCCCCGATACACGTCTACATGCTTCAAACAATGCTTTGATTCAAGAACAGCTTTCTCAGCCTGTTTTTCATAGCCAATTAATCAGTTCTTCACTAACAGAGGAACCTCCTAAATATTTACCATTCTCTCTGAGAAACACATGCACGGGTGCCCCGTAAGGACGGCCTGATTGATAGATTGGCAGCGTGGATTTTTCTGATGAGACGGAAAAGCTCCTGCTTGTGTTCCAGCAGGGAGCTCCTGGAGGACGGGCTGCTACCAGCTGAACTAATCCTGGCAAGTGACCAGCGTAAATCAGGCCACTAAAAGCTCTGTTTTGCCCAAAGGGGTTTACACTGGTATAATTACTTGGCGTAGTCATAGCAGGAATATTTCCTTAGTCTAGACAAGCTCTAATGGGTAAAATAGATTTATCGTTTGCAACTGAAACAATTCAACCCAGCGAAGACAGCACAAAGCCGCGCTGCCTTCCTTCCACTTTGCCACCCCTTGGTGCTGGGTGCAGCAGGGCTCCGATCTGGAGCCCCTCCGCTTGTAGGTCTGTGATAGAAAAAAGGGGAAAAGCAATCACTCATACATTTTCCTGCTTGTTTCACTCTGCCCATCTTAATCCTGCACGATCCTAAGTAATTGTTTGACTTCATGCCTTGATCTGAGCACCCCTCACTGGCAGCTGCCGAAAGATTGTTTTAAAAATACCAACAAAACATTGACTCCTTGAAGTCATGATATTTAGGTATTTTTCCAATGTGTACTTGCTTTTCTGGAAGCATTTCCGGCTGTTGGGACTGCAGATCCCCTTTTCACCCTTGGGAGGCAAACAATGGAGGCCCTGCAGCATCCTGCATCTCCAGGAAATCTGAGTGAGAGAGGGTAAGCTTTCTAAAAAGGCTTTATTGGATGTAAAATGCCAACCTCTGAAATCCAGCTTGGAGGCTGTGATCTTTGGATACCTCCCTGCATGTGCTGCACAATGTGGCACAGGACACTGTCAAACCTCACTAGCATAGTTTTTGGTTTTCCGTGTTAGAAAATCCCCTGTTTCAGTATTTTCAGGATGTGAAATGGCGTCTTTGGGCAGCTTTCACTTAAAAAGTCTTTTCTTTGCTCCTGATGCAAGCGACAGTTCAGATTCTTAAAGGACTTTGAAGACTCGCCTGTTTTTCGCTCTGTTCTCTTCCTCTGGTGCTTTTAGACCTGGATGAACCAGCTGGCCTCGTGCTTAATATTCCTTATTACTTTCACTGCTCGGTTCTCAGGCACTTGCCCAATGCTGAAAGATTTGAGTTTCACACAGGAAGGAGCGTGTTTATTTGTTTACAAAAACACTTTTCCAGGGCTGCATCCTGTGGTCATGCAACCATCCAAGCAGCCCCAGCTCCACTGAGTCATCTCTCTAAATTAAAAGGATCTATGAAGATGGATTTGCAGAATCATGCTCATTGCTTCCACAACCGCTTTTCTGTAAACCATAGGGAAAAGCATGTTGATTTTTGGGACTATAAGGCTTTATTTTCACCAGTAGAAAGTGCCACTTTCCTTTTCTTCCCTTCAACAATGTCTTTTACATTCCAAACCCATGGAAGTCGCCCTTGCTGTACATTGCTGGCTTGTGACAATCCGCACGAGGTACACTTTGTCCCAGGATTCCTGTTTGTACATGGAACAAAGTACAGGAGAAATCCAAATATTGTCCTTTGGGCTTCGGCCCTGGTTGGGGATGCCATCCCAGCTGCAGCTCATCTTCGTTAGGAGGCTCTCATCCACAGGCAGCCTCCAATCACCTACTTCTTCCCTTCTTGTACATCTTCCACTGAAGACAAGGCAGAGTAATTTCATGCATAGACATTCCTCAGCTCGCTTCTATCTCAGTGGGCCCATTTATAGAAGATAGCCCTGTCGTTCTGAGGGCACTAACCAGAATCATTTCCAAAGAATGGACTAGATGGAGCTAACCATGGATCATCACTGACAACAGGCTGGGCTGCAGCAATGAACTGCTGAACTGAGTGGCAGAGAGTGACCTGCTAGTTTGGCTTGAGTTATTCTCTATCTGAATAGAGAAGCGCTGTCTCTGGATGCTCAAGAGAGCAGTGAGAGGAGCAAGACCCAAAGTCTGGTCTGCTTCACTGAGAAAGAGGCACCAGCAGGGACTGGTGCTGCTGGGAAAAGGGGAAAGGGTTTGGGATGATTATGACAACCTTGGCTGCAGCTCTTTCTGTGATCCCCACATTAGCACATCAAACTCCTGCAGAACAGAGCTGGAGGCCTTGGCAGTCTCCTGCCTCACACAAACGTCCATTTGAGTCACATGGCAGGAAACCTGCCCAGGTTCTGTGCAGATTGATCACCTCCTTTCCAAAGCCTGAGTTATGCAGAAAGGGTGAAAGAAATGGAAACAGCTGGTAGGATGTGAGACTAAAAGGAAATTGTCAGGATGAGGGTGATGAGATAGGCTGGCCAGATCAAAAGCCAACAGAAAATGATTCCAGTGGTCTAAGAGCCACCCATATCGTTTGAGACACACAGACCACTTATGATGCAGTTCTCCAGCACCATTCCAGGCCCATGGCAAAAATGAAGCAGGGAAAAGAACGTGGAACTAAATAGGATATTCTGAATTTATGAATGTTCCCACCTAAATCATTGAGAGGAGGAAAGAACTGAGCACATTTACAGCTCTGAATTGTGCTACTAAGGAAAGCTGATCATTTCATTTACAAGTTGGAGGACATTTATTTTATGAATGTCATTTATTTCAAATCATCACTAATGACTTTTTAGACACATTGTCAGCAAGCCAGGGCAAGCCTGCCAACTCCATACTTCTCTGTACTTCAAACTGAAAAGTGAAAGAAGAGTGAAGGTAGATGCTAAGGGCAGACTTGTATTCCCGCACCATGTAAGCCATCCCCTTATCTTTGCCATTTCTCTCTTGCCAACAGCTCCATCGCTTCTTGTTCAAATGTACACGCGGGTTTTGTGGAAGTACAGCATGGCTGCTGCTGCCTCCATCTCTGCACTTCTGAAGGGGCTGTGAAGCAACCAGATTAAAGCAGCATTAAAAGCCATGCTACAAATCCTACCATATTAAGCAAGACAATCCTCAGAGTTGTTTTGGGCTCGCAGAACAGAAGGGGTGCCTTTGAGTTGAACTACATGTTTCAACAGTATGTTGTTCTGAAAAGTGTTGTATATGTGCCGACATCCGCTGCTGGCATGTGTACAGACTGAAGCTTGCCAGCTCCTCCTGATCTGGAAAGAGGAGACATGCAGTGTTAAGTACATGTGTCATCACTAGTCATTCCCCCCAACCCCCCGTTTTATCATTTGGTTGTGCAATGTATTTGAACCAAGTCAGCCCATTTAGTTCAGATGAACTCAGGCCAAATAACTGTACCGAGGCTGACTTCAGGGAGTTGAGAGGAGTTGCTGGAGTAGCTGTTCCATAAGTAAATGCAAACACTTTTGTGCTCCTTGCTCTGCTTTCAGACAAAGGCCTTTTGGTAGGGCTGCAATTGGAGGGAGAGCCCCTAAGAAAACAAACTCCCCATGCAGCTGATTACATCATGCCACTTCTGACTCTCATCGTGGTAAATCTGACAGGCAAAACAGGGCCAGGCTTCAGCAGGGCTTACAAAGGGGATTCCAAGGAAACCCATGATGCAAGGGTGACTCAGGAGGTGACATGGGATCTACTTAGTCAGGACTGAGCTGGGGTTCTGGTGCAGCGTTAGCATACCCAAGCTCTACAGGCTTTTAGACTGACAGCAGAGGTCCTGGGAACATTTTGTGCTCATGCAGATCCCCACGTCTTGGTCAAAATGCAGTTGTACTGATTGTGTCTTCCCACTGTAACTTTTTTGGATGGAGTAAATGTAGGGCTACGGCTGTGGTCCACCCCACAGTCCTGAAGAATGACTGCAGCAGGTTGTGACTCTTCTGTAATATGGATGCTAACACCTGTGCAATGATGGCATCAGCTGCAGAGTATTTAGGCAGGAGGCTCAGTGCTTACTGTTCCTGCCTGTGGTGACTGCGTCGCTTGTGGCATGTGAGCTCCCTCGGCTAGAACAAGTTGAGTGGGGCTGCAACGCATCCTGGGTTTCTGGGATGACTTGTGAATTTGTTCATTGTCTGCTTGTGCTGTGTGTGGACCCTGGGACAACGCAGGGGCAGCAGATGATTCGTTTGTGAAGACTTTGCAGCGGTGGGAGGAGTGCAGCTGCATGAGGTCCTGTGGTACCAAACAGAAGTGGATGGAAGTTTTAGGGACTGGAGAAGAAGCAGAGATTTTAGAAGGACAAGGAAAAAAAAACACATAGAAATATGATTATCCGTTTTATAGTCTAAATGGGAGTTATGTTATGAGATACTTTCATCTCAGTATAGGTTAGCATTCCTCAGCTTATTATATTTGTATATAAATATTTTTCTTGAAGTGAAGTCAGCCTCGTTGGAAGTAGGAACTATTCTATGTCACTTTTTTAATACTGTAATATATTTCCCCTAGTTAATCATTCCTTTTTCTAAATATAAATTTCCTTTCCTTTTCTTTCAAGTCCCTTAAAATGAGAGGGCCTGTTTTCCTCTTTGACCTTCTCTAACAAGCAGACCCTTGAAATGCAGTGTTTCCAGAAAGCAAGCTGTAGAAACAACAGATGGATTTAGTAAATCACAGCTTGCAGATGAGTTATATGAAAAGTAAGTTTGGGGTGAAGACTTAAAATGCATAGAGATCTTTGTGCTGCAGCTTGTTCTTTTCTGTCAAGTGCTGCCTGACTAAATGCATGACTTGTGTGATGTTAGTTTTCTTCATGGATTGACTGGGACAAGCAGTTCTACCCCAAATAAGCAGCTCCCTGGGTCTCAGCCTGCAATCTCACTCAGACAGAAGACTGTGTCCTCTAGGTATGTTTCAGTATTTTGCATTTCTTTTATTTGCTGAAACCATTCTGTCAGACTACTTACACTGATCAGCAGATCCTAAAACCTGTTTGTGGTTTCCCAGGGATTTTGTAGACAAATTAGTGCATGTGTATTTGCAGGACAGGTGACTTCTAAATGTTAAGACTGCAGTTTATAATCAAAGTGCCTTTCTTGTAACAATAATCTTAAGATAAGCATTTGCCTATATTCTAATGTGTTAATCCTTTCTGGGATTAACAACTCATTTCTCAAAAGCATGGTCTCGGTCCTGCAGACCTTGCTGACTAGTAAATCTTGCTGAGTTCATGAGGCATAGGGACTGCAGGAATGGATATTCATCTCAGTAGGTTTCCTCAATGTGATTTAAGCGTTGCTCTGAAGTCTGAAACTCCATAATGTGCTTGATATGGAGTAGCAGCAGTAAGTTGTCATTGTGATCAAACACAAGTTTTTCTGTAGGGAAGCATAAATCATTTGCATGGGTGTGATGAATGCTTGAAGGGAATTTGATAAATTGCATGTTGAACACTGGGAAAATTTTGAAAAGGATCTGTGGTGTTCTTTGCAGTTTCAGAAGCTTAGTATTAAAAAGAGCTTGACTCTGGTTCTGGTTACTGTGTAGTATTATTAAGCCTTCTGAAATGTACGCATTCAGGATATCATAGCAAACAATACGAGATCTGGTGGGCTCATGACTTTTTGTTTTTAAACATAAATAAGGACTTCTCATCTCATATTCAGATGAAGGTGAATGGACTTTACAATGTCTTCCTATGCTGTCTGAGTTTGCAGTTCTTGAAGCCACTGGAACGTCACCAATCTTGTGACAGACTTCAGTGAATCTCTGCATCAGGATTTTGCATGGAGCCAATGTTGTCCAGTCTGGGACTTGCAGGATTCATTTCTGCATTAGCTAAAATATGATTTCCTCTTGCAAGGAAAAGAAGTTGGTGAAGGTGACGATGGTAATAACAGTGGTCTTGTCAATAGTTGGGGAATGTGTGTAATGCTCTCAGTGCTGCTTTCTGCTTGACCTTGGATGCAGGTGGCAGTACTGCAGCTGTGGGTCACTGCTGCCCACAGTGCTGTGCCACATCTTGGCGTGCTGTTTGGCTACTATCCCCATGCGTGCCCTGGCTTCCATACAAAGGAAACCAGAGCACATGGGGGAAGGGTTTGCATGCAGATCTCATCTAACAGAGGAAATGTGGGGCAAGGGTGTATACCTAAGGATGAAGATTGCTGGGTGTACTGCAGGGAGCATCTGCCCAGCAGTGCAGATACTGCCTCCAGGGAACCATTCTGTAGCAGAGTGTCTGGTGCTGTGAGTGCTCTTCTTGCAGAGCAGGTCTCAGTGTGACAGCACTCAATGTGCAGGTAGCATCTAATGGCCAGGCTATGAATATAATGCTTATGCTTGGTAATGGTGTTAAAAATTGCAAAAATTTCCCATAACAGATAAAGGCAGGACTGCTTCTATGAGGAATGGTCAGAGAATGCAAGCTTAACATTTAACCACACTAAAACACCAACTCCAGTCCGTATCAGTGAGCTTCTTCCAAGGCTGTCAGTGTGAGTGAAAATACCACCTTTTTTTTCTTTTTAATTTTCCCCCTTTTGAAGAGGATCATCCCGTAACAGTTATCTGCATAGTAGGTTTCTCTGCGTTCCTAGGGTTACTTGCATGTAAAAGGACTGCAGCATTGTAAAAGGACTGAAATAGTTTTTCCATGATGCGATTTGTTGCTGCCCTAAAGTTTGCAGCTCTATAGTATGGGTACTTGATGGAGACTATCAGAGTTGTTGCTGTAACTACACAAAATACTTAGATCACTCACAGCAAGGCTGCCTAACGGTTTCAGATCTGAAATGTCCAGCTGAAACTCTACAGAGAACTGCTGAGGGAGGCAGAATGTAATCGTTCCTGTTGGAGCCTGGCCAGGTTTCCAAGGTTAACACCTTTCATCTTGACATCAAATCTTTAATGACCACATGTGGCAAAGACATTTGTTTAACATCTCGTTAGGGAACATAGCAGATCCAGCACTACTATGCCCCTTTTGTAGTACTGGAGGATGGGTCTGAAAGAAAATGGCTTTCAAAGATTCCAGTAATATTTCATGGACAACCACATGTTTCCTCTGGAGATTACAATTGAGTGTTACTAGGACATAGTGGTCTGATTTCTCTGCCTTCCAAATGATCTGGTCCTCTGTCCTTCACAAGTTAATGGCAAGCACTGCAATTGCCTTTATTTCTAGGTTGCCAAATAAAATAATTAGAGAACTAAGTGTTGTGATTTTGGAGAGATAAGCTGAAAAATGAAGGGGAGTGATGACAGTATGTTCTCACAGTGCCAATTAAAACACTGCTGAGGAGATTTAGCATACCTTCCTGGGGAACCAAGTAGACTGGAGGTTCAGAGGGATTCTCGCAAACTGAAGCAACTTAGAAAGGCTCCTTTCTGCTACTGAGCATATTGCATGTGCAAGTACTCTGCAGTTTATACTCTTGGCTGTGACTTCCTTGAGCACTGCATCTTATTTAGGAAGAGGCTGAAATAACCTGAACCATCCTTAAAGAAAATATTGGTGGTATCTGAGATGGTCCAGTCGAAGCGAAGAGTCACTGGTTGCATTTAGCTGCTAACTAATCTTGTTTAGGACCTAACAAAGACTTCTCTGTACGACCACTGAACATCTTGAACTTGCCACTCTTTTAAAAAACATATAAACAACAATCTCTTAAATGAACAAACAAAGAAAAAAAGCCCCAACCACCAAGATGTGAAAGTCTAGCCCAGCGCTTTACACTTGCTGCTCTTCAGGTACTTTGCTGTGAAAGTACGTGAGAACCTCCACTTCATGGGCTGGGGAAGCAAAGCTTAGACAGAGGTTACTTGCAAAAAAAAAAAAAAAAAAGGCAAAACTGGATTTTTTTAATAATAATCTTCTGTGCTCAGTGTAAATGTATAGGGGTTCTGTGCAATGGATCTGTTCGCATGGGATAGCATCTGAAGCGCAGTGAAATTCTGACTTGTGAACTGAAGCAAGGCTAAATTTAGACTCAATTCTCCTCCTCGGCCGGCTGTTTTGTTTTTCAGATTATTGGCATTAATCTGTTTTTAATCAGTCTCATTTGTAATCTGCTAGACTACTCAGTCAGTCCAGGGAAATGTGACCACAGTGGCTTTCAGTCTAAACATAGAGATGAAAGGAAAGAACATCGGAGAATCCAGGGCAATGTAGGTGATGATTACACAGATCTGACCATCTTGAAACGGCGTTAGGATCATCTTGTTTATTAAAATGGGGATATCCATTGTGAAACACTTTTCCTCCTGTCATGCCACTCGGGGCTGAACTGTACATGGTCTAGAGCGGTCACAGGCATGGGCTGATGGTTGGACAAGGGGATCTTATCGGTCTTTCCAGTGTGAATGATTCTATGGCCACAGTCCTCTCCCATCTGCCAGAGCTGTGTGCCCTGCGGTGAGTGTGGCCACTGCCTTGCAGTGCTGCCTGTGGGGCTGACGGCAGCAAAATGGCCGCCCTTCCCCTCCAGCACGGTGCCCATGGCGCTGGACCCAGAGACAAGATGGCTGACAGCCAGTTGGGCAGGCGGGAGGAAGCTAAGACAAAACCAGCCCTGTGCTGATGGCAGCCCAGTTTTCTCCAGGCTTCCCTAAACACAGACAGATGAGGTGTTCCTGGCTGTGTGTGATGCTGCGTGCTGTGGACCGGCTGCTGCCTGGCCGGGCGTGGGGCTGCAGCCTGCACCATGCTGCCTGCTGGGTGCCATCTGTGCCTGTGGGGCGGCCATGCCCTCCGTCCTGCTGGAGGAGCAGGGGATGTCCTCACTTGTTTGTTTCAGAGCTTTTTTTTTTTTTTTCTTAAGTTTTGTGATTTTTTTTTTTTTTTCTTTTCTAATCAAATACCTTGATTTTATTGTCTGCCTGCGGTCCAGTGACTTCTGTAAACTCGCACTGACAGAGCTAACAACAGGTTAAATGAAGTGACTAATTGTTTTCATTCATCAGCTATTCATTGCAAGAGCAATTACAGTTTCAGTGTTCTGCCCCCCAAATGAGGGCCAGATCCTGTAGTCATGTATGATTTATGTTACCTGCCTCCCTGTTGGCATTCTTTAGCACAGAGGTGGCTATACCCAGAGTCCAGTCCCTTGGAAAAACTGAGACTTCAAATCCAGATCAGAATTTGGGCCATCTGGGGTACCCACATCTTGTCTTGGTTCCAAGTTTGAGATGAATATGATCTAATTTTGTCATTTTATTTGTTCGTAGGGTGCTAGGAGGCAGCTAAAATATGAAGAAACCCTCACTTGGCTTTTTCTGCTGAGATGAAATTTAGCACCAAAGTGCAATCCCCGAGGCAGCAGGTTCGTTTTGTGAAGGAGGTGAAGTATTTCTACCTCATTAGTCACTTCAAAAATTATTATTTTCCCACATGTAAGATTTAAGAAAAAGGCCTCCTCATAGCAAACCTCAGGTTTCCCTTGCCAAGTACACCCAGCCCTTGAAAGAACCAGTGCTAACATCTTCACCTGCCTGTTTCAGTGGTAGGACGGGTAAGCTGTCCTGGGAATGGAGAGGAGTGGGATGATTCCACAAACAAGTAATTCTCAGGGATTTTGTCACTGTTGTGTGGTTGGAAGTTACATCTGGACTGAACTGCTCGGCAGGGATTCTGATGTCTGCTGGTGGCTGTGCATGCTGTCTGCTTGGAGCAAAGGGGGTGTTCAGCTCACCGGAACAGCAGGAGAAACGTGTAGGAAACAAAGATGTACCACCATAGGTACCTCCATTGGTGAGTCCTTTTTACTTTCTCCCCTCTCTCGTGCCACCTTGGTGCACCATAGAAGCGCAGAAAATGCCCGCTTCAGTTACAACTGAGAGCTGAAATTTAGATAAAAAAACAAGAGTTTCACTGTGTACTGTTGAATTCTGGACTTGTACCAAAACTTCGTAGTGTTCCTTCCACTTTCCAGTGGGCAGAAAAAAAAAGTAAGGCTTTGAAAATCATTGCAGTCTCTAATAGGAAGTTTCTTGTTTAATCCAAACTTCATAGCTTGTTCCTATTTCTGCACTGCAAGCTACGTTTGCGTGTTTGATATCCTGAAATGTATGGCATTCATGCCTAAACCCCTTATCTGCACCTAGTCCACAAAGCAGCTGTAGATGATAGCAAGTGGTTCATAGAGAAAAAAATCAAAGTGAAAATGGTAATCTTAGTGTTACTTTGTACTTGGCAGATCTCAAAACACTTCACAAAGTGAAGGTGCCTCATTTTAAACCCTTCAGCAGCCCAGTGTGCTAGTTAAGCGGAGGGAGGAGAAGCATTTGTTTATAACTGAGCTATTAAGTGTAGGATTTGTCTTACAAAGTGGCAGTGTTGCTTTTCAAAGCAGACTAGGAATGGGGAATATATTCAGGTCCTACAACATTTAAAATGAATGCAAAAATTGCTCCACTTCAATGGGAGAAGGAGAGAGAAAAATGTTCCTGTTCCAATATCTTCCCTGGTGAGTGACTTGGTTAGCATCTTCTCAAATGGCAGATATTGTACCTAGGTTTTGGATATTCTGGAAGTAATGTTTGATGCTAATGGGTTGCAAAGTGGTACAAGAAATATGATTCTCCCAACAATTTAATTGCATCTAAAAGCAATGCAATTCTATTACGTCATCAAAACTACTTTGCATATATATATATTTCTCTTTGCAGTGTGATTTATGAGCAGCAATTAACTCAGCCTTTTAACACCACGTGACAGAGGTGTTGCTGGGCCCATTTATGAACCAGGCAAGCTGAGGCACAGAGGTGTCAAATGTAGCTTGTCAGTGATGATACCAAAAAAAGAAGACAAGACAGGAATCAAATCATAACCCTTGCTTTGCTGTTGCTAGTAGAGAAAGGAGCACTAAAATCCATTGGACTTACTACAGAGTCTGGTAAACTTCATAAAATTATAAATGCTTTTAAATGCAGAGAGTTTCTTTAATAAATGACGAATGCAGGATCCTTTCAAAATAACGCTGAAGAAATGCATCTAAACCATCATGAAGCAGGAATCAAGTCATTAAAAACAGACATTGAGCTGGAATGGATAATTCTCTGCACCTCTGTCAGGCTGCAAGCTTCCTAAATTACTGAAGTCTGACCCTGGCTGAGGTATCAGAGTCATTATGTTTTATGGTCCTTCCTCTGCTCTGACTCTCTTGGCCCTGCCTGCACTTTGGAAAACTTACAGGACAGTCTGATTGAGGAAAGGTGCTCAGTCAAGGAAGGTTTATCTTTGCTTAGCTGAGACTGCAGCGGTACACAGATCTTAACACTGCCCCTCAAATATAATTCTCACCCTCAAATGCATTGCACTTGGTGTGTCTGCAATGCTTCTGAGGCCAACAGTAACAGATACCAGCAGACCCTCGTGGGACTATCATCACAAGTCATTCTAGATCGACAAGAGGTGTGCCATATATCAGCTACCTCTGGGATCAGGATGTAGCCAGGTAGGAAGCAAGCTTAGAAGCTAAGGGAGAAGGAGATTGCATGGAGGTGGAAAAGAACAATTTAGAAAAATGTCTGAACTTCTATTTTACAACACCATGTACGAAAGAAGAAAGGTATAACACCTCATACATTCTTACCTGCAAGTACATTCGCATCAGAAGTGTGGTAAGAATTCCTGAAGATCCACCTTGCTAACCAGTGGGGTAGAGATGTGTGACAACTTAATAAATACGGCATGGGGACTTGCCATGTGTTTGAATCTTGGGAAGGGAAATGCCTTATTCAGATATGAAACTAACAGTTCTGTAGTAGTGGAAATAGTATTTCTCAGTTGTATGGAGATCTCTGATGTTTGGCAGATGAGTTAAGCAGGGGATTTTTATTTTAATAAAAAAGGAAAAGTAGAATACAGATGCGGGTAGTTAAATATAGGAGATCCTATTTCTGTTTTTAGTGTAAATACATTTATTATTTTAAAATCTGACTCATTTGTAAAGATACTGATCTATATATACATCTATGTAAGAGTCATGCAGTGAGGATTATTCAAGTTCTTGTATGAGTGCAAGCAGTCCTTTATAAACTGGTATCAAGATGTTCCACGGTAATGAATTGGGCTACCAGTACAGTTATTGCTGTAGATGTGCTGTCTATGCTTATTTTCACATGCAGCTATACTCAAATCTGGGAAATGTTTTACCCTGTGCAGGAAAGTACTAAGTAGGCAATTTGTGCTGAAAAATTGAAAGGATGTTTTAAAACCCATCCTCAAAACTGGTCAAAGGCAAAAAGGATGGCACTTCAGACCAAACCCAACAAAGCTTGACAACCCATGGGACTGAATGATCTGAGATCCTGGCATTGCCCTGGGCACTTGGTTCAACCCCAAATCCTGCAGACTTGTAGGACAATCCTTATTGTATGTTTGGTGTGCTGTTTTTCGGTTGGATTTTTTTTTTTTTTTTAACCTCTGGCTGAAGGTGCAAAGTAAAATAGGTCTGTGGTCCTGCTCCCATTTGAGCCTGTGAGAGTTTGCTTACACTGAAGTCACTGAAAAACCCTCAGCAGCTTTAATGGGGGCAGGAACAGGCTCACTGTGATTTAGTCTCAAGTGTTCAGCTCAAGGCAGAAAGACAGGGGCTCTTTGAAAATGACAACCTGTGGGTTTTGGAGAGGTCATTAACATATTTGTCATGGGGGAAAGAGGGTAAATAAGGAACTTGAAAAGAAAGGCAGATATTAATTACGCTTCAGACAACATAGCTGTGTGCTGATGACATGCTGTAGCTCTCCAGACGACTATAATTTGCAAGTGAGCCCAACGAGTATGAGACTACAACAAGCCAAGCAATTAGTTCCTCCTGAGCTGCAAGAGTGACATCATGTGTGCAAAACATGCCTTCGCCTTCAGCGAACAACACACACTCATTTATTTTTCCTGTAGGGTCACTGCTGTGAGGCCACTAAAGCTACCTCTGAAGGAAGCTGATCTTTAGAGTCTGAGGGTCCACAGAGTTCAGAAAAACCTGTATTTCAGGCACCATCTTTCAGCCAAAACAGCTCCTGTATCTGATTTGGTGCCATGTTGCTGCTCTGCAAAATTCTTGTATAATTTAAGGACCTTAAATTGTATTTCCAGAGTCTTGAAAATGTATCCCAGCTGAAAGCATCTGACCCTGATCAATCTGTTTTCTAACATGGAATTAGTCAGGAAATCCTTGGAGAAGGTGAGGGGTTGCTTTTAGGAGCTCTGTTACGTACAGACTTCTGGAACAAGCAAAGAGAAACAAGAAGTGCAGAAGGAACAAAATAATTGATTCACAATGTTTATATACATATCTGAGGGATTCTGTGGAGTGTGTGACTTTATAGCTTGGATCACAATGTTTCGCATTGCATGAATTTATCAAAGAGGCAATAAGGATCCATCTGATACTCAGGGAGGAATAAATTACGGCATTGATCTATGGAGACAATTGCATTTATTCTTTTAATCATCTATGCGGTCCCGTTGGAGCAGCATACTACTCATGTGCAGTAAATTAAGCTGCTGGAGTGCTCTGTAGAATCAAGAGCTAAAAAATCTTGATGTTTCTGCTCCTTTGTCTGTTAGAAGTGTGATGCAAATGCTGCGTGGCTTTTGATATTTTTTTCTGGTATAATGAGAGAGAAAAATACGATGTGAATGGACTGGGTGTTAGGAATGTGTTTCAGTGTGCAAAAAGCTGCTTTATCTTTTGTAGAAAACAGACTAGAAAAGCAACTGGAGCTGTGCCTTGTGTCAAACGGGAGTGAGCTTCCCCATCAGCTGAGCTCCCCACATGGCTGTATGCTTACCTCCATTGCCTTTCCCATATCTTGACAGGGTTTGATGCCCCATGTTGGTCATTCCCACAAGTTTGCTGTTTTCTTGTCAAGTTGCTGGGAAAGTTTTTCCTCTTAGTAGCAGCCCAGCCAGGCCCAGGGGGCTCTTGTGCTGTACTTTGTTCTGCAGTCTGCAGGACTCACTTTGTGGGGTGGGTGATGAGACACAAATACCCTGCTTTAAACAATCTGAGTTGGTTTAATGTTTGTTTCTAGCTCAAGAGTTTACAAAGACCCCAGAAGCTTCTAAATTCAGATCCTGAGGAAAATAGGAACCTGTTCTCCAAAGCCAACAGATTGTCTTAATAGGAGTGGCTATTGCTATTATTAAGAATATTAATAATCGTGTGTTAACCGAAGGCAGGAATGAATCTGTTGTTGGACTGTGCCTGGGATTTGTGACATGTCTTTGTCCTTACAAAGCTGTGGCAAAACATATCCAAGTAAAGGAGTGAAGCTGGAGAAGCTCTGTATCAGGTAGCAGTGCCTTCGTGTCCCTGCTGGCACTTGGCTGGTTGGGTGTTTCTGCTCCTTGTGACAACTCATGCCTGCCCAGGGACAAAGCAGTGTGCACAGCATTCAATTCAGTGCTCTGCAGTGAAGTTCCTGTTTTGCTCACAGCACCAGAGGAGGGTGGGCAGAGGAGAATGGCAGCAAAAGTGCCATGCAGAGCCCAAGGGGAGGAGAAAAATTCTATGAAAGGGTCTGAACCCTTCAGCTGCAGGGACTTTCCTCCTAACTGAACACTGGGGATCCCTCCATATGAGGCTATTTGGTTCATCTCTTTATCTCTAGCTGCCAGCATGGCCACAGATGTGATAGGGGAAGCCATTGGTTTTGGTGGTGCAGACAAAAGAGGAGTGAGGCGTGTTTGCATGAGCTGTCTGCTTGGCTAACAAGCTCTGCACAGCCTGGAGAGGCAAACCTCCCACTGAGCCCAAATCTGCTTGCTTCGTGGTCCATTCTGGTTGAATTATTCCTCTGGCAATGCACCCCTTGAGCTAAACTTTAATAATGCAAAGCCGATGACAGCCTGGTTTAGGTTTTAAGTGCATGGTTTTGATTAATTTCCTACAATTCAAGAGAAAAATGTGTAAACTTGGTCTTTACTGAGTACGGCAGCGCTTTGCATGTGTAGTTGATCTACTGAAGTGGTAGAGCTCTCTTGTCTGCTGGACACACGGCTCCGCATACAGGAGAGACAGAGCTGGACCTATCTGAAGCTCCAGCTAAAATTGCACAGGGAAACTGAAGTTGCGTTAAGATCTAGGTTGGATATTTTCAACCTCAACAAATACGTGAGCAGAAAGTGCAACTCTTTTCAAAAACACAACAAAACCGCACCTGCTTGCCTTCTGTTCACCTTGCTTTGCTGGCACGCTGTACAGAAGTCATCTCTCCTTTCTTCTGTGTGTGCACCCATGCACACAGCCACCAACCTCCCGCAGAGCAACGAGAGAGAATCTCCTCGGTGGTTTGAATGAAAATGCAGTTTCGTAGCTCTAATGATCAACAGCTGGGAAAACGCATGCTTTTCTCCTTCATCATCTCTAGACTTGTTTGAAAGATCTTTGTTTTGTGGCTTTGCTGGGTGGCTTTCCTGATGAACTGATTTAAAAGATCATTTAATTTCTTCGAAGACCACAGTGGTTACCATAGAAATACGTTAGCTGCGAAACAAGGAACAATTAGTTTACGTTGATTCCTTTGTGTCTCCTAATTTCTTCCATTCAGGATTTTTAAGCATATAATTAAAGGGATTATTCAGCTTTGTGATTTATTCCCTTCCCCCCCCATTGAGTGCCCATCCATAAATTCATTTAAAGACAAAACTCTGATGTCTGTAGAGCATAAATAATAATGATTATATGTGGTAATGAGTCCAACCTGTTTGTCCACATAGCAGAAAACAATGTGTTTTCTGTCGGAAGCCTGCAATGCTGAGTAGTGGTCACTCTCAGCTTCAGCTGTGGCATTCCCAGTTATCTGCCTCATCCTTTGTGGGCGCTCAGCTCATTACCCCTAACAAAGCCCTGCTGGGAAGTGGCCTTCTCGAAAGCACTGCTGGACACCTCCTGTGCCATTAATGCGATGGGAAGGGCATCATACAGCTCCAGGAGTCCCTAGGGTCAGGTGACAGTTGCTCAAGAATGCAGACTGTTGCAACACCGGGACTTGAGGTGGTTATTTCACACAGCTGCCCTGGCAGGGCATGCTGAGTAGGCAAAGCTCTGCCTGGCTGCACGGAAGGGTTGAGACCGGCAGGGCTCTGCAGTGATGTGGTGATGGATTGAGCTTTTGGCAGAATGGCACCTTTCTCCCAGCACAGCAAAGGGCATCAGATCCTGGTTCAGCATGGTTTGCCCCAGTCCTCTTTTATAGCAGAACTCAGAGGTGAGGGGAACACAGCCAGCACTTGATCTGGCGAGTGTGCTCCAACAATTCTGCTGAGCCAAGCCCAGGCAAAACAATAACTACTGGTGCCACGTGGCTCCGTACAGAGCTAGATTCTGCTATGCTCTGGTCCAAACCAGAGCCCCAAAGAGGGGCTTTGGTATGCACTGAATGCAGTCACTTGCAAATGGGTGGCAACGCAGAGCTTTATTAGTTTGGGTGTTGGGCTTAAAGTCTACATCAGCCCATCTTTTTGTGGTATGTTCCTTCTTTGATCACAGTTCCTTAGCTTCTCAAATACATATTTTAAAAATCCTATGTTTCACCTGGGCACGAGAGCTCTGAAGTTCGTCTGAAGCAGTGTCCTCCGCCACTCTTCCTGCTCTCCTCTCTTGCAACCTGCGTTTCCTTTCCAAAACTCAATTGCTGGCTCACGGATCCAAATACGATTCCGGCGGGACTGCGCTGCAGCGCCCTCTGGCGGCCGGAGGTGGAGGCGGCTTCTCCCCGCGCCGCAGCGCTTCGGGCGCAACCCCCGCTCATCCCAGCCGCTTCGCTCTGCCCACGGCTTCAGCGCCTTGTACGAATCGCATTCGTCCCTTGATATTCCTTCCTGATATTCAGTACCCGATTTTCAGTGGGTCTTTTATGTTTTGCATGCGCTGTGTGCTTTAGCTTCTTGAAATATTCATTTCCTATGCTGACTTCTGGTAATAGTACATAATATCCGGGAATGGCCGTTTAGAATGGAGCATTCCACTAAATGCACTTCTTACACAATTATGAGTTGTTTACCTTAAACATTATTCTGAGGAGTAATGAGGAAAAAAAAAAATAAGTAAAGAAAATTCTGGTTAATAACCTGGGCAAAGCAATTATCCCACTGAGACTCTTTATTGAATCATGTATGCAAAACACAGCAAGTTTTCATAACAGATGTATTTAATCTTGATGCAAGGCTTGGTTTTAACCCCACGATGTCTTGCAGTTCTCTGCTTGAATAGAGGATTCCAAGCTGGAAGCCTCTGGGATCAGAAAGAAGACTTTGCTGTTGTGGAAGCTGCTTACATTTTCTCATTGCCCAGTGGTTGCTTTAGAAGCTCTCCTGGTGTTTCTTGAAGTAAATGTCACTATGAGAGTGCTGTGTTTTTTTGTGTCAAAGATGTAAACTCTGGCAAAAGGAGAACAAGCTAGCAGCATGCATTGCTCCAGAGCTTCGCTCTTCTGAGAGCTCCCTGCCTCTCTGGCTGCAGTGTGGAGTAGTGCTGCTACACGTGCTGGGCTGCTGCTATGGCAGTATTGGTTAGATGTCCTGGAGCTCATGGAGCTGCCTGAAGCTGGCCATGCAGAGACCCCGAGGAAAGGCTGCCTTAAAAGTGAGCATGTTCGACTTTACTGCATTGCATCCCATGCTGTATTTGGGTGTAAACAGAGCATTGGGTCCTGGAGCTGGCAAAGCATTAGTGGGTCACTCAGTGTCCCCACTCCGGAAAGGTTGAGCCCTTTGCCAAATATTTGTTAGGGTTTTTTCCTGCTTGTCTTTGAGTTCTCCAGTGAAGGAATTTCTGCATGTGACCCTTTTGCCCCGAACTATTTCATATTCTCATTTTCTTTCCTAATTTTCTTTCCCTGTATTGAGCCTAAGTTTCATCCAGCTGCCTCTAATTTCTCCCAGTTATCCGTCCCAGCCTGAGCACTTCCCTCTTCTCTGAGCTTATACCTGTCAGATATCCCAAACGATTTCCCTTGGTCAAGGACACGTGTATGCAATTCCCTAATCTCCTCTCTGCCATTCATTTCCCCCCTGGCTCTTCATCACTTTGCTGGCTCTGCTCTGAACCCTTTCCCGTTTATCAATACCACTTTCTGACGATGTCTGAGCTGCACACAGTGCCCTGCTGCCCGTGGACACAGCTCACAATGCTGTGCTTTGTGCACAGACCCTGCTGAGCCCATTGTCTCGGCTCTGCCCTGCAAACAGGAGCCCAGCACGTCAATACTGCTTGCTGGTAAATATTGGCCCAGAATAAAGCATTGATGGCTGAAGACAGATAGTTTTTTCCTAATCACTTAAAAATCCTTTTCTGAAAGACTGAAAGCTTGCACAGCCCTTCTGCAGCGGGAGCAGTTGCTGAGGCACAGCTCGAAGTCATGCAGCTTGCTTTTTAAATGACTGTTTATTTTCCATCGATATTGTGTGCTGGGTGCACAACACGGTCAGTGCTTTCACTGTGCATGTCTCATACGTGCTGGGATTCTTGCTGTTGTCTTAACAATAAGGAAATGCAGTGCGTGTCTGATGGGGTGTGGTGGCTGTGCCTGAGTTGTTGTTTTAAGGGCTTTTAAGCTCATCCGGAAAATAAATGGTTAGAGAGTCTGCAAGCGAAGTTTTTGGGTAAGAACTTTTTGAGACTTGACTTTGGCTTAGTCTCTGATATAACATTTGGGTTTCTTTCTGTAATGGGCGAGGAAGGCTGGAGAAATGTATGTTTAGGAGTCTTTTTATAGTAAACGAAATATCTTAATACATAGAACAGAAAACAACTTTTAAAACCACTAAGTGCTAGCAGTAAAGCACGATGACCACCAAGCATTCACTGCTGAAAATAGACCACCACCAGAGAATCACGTTTCAAAACGCTTTGCCGACAGAGCTTGTTTCTAAGAAGTTAATCTTTACAAGAACAAAAGGAAAGGCTTGAACAATAAGTCTGCATGAAATAATTGTGTAAGTAAATATCAAGAGAGCTAAGGGAGCAAAACTCGAATGAACCTCGTGCGCACGGCGGCCCTTGGAGAACAATGAATCAGATGGGGACTGAGGTGTGTGGGCAGACCCTGCTTTGAGTGAACGAATGCCAGCATGTGAGGATGTGGCCCGGGGTTTGGGATTGCAATGGCTCACTCCTGGCTGGACTTCTGCTGACTGTGTACCTTTGCCTTGCCCTGTTTTGAGCAGAATAAGGGAAGGATGTATGTGGAAGGCAGAGACTTTGCTTCACCTAAGTGCTGTCCGGTGCCTGTTTGGCATTTGTTACTCATCGTTTTGCTGCTTAATGTCTTCATTTCCTTCAGTGTTTGTATAAAAGCTTATCTCAGCCCTCTAATGCCATGGAATGGATGTCATGTGGGAGGGAGGGATTCTGTCTCCCTTCTTCAACAAAGCCTGAGCATTCTCCTCAACAAAGCTCAGCTCTGGAGGTGGTAGAATGGGGTAAAAGACGATCAGATGGGGACAGGATTGGAAGTCGGCTGATGTGGCACTGGCAGATGTCTCAGATCCTTTTGGTTTGTTTGTTTTCTTAGAAAAAAAAAAAAAAAAAAAAGAAGAAATCATGAGATCGAATGTGCCACGGAAATCCCTTAGTGTCACTGGAGCTCCATCCTTCTCACTCAAACTAAGCCAATTCCTGGGTGAATCTGTAGCTCTGGGACTGAAAAACAATCAAAGTGGACTCTTCCCTATTCCCACCAAAGGCTTCTGTCAGCAGAGTGGAATTGCATCATCTCAGTGGAGCTTCCGGGCAAGGTTGGCCACTAACTATTGTTGCGGGTTTAAATATCCAGAAAGTTGTATCACAACAACATCCGTGGATCTGCAGTTGCACTGCACTTGGTTAAATGTTAGCTTTGATCTTCCCAGAAAACCTAACCATGGCCAGCTATTTAATGAGCAAGGGAAGGGTTTCTCAGGTCTGCTGGCCCATCCCCTGAACCACTGCAGGAAAAACGTCCGCTGTTGTTCCATTGAGAAACCTTGAAATCTGCTCTTACAGTCTTCTCATGACGGGAACTCACATCTCCTCCATGCAGGCTGTTGCAGGGATCCCTTGAGAGTTTCCCTAGAGTTTGTTGTCTTGAGTCTTTCCTGCCAAGGTTGAAGTCTATCCTCCTCCATTGTGCGTTGTGTTCACTACCATCTTTTCACCAGCTGCATCTGCTGGTGTCTATTTGTGCTCACTCTTTTTTGTAATGCTTATCCTGCCCATGATGAACCGCCTCTGTTGTTATTTCTGTTGTAATGATCATATTGAACTTTGGTCTTGCCCTTCAATATACTGGCAGGGAATTCCACAGTCCTATCATCTGTAAAACTAAAGATGTCCTTTCTTCTGATCATCCCTGAGTTTAGGGAAAGCGTTGAACAAAACTGAGATAGTTTCCTGCAGACCTTCACTTGATGTGTGCACTTGACAGTGAGTTGCTGATGCTCACCCTCTGGGTGTGACTGGGAATGGGTGTCTGCTTTGGCTCCTGTGCTGAAGATTTACTCAAACCTTATGGAACGTACAGAGCTAAAAGTGGCCAAACAGCTCCAACTGTTCTACCTGAACCTGATGAAATGGGATGCTTTCGTGCCTGAAAAATTATAGTTCTTGCCAGTTCAGAATGGGAGTTACTGAAATCCTCTGAGGGCACGAGCACTGCCTTCTTTGGGAACTGGAAACAATCTGAGAGCCGCTGCCTCATGAGATTTCCAGCTCATAAAAACATAAAAACAGCTCCTGTGTGGGTAGGAAGCATTGTGGTAAAGGGATCTGAAGATGAGAAAGGGGCAGAAAACTTTTGAACCCAAAGTGTGAGCTGAAGCTCATTCAGATTGATGGAAAGTCTGTGAGTGGCAGCTCGTGGCCATGCGGAGCGGGGAGAGAAAAAATAAACTTCTTGTTGAAGCAAACAGACTGTTGAGATAGGAGAGAGAAATGTATCTCTGCAGAAACTTCAAGGGTTATGAGAAAACATCCTTCCAAAGGCCACTTGAAATGTGCAGAGAAAGCTCTTTCCAGTTAAGTAATGATAATATAGGACCTAAAAAAGGGAGAGAGAGAAGGTGGGACAGAGCAGCAGTAATAACAAAAATACAACAAATGCAGAAAAATTAAACCAAGTGAACTTCTGGCGTTCTGATGCTCCAGGTGGTGCGTGCCAGCCTTGCCATGCTCTTGGTGAGGATTAACCTTCTCCTGTCTGTGTGCTGGGCGAGCTGGGCTTGGCCTGGGAGTGCCTTTGGGACTCAGTGCCATGCAGATTCTTTCCTGTTCTCCTCTTTACAGCTGCATTTTGCACCCGTTGAAATAAAGGTGCTGTGGTTTGACGCGGCTTCCCTGTGTTTTCCCCAAGCAGACAATCTTGTGCCTCATGTCTCACCCTGTTAATTGCTATTAGAAGCAATGCTGCTGAGTACCTTTTGCGGGGCTGCATATGTGTGTGTGTTTATATGAAAGTCTGGGGGCAGAATCTGCCCTTTAACGTTTTATCAGCAGCAGCATAGCAATCAGAGGAGAATCAGACCCTTGCAGCTGTTCGGTTTCTAGTGCCTGCAGCCTGACTGCTTGTTACAATAACGAGAAATGCAAGTAAGCAGCATCACATCAGCACTTGTAATCCCACTTTCTATTGCCGTCATCAAAGGGTTTGGGAAAGATTGCTTTCAGTGCAGTTTGTTGATTTATTTTTTTAATAATACATATATGCATTTGCACAGTCTTGTCTGGGAAATCCTGCACTGTAAATGGCAGCTTCTGTGTAAGGCATGATTTGGGTTTGGACTCTTGGTCCAGTGGTCAAGGCCAGGTGAGAGCCAGGACTGGGAGCAGCAGGTCAAGGTAAGTGCAGAGGGAGGATGGAAAAAGCGTGGCTGGGAGCTGAATCACAGCTAGAAAGCTGAGGGAAGGTGGAGTTGTACCACCAGATGTGTGATGGTGATGTGGATTTTAAAACAGCTGGGATCGTCCCAACAAAAAGCACTTACAGCACGCACACTTAGAGGCCTGTAGGTATCTTGAAAGTGAAAATCACCAAGAAGTTTGATAGGAATAAGAAATTAATCAACTGAAAAGTGCCTTCTACAACTGAGAAGTAACCTTTTGCTTAGAAAGAGCAAGGAATTTTATTACTCCCTTTTGCTCCTTTTTGCTTACTATTATCCCGCCAGCCTGGAATAAAATAAAGCAAGGGATTGCCACAAAGTCTGTGCAGCTTTCATAGCTCACATGCAGTTTGAAGAGAGGCATAAATAGGGGATCCTTAAGCTAGCCTCACATCTGAGTGTCAACTTTTACTTCTGGCGAATGCTAAATGTTCATTTAGCTGAAGTTGAAGCACAACAATTCTGTTTGAGGACCTAATCCAGTTACTTGTGTGCTTGCCTGCATGGCAGGTTTGCACTTGGAGACTGTGTCTGGTTCCCAAGAAGCTCTGAGGAGGCTGGGAAAAGCTTTCAGCCTGTTTGTTGATGTCTGCTTCCCATTCTGATTTTACAGACAGGTTTACTTGTCTACTTACCCAAGTTGTGCTTTTTATCATCTGTTACAAAGACCCGAAGTTGTGTTTTTCATCATCTGTTACAAAGACCAAGAAGCCATCAATCACAGTTAAAACCAAACTCTACAGACTATGAGAGAAGGAGAAAGCTCTTTAAGCCATCAGAAAACGGAGTTAGTCAGAGTCATCATCTGGGTTTTATTGGATTTATTTCCCTTCATTAATTTTTAACGTTTGGTTGCAAAGAAATAGATCCTCTTCGGAACTGTGTGACTATTGGAATGAATATTTAACACACGATTCCTAGAGAGACGGGGATTTGAAACACACAATGTTGTAGTTATTACTAATTAATGAATGTTCTCTTAAATATTTCTGTTTTATATCTTTGCTTCCTTTAAGCCTTGCCAGCAGAGGGGAAAAGAAAGCTTAATAAAAATAAGCAAATTGCTTTTCGGTTTGCTGGGAGTGATTAATTTCCATGGACAGCTGAATGGCTCTTTCAGCAGTGCTGGGAAACTGGGCAGGGATCTTGAGGGGATCTCAGGTCCTGCAGCCTGAAGTTGAGTTTGAGTTGCTGTGGCCTTGAATGGCATGAAAACGAAACGGAATCACAGGATCCGTTTGGATCAATGGTTTGGGTTGGAAGGGAGCCTTCCAGGCCACCTGGTCCCACTCTCGCAATGTGCAGAGATGCCCAGAGCTCCATCAGCTGCTCCAGCCTGACTTTGGACGCCTGCACCTCTCCAGGCAGCCCGTGTCAGTGCCTCACCGCCCTTAACATAAGCATCATCTGTCTTACATCCAGTCTGAATCTCCCTTCTTTCTTGCCTTAGCTCTGCTCCAGCTCTTCCATGTTACAACCACTTCGCTTGACAATTCAGACCTCATTTTCCCGCTAAGAAGTTTCACGTGCTGATTGAAATATGTGATCAAAGATATTTATTTCACATCTAGGTATTTAGTTGTGTTCCAGCTGTGGCCAAAGCATCCCATGTGAGCCGGGTGTGCGGCCAGCTGGCACCACGGAGGGCTTTCAAAGCTTTGTGCTGAAGAAGTAAGAGACACATTGGGACTTCAGCACAACGCTACAGATTTTAAAAGTTTCCATTGTTTACTTATCTAATGAAGCATCTATCTCCATACAGGCACATGAACGGCAGGTACGAATCTATCTAGATGTCTATCTTTGTTCCACTGTACGTTTGCCAGTAGGTCTCTATACATAGAAACATAAAACGGCGTGTATATCCTGCTGGCTTTTGAAACTTACAGAAAATTACCAACAGTTTCTTTTCTCTAGTTTGCTCAAATGCTTGTGGTTAGGTATTCTGAAAGTATAGAATAAAAAAAAAAAAATGGAGAAAAGAGAAAATTCAGACGCTTTGAAAATCTGTTGCTTGGTTTAAAAAAAATGCTTTTTTTAAAAAAAAAAATTCTATTTTTTCCTAATAAACCAACACAATTCTTGACTTCTGCTTGTCCTGTTCTGATGAGATGAAGCCAGGTAATGGGCAGCGCTGGGGCCACAAGTGCTGTGTGGCACCCATGGGGATTCAGGAGCAGTTTGGTGGCACTCTGGGCTCTGTGTTGGGCGTTTGCTGCCTGCAGCCCGGCTGTACGAGATGAAGGCTTTGCTCAGAGCACACAGAGCCCCATTACGTCTTATTAACTGTCTCAAAATCCAACGTGTAAAACAAGCTGAAAGTTGAAAAGGGAGAATTTGAATAAGTCTGAGGGATATTCCTTGTAATTTTTTATTCAAATCAGAATCAAAACACTTGGTAGCAGCACTTAAACATGGAGAGTTAAATAAAAGGGGAAAATTCCTCGGTGAAATCATACCTAATGAACATAATGAGCACAAATCATATTTAATAATTGACTTAATCTGGCTTTCTTATCTCTTGGTTAAATTTGATTCTTTTCCCAAATGTAGGATTTGAATATTAATGGCTAAGGAGTGTAAACACACCTGGCCTTATTATTTGCTGAAATGAGAGTGAATCAGTGGGGAGCACTTGGAATGGAATAGTTTGCATCGATGCTTGAAATCTCGAAAGGAACAAAGACCCGTAATGTGTTGTTTTAAACAGTTTCACTTTGAAAGTTATTCCAAAACTGTCCACAAATTAGTATTCAGGCAAAGGAAAACCCTCCACACCGGTGGATTTATGGTGCTGCAGTGTTCCTACTTCCAAACATCTTTCTCTCTGCTGTGTCGTGTGCTGAACGAATTCCGTACTATTTCTAGTTATGAATCTGCAGGGTTTTCTTACTGATGATTTTGTTAGCTCTATTTTATATCCATTTCTGATGATTTTAGTATGGACTCCTAGCAAAAAGAATTAATGGCTGAATCCTGGTGTTCTCCAATAAATGATGGGGCAGTGGCTTCAGTGGAAGGAAGGTCAGTCCTGTTTCTTCTCGTGCTCACAGCCCCGTTCAGGCGCACCGTTAAGCACAGGCAGGAAGGTAAACACCCGCTCAAATCCCAGCGATTCTGGGGGTGTTTCAGGATCAGAGTGTTGGGAACATTTAGTTAATATTGCATTTCAGTGCCAGCTGCGCCAGAACTGTTGCAATCCAGCTGGCCAAATTGATCAGCTTTGTGTGGTACCAAAAATCTTCTCTAAGTTTATAGAAATGAACGCAGAAAATGGTGAATTTGTCTAAAAGGGTCCCAGCTCTTTCAGAAATGAGGACAAACCCAGCACCCAGTGCTGCAATGGATGGTCCTTGTCCAATTTTTCTTTTCCTCCAGCTGGGTGCTCTGCGAAGGGCTGAGCATCATGTGTCTGAGGAGTGCCTCAAGATAGTCTTTTGCAATCAGAGTTCATTCGTGAGTAGCCCAGATCTGAAAGCCCAAATACTGGGTGGCAGTGGCTGGCTCTGTTGGTGGGAATTGCTCTTTTTCTTGATTGAATTGTTTTACTTTTTGCTTTGTTTCCATTGCTTCCATGGCTGCGCTCAAAATGACTATTTGCTTTCTGTAAGCACTCACACTATTGGAGAAAAGAGCAATAAATCTTGACAAAATGTTGGGGAGCAGGCAGAAATGAGCAGGAACCAGTTTGTAGGGTGCTGAGCAGGATGCAGCCCAGCTGATCTGGCAGTGCCTTGGTGTGGTGGTTCCATGGGAAGGGTCACAGTGGTGATGCCCTTCTGGAGAGCCACATCTGGGCATCGTATGCCTCAGCAGAGCTGCCTTTGGTCTCAGGGAGAGCATTTCAGATGATTCAGTTTGAGCTGTGATGGCATGGGATGATTGCATGGGGCTCTGAGCAGCCTGCTCTAGAGAGAGGTGTCCCTGCCTGCTGCAGGAGGGTTGGAACTGGATGACCTTAAAGGTCCCTTCCAACCCAAACCATTCTGTGACTCTATGGCTGAGGGGTCTGTGCTTTGGAGGAGAGTTTTGTTAACGAGCCACAACAGCCCTAAGTTGTAGGGGGAATCTACGAACCAGCTATATCCCCAGATATACTTTGATTTATCAGAGCTTCGGGAGGTCTTGTCTTAGCAGAATTTCTGGAAAAGATGGCTTGCATTAAAGAAAGCTGAGGGTTAGTTTTGTGCATGCAAAGGTTTGGGATCTGCTGCTTGCAGGGGGCGTTTGAGCAGTGCTCTCTGTTCCCTTCTGGGACCTTGGCTGGAGGGACTGGTGCTGCCCTGCTGGTGTGGGATCATAGGATCATAGAATCCTTAGAGATGAAGGGACCTGTGAAGTCCAACTCCCCTGCAGTGAGCAGGGACACCGCAGGCAGAATGGGATGAAAGTGGCTCCTGGGCTCCTGCCACCAGCACAGGGCAGCGAGGACAAAGCCCGGCGTTCAGAGCCGCCACCTCCCTCACCTCACTGCTTTCAGATCAATCTCTTTCAGCCATTCTGTTAGCGAGAGTCGCAAGGAGGGAAAGTTTTCATCTGAGCGTTCAGACACACGCACACAAATACGAATGATCTGGAAAAAAATCCCCCAAACTCCTCTCGCCTGCCCCGCGCCGTGAGATGGAAACAGGGGCGGCTGCCGCCTGTACTCAACAACGCTGCGACGTGTGATATTTTCGGAGGTATCTCGGGAGCATCTACCACATTTACAGCATGTGAGCCATATCATCTGGAGCCGTTTTGATCTCCCCTAAGCCGTTCTCAAACGCACACATCTCACAACAGGCCCCGCGCGGCGATAAGCATCTCCGAGTTTCTTCTGCGCAGTATCTGCAAACAATTCAAAGCTGTTCCACACAAACAAATGTGAGAACCCCCTGACCACAGACTGCCTTTAGAGCAGACCAAGATTTGATGTTACTCATATCTTCCAGTACCTGTCAGAGTTCAAACAGGAAACCTGGTTTTTCCTCTCATGTCAACAACTTCTTCTCTGCAGCGGCGCTCGCGCTGAGCGGTGGAAGTCCTGTATTTCTTCGGGACAAACAAGCACTTGCCCTGGTACGTCATTGGTGACATTAACAAGAGCTGAATATGTGGTTTTCGGTGATCCTGTGGGTGCTTCTATAGAAACGGACACACTGGCTTTGAGCAATCACACAAGAAAGGAATTCATTCATACAGGATATAGGTAGCACACAGCCGCAGCTTGCTTAGGAAAGGTCAGAAAAAGTGGCTGCTCTTTCTTTCGGCGTTGCGGGGTTTTGTGCTTATGCAGTAACACCTTTCATCGCTGCAGTGTTTGTCACTGGTATGAATATCCTGGTGCCTGTGTCGCAGCAAGGTCACATGAAAATATTCTTATCTAATGAGGGTTTCATCTGAGCATCTTGGCTATTAATTGACTGACGTGACCCCAGCGGCACCTCACACACGATTTGGCCACCTCACACCTTCGATTTGGCCACAGACACTTTGTGTATTTTGGCCTCTTGGGAATGGAAATTAGGGATGATAATTAACGTATGTCCCTCCTCAGCAGAGCCCATAATTTATCTCTTAATGCTAATCAATAAACACGGTTCAATCTGAAGCTCTCAGCACGCCCCATTTCCACTGAAATGCTTTACTAACATTTAACTTAACCTCCCCACGAGTGTAGGAAGTATATAACAAAAATAATCATTGACATCAATGAATGCCAGTGACACAACCACGGACTCTATCAAGAGATGCACTGGTCCTGAAGATCATTTTTCCCATTTGATTTATGCCTGACAGATGCAAAAACCATCTCAAAAGCATCTGCATTGGGGAAAGAACACACAGACATTTCCATGGCTTTCATCTCGCTTTGTTTTATGTGATTATAAAACATGCTTTTGCGGCATGCATAATCAAGGGGCAGAACATCTGGCAAAGCCTTGTTGCAGCAGAATGTCCATAAGTTAAATATTATTGTTGTCTTCTTGATTTTTTTTATAACAACAACAAACAGCTGCATCCTATTATGACTGGTGCTAATGCTGTGAGTGGTACTTGCTGAAATGATGCTACAGACCCGTGCAATGAGCAGCACTGGGACAGAGCTGCTCTCTGAACCCCACAGGCCAGCTCAGCACTATGCTTCATCTGCTCTTTTTTTCTGTCATAGAATCATCAAAACATAAAAGTTGGAAAAGATGCTCAAATCCAACCCCAACCCACCCCCACTGTGCCCCCTGACGTGTGTCCCAACTGCCATACCTCTATTCCTGAAGGGTTTCTGCCCAGGTGAATACATTTGATTCTCCTGCAGTTTTTCCAGTAGCTCTTTCCAGGCCAAGCACATCAATTAAAACCCAATGTTACAAAGGCTCCTGGAATGGGGTACTGTTGTGCTGTTGGAGTAACCTGGGGATGCTGCTCGCTGTGCTTGCACTGCTCAGCCACAGATCTGAGATCTTTCCCACTCCTGGTAGGGCTAGAAGTTCTTGGTGGTCCTTTCCAGCTGTAATGGTGCTCTGATTCAGTCCTTCATCCCATCTCAGCCTGCAGACAGGTGGCAAGAAGACAGGAATTATTTGCATTCGTTGTAAGAAATCTTCCTTTCTAATTTCCTTTCTAACTCTCAATAGTCTATGAAACTTCAAGGAAAAACTAAGTACAGATAGAAGGTAGTGATTTATAAGCCTGATTCAGAAAAGCACCCAGACTCATCCCCTGGGGTACAAAGCTAAAACCAAATATATGCTGCAAAGTCCTTCAATACCTGCAGCTCAAATCAGCAGTTTGTAGCAGAAATGAGTAGTAAAGCAATTCCAAGCTCTCAGCTATTTGCTCCTGCTGCACAAAGCATTCACATGCATCGATGCTTCATGTTATCCCATGAAACTGCACCAAAGGACTGCAATCTGGGGGGGCTGGGACCGACCCAGTGCAGTGACGTGAGCCCTGTGGCAGTGGCTGGGTCCCTCGCTGTGGGGTGACATGACATGGGGTGACATGACATGGGGTGACACGAGACAGCAGGGCAGCAGGCAGCCCAGCCCTGGGAACCAGCTGTGCTTACATGGGATTAACTGCTGGTGCTCGATTCCCAAAGGGCTGTGGGCACAATGCTGCAATGTTCCGAGGCATCTTCATGAAAGTGCTGCCAATCCCTCTTATTCGGGGTGTGATAAGTTGCAATTAGGTAAATATAAGTAATTACAGCCAAGCAGTGTTTTAGGGCAAACTGAGCTTTACCCGGTAATTGTAGGCATTGCTATTTTCAGCCTGCACACAGTAGCATGTGTTTTCATGGCTGTGGAAGCTTCCTAGCAATTGGATGGCAGATTACTGCTACAGCAGGGAGACAACAGAATTATTGTTTTGCTTTTTCGTGGATTCTGTTACAGACAGTAGAGTTGGCCATGCCGTAATGCATAGGACATAAATGAGTTCATCTTGCTGGAGATCAGCGTGTGCACAAGGAGCGTGTGCTCCAGCATCCATAGCAGTTGAGATTAACAGATTCCTTTGGATTCATGGAGGGTTTTTAATGGCTTGAGCAAAATGATGGAGAATGTAACACCACACCCCTCGGAGCAGGGTGCTTGCTGGCCCCTGGGATGTCCAGTGGGTGCATCTCCAGGCTTTGAACTCCACCAGTGTGTGCAAAGCTCGGGAGTTCCATTCCAAACCACGCATTTCTATAGTATATTTCGTATTTTTTTCTTGCATCCTTGCAGATTTAAATTGCTAGGGTGCAGCCTGACTCCAGCCTGGGTGACAGATGGCGATCTTCCTGGCTCTGTTAGCCTGGGATGGATTGGATCTGTTTGAAGTGGAGGACTTCTCAGTATGCCAATATCCTCTCGTTTGGCTACCTGCAGTGTTTTACAGCACAGAAGGCAGAGAGTGGCTGCTCGTGTTAACCAGGTGCTCTCCAGACTCTGCTCAGAAGCAGCTGCAGAGCCTTGGCTTGGGTTTTCAGACTCGGGGTAACAAAAGGGGATTTGCTGGGGGGGAAGGGAGGTGCACAAGTGGCAAATCACCGACAGCTCTGCTGGACCAGGCACATTGGGATGTGCTTTTGGGAGGATGCAAAGCTTCTCCATGCCTTATCTTCAAGGCTATAACCTGATATGTCAGGATGGGGCAAAACCAGTCCTGCCTTCTTCTTTTGCTCCCACACATCTCTGCGCAGACCCAGCCAAGATGGCTGCAACCTGCAAGGGTTTTGCTGGAGGAAAATGAGTATCTCCAGCTGCTGCGAGTAATCCTGTTTTGGCTAAAACCAAACACAGCAGTCATGTGCCACAGCAGCAGCAGCGCTCAGGCCAGTGGCAGTCTGCTGAAGCACAAAGAGCCCCTTAATAGCTGAGATGGAAAGATAAGCACTGCCAAGCTATTTAAAGCAGAGCATTTATGCCTGAATAAAGTCACTCCAGTTTCAGAGCTGGGAGTTTGCCCAGAAAGCCAGAATTTACATTGCACCCCAGGGACTGCAGCACCCTTATACCCTTTCACATCTCCTTCCTTCAAAGCCATGCACCCCACCTGTGGGTTCCTCACTGCCTGTATTGCAGCACACAGCTGGCAGTCTTGTTGCTTTGCTTGAGGAGCGGCAGTGACATTTGCTAGCTGGAAGCCTGCACCTCATCCCTGTGCCCTGATATTGGGCATGTGCTCCAGGAACTGTGCACCCAGCTTTGCAGGGTGGCAGGGAGTGATGTCTGGCTGTGCCCCAACCACCAGCCCAGCTCTGCTGCCAGGCAAGTCTGCAAACGCCATTGATTAGAAAGTGCTGGTGGAGAAAGGTAGGAGCGGCCAGACTGTGCTGGGAGACATGCAAAAAATGCACAGGAGGCAATAAACAGTGTCATGCAAATCTGCTTTGTACAACTCCTTTCTGCTGCAGTAACCTCAGGTGCTGTTTAGGACGTACGGGCAAGAAAATGTCTGTTTTTGAAAAGAGATATGGTTTTAACC
The DNA here is from genome assembly GCF_019232065.1 of Centrocercus urophasianus. NCBI lineage: Eukaryota > Metazoa > Chordata > Aves > Galliformes > Phasianidae > Centrocercus > Centrocercus urophasianus. Next base: position 13,854,108 of record NW_024884822.1, read on the forward strand.
AGATAAAAGCCCTTTAATTAGCCTGACGTTTTTGCTCATGTTTTATAGCTACATCTTTCCATGTGCATGCCAGAAAGTTGGGGAGGCGTGGAAATTGCTGCTGGGATAAAGCAGATTATTGTAATGGAGCTTGGATGGGTCCTCTGCTTGCAGAAAGCATTTATTTGGTGGTCCCTTGCCTTTGCTTTGTCATCATTCCCTGCACATCTGTTTCAGGATGGAATAAATGAGTCCATGCATGAGAACCAGGTTGTTTATGTGATGCAACATTCAAATGATTTTTGGTTTTTGTATGTCTGGAAAAATAATTGTCATCTCAGTAGCAAGGGTTACCATAATGGAGCGCTCCCCTTACTGCAGGCGGACGTGGGCCATTCTGCAAAGCACTTTTCTCCCAAATAGAGATGCCTTCAGTCGATGCAGGGGCAAAATTTATTGCACAGTGACAAAGGGAATTTTGGAGCCCGCTGCAACACAAGTGATAGAGCTGATTAGCTGGGAAAGGGGAATTCCACCCCACGTTCCTCCACACAGAGCCCCACACTGATGGCACCGTGTGAGTCCCCGCAGTGCAGTGCTGGGGCTGCAGCACCCCAACCCCAACCCCAGCCCATCGTGTGCTCAGTGCCTCACTGCAGGGCTCAGCACAGGACCACCCCCTGCTCTGTGCCACCCGTGTGTGCATCTGAGCCTTCTTGTCTAGCCAGCGATCTGGTGGCTCTGCACAGAGCCCTCCATCCCCTCGAGTCTTGCAGCAACGTCCATTCTATCTCAGTTTACCCATCTGTAAATTGCTAACATATTTTCCCATCATGTTTTTTAAGCTGCTTTTCTGGGAGGATCGCTGCCAGCTCACGTGCTGCCTCTAGCGATGAGATCTTTGCAGAACCATGGCGAGACTGGGGGCAATTTGCAGAGCTCTGCCCAGGAATCCACAGGCTGTGACCCACACCCACTGCACCGCCCCCAGCTCCCATCCCACAGCCCTGCAGGGCAGTGCTGGCTGAGACCAAATGGGATCACCAAAGAAAATGACAGCAGAGATCCCCCTCGAGGCCCTGCAGCCATGCGGGTTGATGGGGTCTTGGACTGTGAAAACATATGCAATGTATAACAAAAGTGAAAACTGTCAGAACGGAGTATTTCGCACTCACTGTAAAACCGAAACTCAATTTTTTTTTTTTTTTTTTTTTTTTTTGTGAAGAAATTCACTGATTATTTTTTTTTTCCATTCTGAAATGAGTTATTTTCAAACAAAGAGATGAGGCTTTGTTTAGAAATGAGTAATCGTTGACCCACCTTCGAGCAGAGGGGATTTGTAATGGGAATACCTCGCTTTGCAGTGACATAACTCAGAGGCTGGTGAGGCACTGGCACAGGTTGCCCAAGGAGGCTGTGGATGCCCCATCCCTGCAGGCATTCGAGGCCAGGCTGGATGTGGCTCTGGGCAGCCTGGGCTGCTGGTCGGTGACCTGCACACAGCAGGGGTTGGAATCAGATGTGCATTGTGGTCCTTTTCAGCCCAGGCCATTCTATGATTCTTTAAGTGTGTGCATCTGTGTGCCAACTGCTCTGTGAGCCTGGAGAAGCAGAAAGCCACAGCTGGGCAGAAGCGTTTGCAGAAGCACCTGAGAGCCCTTGTGAACGTGAAGGAGGAGAAATCCTTTTGTTTCTACATTTTGTGTATTTTGGAGAAATGAGGACTTTTCTGCTGGCTGAAGGAGCAGTGGGTGACAGGAAGGAAGCCGTGCTTTTGCCATCTGCACCGTGGTGATGATGGTGATGGCTCTGGTTGTGCTCTGTGTTGCACGGCAGGGAACTGGGAGCAGGCACAGGGCTGGCAGAACATTACAACACACTTTGTAAGAATCTGGGTCCTGCCCTTTCCTTTCAAGTCAGTCTCCTTCTCTTGTAGCCATATTTGGATAAGAAAACACCAACAAGACGACAACCAGACAAACTGAGCCCTTCTGTTTACCCATTGGTATTTGATCAGAGATGACAAAGATGATTAAACACCAAGATAAAGTTTCTCCTCTGCTACTAATTTATTGAGGAACTTACATTTTCTCTAGTGCATCATTTAGGTGATTAATAAAACTGGATAGTCTTCGAGGTCCCTCCCAACCCTAAGCCATTTTATGGCTCAGTCTGCTCTCCTGTACAGTTTTCAGCATTGGTGCATAGAAATTTCAGGGATTATTTTTTAGCCACCCATTCTTATTGAATTGCACACTATATAATTGAAGCACTGCTGATATTTTGTGTTGAACATGCTGGAACCCAAAAGCTCCAGCTCCAGCGCCCTGCAAGGGCAGCACCTGCACCAGCAGGAGCCTGGGTGGGGATGGAGAAGTTCTGTCCCTGTGAGGGGGGCATTGCCTAGGAGAGGCTGCAAATCCCACAGCCCTCATTTGGCTCCATTTTGGGTGTCAGAGGTGCAGAGGAGCAGCCGCAGATCAATGAAGGCAAATAAAGGTTATTGACTTCTTGTGCATCCATACAGAGATAACTCAGCTCATACACTCCATGCAGGTGAGTTAACACCTCAGTTTATTGCCCAACCAGCACCTCCTGCAGCTCTTGGACTTAACATGACTTACGTTAAACCTCATCCTTCACAAAGAAGAGATTCTGTCTGCTCATTCCCAAGTCATTTCCAACTCACTGGTGCTGGGATTCTCCCCCTGTAGCTCCGTTTCTGCAGGCACTGTCACCATCTAGTGGCACTCTGCTCCTGGCTGCAGGTGCAGCAGCTGCGTTGCCCTCCCCCGTTATCACTCATTTCTCCCGGGTGTTGGTGCCAGCTTTTACCAATGAGCACATTTAAAGCCGGCAGGTGTGGGTGCAGCCTTATCAGCCTGCATTTCCCTATGGCTCCGTTAGGAAGTGGCTGTCTGGCTGTAGGAGGAAGGTGCTCCTGGTAAGTTCCTGAGGGGGGGGACCCTGGGATTATGTGGGGTTCTGTCTGAAGTGTTGTTTTCAGGTGTTTGAGTGCAGAAAGCTCTCGTGGGTGAGCTTTGTGCTCTCAGGTTATTGTAGGCAGGGCAGTGAGTGGTGACCCACTCTGAGGATCTCTGGCAATGACCCTAGGTGGTGTGTTTCTAATGCTCAGAAACTCAAAGGGAACAAGTGCTGCAGCTGTATACTGGGCTTCCACCCCCTTGCTGTGTCTGTGGCAGCCCTGGGGTGGGTGGTGTATGCACTGAGCTGGGGGGTGGTACTGCCATGTGCTCAGTCTTGCAAGAGTAGTTTCTGTGCAGGAATGCAAGCAATGGACCTCAAATTGCAGCAGCAGTTTCCCTTCTCCAAGGCTGAGGAGTGACACTGGGCAGGCCAAGGCTCACAGTGTTCTGCCTGCTATTGTGGGTTTCTCAGAACTGATTTTCAGCACTTTAGAGCCTGCTCGCTTTACATAACAATGTAACTTCTAGGTGCTTCTTCCCTATGTGCAGCTTCGGGCTGAGTTTTCTATGGCTGTGTGCCACTGGTGGTCCAACACCACGTGGAATATGGCTGTCAGCTCTGCTGCTAGGTACAGCCTCACCCCTTCAGCATGGGTCTCGGTGTTCAACTGAGAGAGGTTGTTTGTGGGATGCTAAAGGGAGGATGGAATCCTAGGAGCCGGGAGAGGAAAAGGCAAAGCTGGCTCTCCATCATGGCCAGCATGAGCTGCAGCACCACTCCTGCTCCATCCCAGCCCTGGGTGCGTAGCTTGGCTTAGGGGAGACGTTTAAAACATTAAAGTTAAAAAATGGAAAAGCAGGCTGGCGTTGTGCTGTAACTTCTCCTGCTGCCAACATCTCTGAGCAGCTGAAGGTTTCACTGCAGGAGGAACACGGGGTCACCTCCCTGGGGAGAGCGCAGTCCTGCACGGTGCGGTCGAGGGGCTGTGTGGACTTGCAGCCCCAGATAACGTCTCACCCCCTGCACTGGGAGCTGCGTGTGGTTTTTCAGTTTCCTATTTTTAACTTTAAAGATACCTTCCTCTATCCAAGTGCCCACAAGAGCCCTGTGAGCAGGGGAGAGAAGGCAAACAAGGAACCGTTCTAAGAAAAATGAAGGTAACCACATCTGAAAAATAGAGCATAACCCTCACAGAAAATGAAAATGACTGCTTTTAGACCAATTAAGCAGCTTTTTATGATGATTATTATTAATCCTGGCTGAAGCTTGGAGCTAATGAATCATAGTGAGATGGCAAACGGATATCTTCCTTAGGACACCTGGTAGCCTCTTCCATGATAATTTGACACAAACTACTGAAAGAGTTACGTGAGTTTGAGTCAACATTTGAGCTAAGCTATGAGAACTCATCTGCAATTAATTTTGTTGTATCCTGTGTGTGGCACACAGGGTAGGTGCCTATGGGAGAAAGATGGAACCTGTGCTCTTATTATTATTTCTAATTGTGATTGTTTCTGACCTTTCATTTTCCCTTTATTGGCATAACTTAGAAAAGGAAATGGGCCATGTTCAGCACATCTGCATCCTGGGTATTGCCAATTAAAATACTTAGCGAGCTCATGCTGGAGTGAGAGGCAGCAATTGGAAGTTGGTTTATTTGCAGGTCCATTGAGCATTGTGGCATGGAAGGAGAGATCATGCTCGCAAAGCAGTTGGAATCTGCAATAGCAGCTATATGCCTATATGTATAGAGGCTTGTGTTAAGTTGCCTTAAATACCCAACCAGCTCCTCAGCAGCTGGAGCTGCCCACCGGCGAGGCACCCTGCCCTGGGAACTCACCTAGCAAAGGACTCTGGAAGCCAAAATGTAATTAAGGTATTGGTGTTTGACCAGGATGCCGTGATCAGCTCTTGCAAGAGGTCACGAGGTCTCCACTAACCACAGGAACCTGGTGTGCATCTCATGGCACACAGAGCAAACCTTCAGTTAATGTTTCTGTACAACACATCAGGCTTTGATGTCTCTGTGCAGTAAACCTTCGTGCCTCATATAATAGGCTGCTGGGAAAATCCACTTACCTTTTTTGCTGACTTTGTACAAAAGATTAATTGGACACCTACTCTGATACTTGCTCCCAGGTTTCTGATTCTTCCCACTGGTGTGGTTTGAGTTTGTCTATGGAAGGAGGAACAATGTCTGAAATGTCACCGTCCCCATGAGAAAAGCAAAGCTTTAAAATACTTCGTGCAGCTGTTCTGCAGGACCTGCTTTTGCATCCTTTAAGAAAGGAAGTTTGGGGTTTTGGCTGACGTGGTTACCCAGTGCCATGGTACATCTCTGGAGCACGAGGTGCTGGGTTGGGACTTGCACATGGGCTAATGGACACAAACCCATTAATGCAAGTTCTGACAGCACAGGCCGGACTCGCATTTGTTAGTTTTAGGGTTCGTCTGTTCTCCTTCCCCTAATTGTGCTCATTTTCTGCTTTAAAAATAATTGGCAGGAGCTTATGATGTGAAAACAAAAATCTGTGAAGACAAAACCTTGTAATGGAGCTCATGTATTGAGCTTTGCTGTCAAAAGATGCACTGGGAGGTGCGTTGTGCCACAGCCTGCCTCCAGCTGGGGCACGGGGTCAAAGCAGCTGAAAGGTTTTGATCAGACCTGAGCTGCTAATTTCTCACAGGTGGTCATGTGGTGAACCTTTGTTCCTGGGGCTCCTTCTGCTTTATTCCCATCTGTACTATGAGTTCAGTGGTGGCTTTGCTTTGGGGAGCTCTGAGGGCTGTGCATTGCCATGTGAAAGGAAAGCCTCTGTCCCATAGCCCCCAAAGCCTGGAGATGGGAATTCCATGCCAGACAAGTCCTTATGTGTCCTTCTGTGAAGCTGCAGTGTGGTTTTTTTTTTGTTTTTTTTTTTTTTTTTTTTGTCCAAATGTTTCTTTATAGATCATATGCACATGTATGATCTCTTCTAAAGAAGATTCTCTTGTTGAATTAGCAAATTAGCAGAAGCTTTCTGGGAAGCAGGGATAGAGAGAGGAGAGAAAGCAGGATGCTTGCAGCAATCCTGGCTGGACTGCTGTGTGACCTGCTGCAGGGCTGAGCATACCTTTGCTGGGCCCCCCAGAGCCTGGCTGAACTCAGACCCCTGCCTTCTGCTTGTGGGTCTCTGCACAAAGCAGTGCTGGGTGCTGCAGCTGGGCCACGCATCCCCTGCTTTGTGACTCAGTGTTCTCTCCTATCTCCAGGAGAATCACAGACAGGGACCTCATTGAGGTCCTGAACAGTTTCTGTGCTGCCATAGTTTCACATGTGATTTTACTTATCTGTGTTTCTGAGCGATTTCTGGGTGTGTTTGGATTGTGAACCCAAGCTGTTTGCTTTCTTGCACGGTATGCTGCTGTTCCCTTGGCAGAAGGATGTGCTTCCAAGTGTCTGCTGTAAAGTCCAGCACAAAGAGCTGAAAATAGTCTTTTTGTGCTTATCCCAAAGTGTGGGATTGCAGTTTGCTGCCTCAGAGACTATTCCTGGAAGGTTCATATGCTCAGGCATGGCATTTCGTGAAGGCTTCATGGAGTGAGCTCCCCAGAATGGAAGTGCTTCCATTGTATGTCTTTCACGAGGGAGTCTGGAGGATAAAGCTGAATAATTCCTACATGGTCCTCTAAAAACTTCAGCCAAAATATTTGGGTGAGACCAGCACAAATAACCATGAAAACAGTGGAAAGGAATTAGATGGGAGATGGAAGCACACATTTGCAATGTGGGGGTGAGGCAGTTGCAGCCATTTCGTAGGCTGATTGAGGGGACCGTTGGGACATCTCTTAGCTATTGCTGCTGTTTTTGCCAAAGTGAAATTTGTAGCTTTTTTTTTTCAAAGCAAATACCCTTCTTTTTGATGGCTTAAGAGAGACTGAAGTGAAATGCAGACCCTGCACTGGCTCTGCACGGTGGTGCGTTTCACTCCAAGAGAGCAGAGGGAATTGCTAGAGAGCCCTTATGGCTGGAGACCTCTACCAGGTGAAGAGATGCATCCAGAGGTTTGACTCCTAAGGCACAGATCAAAGCCCTAGAGAGTCTCTGAGGTGTGTGTGGGGGGCTGTAGAATGCAATGACTGTGAGGTTTCTGGTGGCTTTATAGCCAGCATGTGAGTAGAGATTATTCAATTCTGCACAGAATTCTATAGGCTATAGTAGAAGAAAATGCAAGTAAGGCTCCATGTTTCTGCAGCACTTCATGCAAAGCCTTCTCATTGTTTTTGCAGCTCTGTCACATCCTTATGGCACGGGGATTTCTTATACCTGCTGTTCTGGCAGTGGGGAGCTGAACGGCTGATGCCTGACTTCGTGGAGTCATTACTCCTGTCTGCACTCTATGGAGCTGCCCATGATTTTTTTTCTCCTCTCAGATCTCACATGCTGGAGGCTCTGCAGTGGCCCCTGTTGCACAGAGCAATGAATTCTCTCCCCCCTCTGAGAAGAGAGAAAAGATGATGGGCTATTTTGTCAGCTCTGGACCCAGATTCAGGCTGCAGTAGCTTTGACCATGGCTGGCCCCACTCTTGCTCTGTGCAGATGCATCAACTGTTTTTGTTTTTTAACCACATGAGGAAAGAAACTGCTTAGTGAATGAAGCCAGATGCACAGGGTTATGCTGAAGGACCTACAGCCCCTTTGTAAAGAGCTCCAACCAGAAGCTTTGGAAGAGGCACATAAAACATTTGTGGAATTTATTCCTGGCAATTAAAGGTAAATACACATTATGCAGATATTCTCTTTTAACTAGGCTGTACCCCTCCTTGCATTTCCAATCAGTCCATGTGGTGCAGGGCTGCAGCATGGTCTTTCTGTTCCTCATCATCTTGCACAACCTGCTGTAGGGAGCCGGGCTGAGGAGGTTCCCTGGGCTTTTATTGACAAGAATGGGAAGATCCAGCAACACAGGGCGCCAGAGTAGCAGCTGTGAGAAGAGCATGCCTTCAGATGCTGGTGAGAAAAGATGCAAGGTAATTCTTGCAGTAGGGCCAACTCACAAGCTTGCACAAACACCAGTTTCAGCCTGGACGATCCCATTGACCTGGGCAGTCTCTCCATTCATTAGTCAGCACAGCCTGACTGCCCTGCGCCCTCAGCATGTGTTGGGACACGTTGTGCCATGAAATAAGTGAGTTAGAGCTTCCTGTGAGCTGCTGAAGCCCTGCTACGCTGAAAATAAAATGCCTCATTAAAACTGGATGGGGTCAGAAGATGCTCTGTAACAGCATGGCTCAAATGCCCCTCAACTTCTTCCATACCCATTGTAGCAACACCAACCAATGTATCCCCCATTGTAACCTGGGTGTCTTTAAAAAAAAAAAAAAAGTTAATATCCAAAGTTAATGATTAACTCTTCCCTCAGAGTCTCATTTTGACCTCTGTTGAACCAGTGGCACCATCAGGGCATGCTGTGGCTCTTGTTGGCCAAGGCATGGTGCCACCAGCGTGGCCTGCGGCTGTGGACAGGACTGGTGGCAGCTGGGTCAGCACGGCTGATGCCATTCTCATGGCACACAGGGACCAGTGCAATAAATAGGAGAGCCAGAACTTTCCAGGTGAAATGAAATTAAATCATTTGTGCTTGCTTTAATATAGGGATGTATGATATTATCTGTCTACAGCATTAGTCTGTTCTGCTGCCTTTGAAGCTAATAATTGGTATTAGGGTGGTGTGTTGGAGTTTCCTTGTTAGGTGAGATTTTGGAATGGATCTCAGTTATCCAGACAAATGGGCATTTTCATGGTATTACCCACTACCACATGATCTTACATATTCCTCATCAGTGGCTGCGTTCAGGTTTGGGCATCACTGGGGTTTGGGGTTTTTCTTCAGCTAATTAAGAATTGTGAGAAGGGCAAAAACTATTTGGGGTGTTGGAGAAGAAAGGTTAAACTGGTAGAATGAAGCAAGCTTGGCTGAGTAGTGCTTAAAGTGGTCACAGCCTGTGGTGCTGTAAGGTTCCAACATCAGGAGGCCAATGTTCATTGGTGCAGTGTGGGGAGATGTAGGGAGAAGCAAATGCAGTTGAATTATCTGGCTGTGCCCTTGGAAACGACGTCTTAAAGGCACACATTGGTTTCTTGCAAACTACATTGCTCAGAATCTCAAGGAGATCTGGTAGAGAGAAATCCCACAGCAGCACAAGGGAGGCTGGGCAGCCCAGGTGCTGCTTCCAGGCTTTGGTTCGTTGGTTTTGGGTGTAGCTGTTGACTCCGTTGCAATGGGCTTATATTAGGTATGAGTTGGATCTGGTTTGTGCAATGGCTTGAGTTTTTTTGGATTACGAGTGCTTAGATGATGGCCACAAGGAATTTTAATTAGGAAAGTAAGAAAGGTTTTTCTGGGAGACAGGCAAACCACGAAAATTATTGGCAGTGAGAAAGCCTGCGAAGAACAAGTATCAGGGAATGTACATAGGTCTTATTAATAATTACCTAAATTGGGGTTTTAGGGATATCCACAAAAGAATCTCTTCAATGGCCAAGACCTAAATGATGTTAATGTCCCCTCCTGTGTTTTATCCGGTGTTCAGCTGTACTTACAGGCTCTCAGGAACACACAGATGAGACTCAGAAGGTGTGACCACGGCAGATACAATCACTGACTGTTGGGATGCCTGGAGGAGCCCATTGGAAGCTGCTGGTCCTATCCCAGTGCCCATGGGAGCTCCCAGGCGCTGTTGAGGTGATTCAGACACAGGAGAACTCCTCTGTCTCACTGAACCACACATCCCAATGTTACCACGCTCTTTTAAGAAGAGTTCTGTAGGAGTTTGTATTTCCAAATGCATCTCTCTTGAAATAAAAAATTGAGATGTTACAGTAGTGTTACCTCTTACATTTTTCTTTAGGAAATAAGGGACAGTGATGTTCCCATCTCCAAGAGCTTGGATATCAACTAACCTGGGAAGGAGATTACCATGCTAACATAACGCATCCCTTGTTTGTGTTAAACTAACATGTCCAAACTCACAGGGAAGTGCTCTTGGAGTGCTTGCTTGGCTAAATCAAGAATTCTAGTTCTGTCTTCCAGAATGCAGAGCTGCACGCATTCTCCTCAGAATCCAGAGATGTCACTGTGCTACTGATAAAGCCTTAGCTTTTCTTCATAGTCAGTTGATGGGACAGGCAGTGTATGTGGTGAATACTGGTATGGAGCAGGACACCTATACTGGGCAGGAGATGGCAGCCAGTGCTTGATCTGGAAGCGTGGCTGGGCTGAGGAGTGTGCACATCTACTGTCATCTATTCCAGAGGAATAAGGGCACTGTCAGCTTCTGTGGTGTTACCTTCTGTTTCATAGGAAGATTTCACCAGAAACCCCTAAAAAGATTCTCATCCTCTCTCTCCCTGTCTGGCTCTGGCTGAGTGCTGAAGAAGACTATTTGAGCAGTTGAAATGCGTTGACTTCTTAGTTGTATTCAAAGATCAGATCTCATTTTCTTTGGCTCTGTGGCCATGGCTTGCTCCTTGCTAATGCTACCTTTGTGTACCAGCAAACAGGGCTGCTGTCAAGGGTGCAGGAGGTCTGTGTGTGTGGGAGCAGAACCGGTGTCTGCAGCAGAGCTCCTGGGAGAGGGCGCTGGTTCTGGCACAGCCAGGGCATGCAGCTTGCACTGCTGCTGGGGACCAGAAGGCAGTTAGGTGCTGGTCACCTTTGAAAAGCTGCTCTTTAACCTCTTGATCTTCTTAATGAAATGGGAGGAACTTGAGCTTTCTTATGTGGATTTTGCTAATTAGTCCAGATGCTTCTAAAATGCACGTGGACTTTCAAGGCTATAGACACCATTAATGCAAAGTGCTTGCTTGTAACGGACTGAACACACCGGGGTGACCACAATGCTCACACCAGCAGACTCCTGATTTTTAGGTTGCACAAGATTGCTCGAGTTGCACGTGGGAGTGGGTTTTGAAATGGTGATGCTGCATTTTTCTGGTGTCCAGCTGGTGACAAAGGCTGTGGAAGGTGACCACAGGAGATAATGCTCAGTGCACCTGGTGCTCATTGCCTCCAACGCCCTGCACAGAGCACGTGACATCTACGTGTCTTTTAAGGTCTCCAGTCTGGCTGCTGCAGTATAAAGGGCTCCAACAAATTTGTGAGCCAGCTTGAAGGGGGAGCACAACTGAATTGTGTTTGAAGTTGTGCTGTTCTGAAAGCATGATTGATCCGTGAGGCCTCTCTGTCGTCACAGACTGTATTCCTCCTAGCTCAGGAAAACAGACAGCTCCTTCAAGTAATGAATTTGAATATACAGAAGCAAATGGAAGAGTAGGAGGGAGGTGACAGTCAGGTGCTTCAGGAAGGTGCTGGAAACATGCTCAAAGAACCATGAGGTCGCCCTGTGCCAGTGTCAGAAGCAGCTGCATGCACCTCTGCTGTCCTTGTGGAATGACTGTTCTTTCTGTTATAGCTGAGGCCATCAAATGGCTGGAGTAATGGCTTCTGGTGCCACTTTTGTACAGTGGTTGTGCAGGATTTTAGACAGAGTTATTTGATTTCAGAGAGATTAAAGGTCATTTGTGAGTCTATATGATCAAGAGAAGTTTGGAAGGCTGGACAAAACCTGTCCCCACGTTGGTTTTTCTGAGAAGCTGAGTGAAGAGCCCTTAAATTGTTGGGATAACCACAAGCTACAGCAGTGCAGCAGTTGTGCTTGGGGCTGGAGAGCCCTGGTGTTGGTAAGGGAACTCTGCACTGATGTTATGGACTTGTATGAAGGAACACACTGAGCAGCCATCATTAGAACAAATCCCATTTGTTTAATCTGACCTTATTTTTTTTTTTTAAGAAAGCAAAAATACCCTTCTTCCTATCAACCTAGAAGCTTTTAACCTCTTTCCTTCAATATGACACTTTCTGAAAATGCTTGCAAATGAGATTTTTTGCACGAGGCTGCCATATGGTATATTGCTGCAAAATCTTCCACTGCAGCTATTCCACAAGCAGATGATAATGCTTTTGAGAAGGGGAAAACCTTGTGCTGACTTTCTTGTGACCTACTTGGCTCGGAGAGGCGCTGTGCAGAGCAGCTCTGCACCTTTGCTACGATGCTCTGCTGGGTGCATGGCTTACTGAGCTTTTGGGGGCATTTTTGGGTGGCTCTTGCCAGCCTTTCAGCTTCTCGCTTAGCCTGCTGAGTGTGGGCAGAGGTGTGAAGAGTCAGGGCTGGAGGGGAAGCTGGCAGAGGTGCAGCTTGATGCTTTGAGCTGGATGGAGGGGGAGATGGGATGAGAGCAACGCCTCCCAGTTGCTGAACTCCTCCAGAAGAGCTCGTGTGAGCCAAAGGAACTAACAGAGAGAGAGGAAGACCTAAACTAGGTCAAACCTGGCTTCAAAGTGGAACCAAGTGTTAACGCCTTGTGTGTGATCTGCCCTGGGAAAGTTCGCAGCCCATTTCTGTTTGGGGCTCAGCTGTAACGTATGTGTGCCACACACGGTCGTGGTGGGACTGCTGCTGCAGATGATCTGCAAGAGCCTGTGAATGTTGCAGGAAGGCTGCTGCTGTGCTCCTCTCCAAAGCTAGTCTCAGAAGGTGCCTTTTGCACAGTAATATTAGGAAAAATAAAGTTGACTCAGTCCTTCTTCTCCCTGATTTTTGTGTATGCTGCAGGATCAAACAAGGAGTGGTTTCCAGCATGGGAAGTACCATCCATGGCTTTGAGAGTGAAGGCTGTGGGCTCTGCTCTTTGGGGAATTTCTAACTTGTCATCTCTGGGTTATGTGGTTAAGCTCGGAGCAGGTACAGGGATACAAGACGTGTGGGCAGCTGCCAGTGCAGAACTTGTTGGTCCTTAAATGAGAATGAATAAATTTCTTCACTTGTTTCCATTTGATGAGACCTTGCCAAGGGAGAGCATGAGAGTGGATTTCCCCAGGGGATGTAGGAAACTTGGGAGCAAAGTGATAATTCTTGCCCAGAGCACGAGCAGCTGTTAGTTGTCAGGATGTGTAGCACTGCCCAGAATTGCTGAGGGCTTTGCATGTTTCTGTGGCTTATCTTCCTGCACTTTATAGTTCCAGGCCCAAATTTTCTTCCTGAAGCCTTGAAACTGAATTAAAACAGGGTGTGACTTAAAGTCTGCTGTCATAACAATATCAGCTGGTCACCTTGAGTTCTGGATGTCATGCTCACATCATCCCATGGCACATTCCAGTGAAGGTCTGGCTGTGCCCTCCTTGAGCTGTTGGCTGTAACTTAACAGTGAAGGCACACAAAGCTCTTTGCAACTTCTGTGAGAAATCTTAGGCTAAGGCACAGATGGAGGTGGACTTTGGGGATGGAATACAGAGAGCACTGGGTCTCCAAATGGAGCAGGGAAGAAAGGAACAGGGAATAGCTGCTGTGGAACTAAACCTCCATTGAGGAATACAAACCAGCACTGGGAATGAGCAGCATGACTTCATCAGGGCATGCAAAATGAAAGAGAAACTATTCCTAAGTTTGTGAGCAGCCTGTTAAAGCACTGCCCAACTTGCAGGTTGGTGGAGGCTTTAAGTTCCCCTCCAGTCAATGAGGTTCCTGCAAGAGGAGAAACCTGGAGCATAAGAGAGCCGTGGTGCCGGAGGCTGAGCCAGGCACTGCCCCTGCTGCTGTGCTGGGTGCCCTTCTCAGCTGGAGCAATCTGATGGAAAGGGGAAAGGTTAGGGCCAAGAGAACGGGGACAACCAGATTTCTTGCTGAGGGAGGCGCCCCAGCAGTAGGGATGGAGGCACTATCAAAACATGAATGCAAATGGTGCAGTTATGTCTTTCAGGCTGGCACCTGAGGAGCACCTTAATGTCTTGCCAGGAACAGTGCTCTTAATGTTAAAAGAGAAGCTGCAGGCCATGAAAAGCAAGCAAGAAGAATTCAGGGCTTTCAGGTATAAACTTAAATATGAGAGTAGGTGGATAGGGAAATGAGAGATAAAATCTGTAGTTGTTTCAGGGAAAAGGGCAATCATTTGAGGGTTGAAAGTGAGTCGAACCATTCATCTTAGTGAAGGAGCAGGCGATTAAAGTTTAGGGAAAATCTGGAGACATCTTCTAGCTGCCCTTGGAGGAGAATGGAGGAGCATTTTGGGTCTGGGTATGTTCTCCTGGGGACATGCAGTCCTCTAAGGAGCATCCCACTTCTGGTAGGAAAAGGTAGTCAGTCTCCTAGAACTGGAAACTGTCTCAGCAGTGGTAAATGAAGCTTTTGGGGTTTGGGACTGGTAACACAGAGGGGCAAGGTGTCTGGGAAGAACAGCTTTGGGAAGGGAATTGTCTATTTGTTCTTCTCTGTGCCTCTTGTGCTCTGGAAGAGTATTTCTTACAGAAAGTGGTGAGTTATAATAATCCTGTGTGAGGTGTGGTTGTCCTGCGTTGGACTTACTGGGATTCAAATTGGTTGTGTCACAGCTGGAATGAATTTTGGGGGCTGCTGGAGCTCAGTGCCTGTGTCTGATTGACAGAGCAGGTTCACATCTCTCTAACACCCAGCCCACAATGTGTCTGAGGCTGCTCTCATGGCCTGGTAAGTCCTGCCAGCCCCAAGGCTCTGTGTGTGTGCAGGCATGCTCTGCCTTTGGATAATGGTCCCAGCACATCTTTGGTTAACATACTAGTAGAAATTGTGTGGTGTTCTCAGATTTCAGCTTTGATTCTTCCCTTGCTGTTTAGTTTCCAGTTTTGCCAGACATATTTTTTGCATACACACGTGGACATGTAAGATTTGAGCACAAGCCATGTACTACAGAGCAGTGTGGGACGGGGTGCTCTGAGCACTGAGGTTTGCTCCTCAAACTTCCCTGAGCATTTCTGATCCTGCCGGGAGAAGTCGCCCTCCATGTAATACCAGCATCACTAGATGGCACATGTGAGCTGCTCTCGTCCTGGCACAGGACGTGTTATTTTATGTCCTTCTAAATATGCTTCTGAGGGCAGGGAATGCACAGCACATCCAAACTGCCCTGTAGCCCTGGGAAGTGCCACATTGCTGTGCTCTGTCCCAGGAGCCTCAAGTCCGTGGTTCTGGTTGACCTCTGCCTTGTTCTGTTGGTGTTTATGGTAGGAATTCCTGTTGCACAATGCTGTGCATTTGTCAGCAGTTGATTTGCTCTCTCTGGGCTTCTGTTTCCCTTTCTGCTGCAGTTCGGACAGGTTCAGGCCTTGCAGGAGCCTCCTAGGCTGTTCTTTTATGGATTTGCAGTGGCAAAGCCCTCAAAGACAGTCCCAGCTCTTACAGGGGTTGTGTACTGAACCTCTCAGAGTAATGGAACTGCATTTCCACACCGCAACTGCTGTTTCTCAGAGCCGAGTGGAAAATTGCCTTTCCCTTGTCCAAGGTGGAGTAGATCAAAGGGCTGCGTTTCTTCCAGACAAGAAAACACATCTTTACAGCAAGCTGTTATTACTGTCCTTCTTGCTGGACTTAGGCCAGGCTGGATGCAGACAGGAAACCAAATCCCAAGGAGGAACAGGCCTCTGTTTTTGTGTAAACACAGAGCTAAAAAGTCGTAAGTATTCTTGGCTCAAGTCAGTCACTGCTCGTCCCTGCCAGGCTCAGCAGGGTGGCAGATGTGGCTGGGAGGTCATAGCACTGCTCATCACCAGCTGTAGGAAATATTCCTTTAGGAATAAATCTTTTTTTTCTTTTTCCCCATGCACTCCTATAGCCCAGCACGAGGGCTGGCTCTGGGCTGGGAGGTGTGGATTGTAACAACCACAGGGCTCCCATCTGAGGAGCTGGGAGCAGATGTGGTGCAGCTCTTCCAGCTCAGTGATCCTCCTCCACCTTCCAGGGAAAAAAAAACACAACTTTTTTTTTCATGGAGCAGTCCCCTGACTTCAGCTGCACACTTGTCTTGTGCTAATGCAGTTCTCAGTTTCCAACCAGGAATGCAATTACAACTGCACTCAAAGCCTGACTTTAATCTGATGCCAGGCCTTGCTTAAAGGGCTGAGGAAAGTATTTCTTCTTGCTGTCTCCTGACCATGTCATCCTTCCTCTCAAGTTTCTGATGTGTCCATGCTATTCTTGCCAGCCAGCGTTAGCTGACCAGTCTAAATATTTGGGGATATCTGAGCAGGGTGACTGGAGTGTGGTGGAATGGGTTTGAGAGCTGTCTGATGGCCCCATAGGATCCTTAAGGTTGGAAGAGACATCTAAGGTCATCAAGACCAAGCACCAACCCATCACTGCCATCCCCCTGACCACATCCATTCCAGCTCCTCCCAGCAAGGTCCTCTCTGTGGGCACACTGCTTCCCTGTCAGACTGCCTGGAAGGAGGTGAAAAGCTGCATGTGAAACAGCAGACGCTGCCAGAACCATCCACGTACACCCTCCTGTGTGGGTTTATCTATCTACTCTGGGATGTGCAACAACTTAATGCTATTTGTTAACACTAGAAAGTTGAACTCGCTCTGCTCTCTTACTCCATTACTCCGTAGTAATCTCCACCATCCTCAGAGCTGGTTGTAGCCAGAGTCATCTGGCAACAACAGAATCGTTTTGTGAGCGGCGTCAGAGACACGGGATATCTTGTGTTATGTGCTCACCTCTGTCCAAAGCACAGAGAAAGACTTGCAGGCTGAATGTGTCCTGCTTTATTGCCTACTGAAATGCAGCTTTGTTTAGGGCTGAGGGCGCACACCCGTAGCTCAGCCACCTGCAGGTTTGCACTCCTGCATTTTGTTCTTGACTGTACAGAGAAACCCTGAAGTGCCAGACTGCATTGTATTAATCACATTGGTTTGCAGCCCTGTGACCACAAGTGGAAGTCTTATCTGCCAAATTAATACCAACGCTTCCTTTTACAGCAGCTCTTTGAGTTTAAATAGCCTACAAAGAATGTTGGCAGGTTTTTATCACTTATCTCACATACCAAATCTTTGTAAAATCGTTGCTTCCAAGATAAGGTGGTCACGTAGATTCAGAAAACACTGTGGCTGTAGGGATATCTCACTGCTGTTCTCTGAGATCAAAAGAAGCTGTGGGAGTTTGCTGTTATTGTGGTCCCCCTTTATTTTCTGATGGTCTTTTCTTACTTCCTTCAGCGATAGGAATGAAGCTGTGTTTGAATCAGCCCTAGCTGTTAATGTAAAACACACAACGTGGGGCATTTGAGCAGTGTTTTCCCCTTGTAATTTTGTTTTAGGCAGATAATTCTTACTGGAAACAGAAGAAAAAAACCCCACAGCTTCGTGTATGTTAGCCGTGTAAAAACGATGAATGAAAGTGCTGCTTCCTGCCCCCGGGTTGTGACAAACGGAACGGGAAGAAGCACGTTTTGACACAGGCTGCCCATCCCGTGCCCCGTGCATCACCACCGCCGCTCCAAGCAGACGCCGGGCTGAGCACCGCCAGAAGGCGCTGAGGGCACAGCGGGCGCACAGCCCGGAGCGCTGATCCACGGCTTTGTGCCCGATTTACGTTTATTCCCTGCTCACACTGCATGAAACTGCACCCAGTGCAGGGTCGCAGCCGCACAGCGCCGGGGATACGGCACAGAGCTTAGAAATAATCCTGTCGGATTTATGTAACAAAGAGAGGAACGGTTTCAGGTTTTCCACCAAACGCAAACCTCTCTGAGTGCCAAAGTTTTCAGCGGCGAGGAACGTTTGGGTGGACATTGTGTGTGAATTATTTGGGGGCTTATTAATTGTGGAATCCATCTTTATGTATTCTCTGTTGTTCTGTTTCCACCTGGAAGAGTAAATTAAGACACAGCATCACCCAAACCACTGGCAGCCAAAGCAGGAGAGGGAATTGATGTCTAGAGTAAAATGCTCTAAATATCTAAATGCTCTTATTCTGCTGCTGCTGGAACCTCTTTCCGATCAGGTGACATCACAAGCAGAGATTTCCCCCTTGGGGACACGCGGTGTGATCCCCCGTTTATCCGGCACTCACCAGTGCAATTTGCAGCTCATAGAGTGTATGGGAAGTAAAGCCCTGCAGAGCAGCTGCCACCGCTGCCAGCTCCATCTCAGGGCGTCTGCTGCCATCTTCTGGCAGGCGCGTTATGCAAAGTGCTGCCAACGGTCCTTCCCGGAGCGCCTCCGCTTCGCAGCTCCTTCACCCACTGCTGCATCACGCAGACATCTCCTGTCCTACCCGTGCCCTCACTGCGAGTCCTCTGGGATATAAAAATCCCCTAAATTAGGGAAAGATGGAGGGAATAGGCTGTAATCTCTGCAGAGGATCTCAGCTCTTCACGCATACTTTGTGCTCTTCTTTCTTTTCGTTATGTTCCCTAACTACAGACAAGCAATGTGCTCCTTGCACGCCAAGTTCCCACACCTGCTCCTTTACAGCCTGCTTATGGCCTTTGCAGTTTTGCTTGAATGCAGACACAGGAGCTTTCCATCAACTGGAAAATAGATCTGCTCCAATCTGATAGGAAATGCTCATCCACTCCCCAAAAGGGGATGAAGTGAACAACAGAAATGACAGCTGGACCACAGCATGGGGCCAAAACATGGGCTGAGCTGAGCCACCTCTGGGCTCGTGGCCCAGCTCTGGGGCTGCTAGGGCCCTGCAGAGGGGCCTTCCCAGGCCCCTGGTTTATGTTGATGCAGTTCTCGAGTGCCGTGTGCTCTGGGTTTGTTTTCCAGCGGATGACTCTGATCTCCTGTGACCGCAGTGCACAGAGCTGTGCAAATTTATGGGGCAGCGCTGCTGGGAAAGCAATGGGGTGAGCCAAGCAAACACGCTGCTTTGCTATCTGCTCCTGATATGTGAAGGAGAAAAAGAAAGCAAGGAATCATTGTTAAAAATAATCATAAAAAACTTTGCACAGATGGGATGTGGAGCCTTTGCAAAGATTTTTCTGACAACCCCTCTCCCCATTTGCCGCGGCTAGTAGGGCCATATCAGGACCAGCAGTTCTCCGGGCGGATTGGTGCTGCTTATCTCTGGGGGACGATCGGAGCCTCCGGCAGAGCGGAGCGGACGGGTTCCTATCTCTGACAGCAGGGTTTTGCTGCGCTTTGTCACAGGGAGGACGTGGGTTTGGAGTCAGCCCCAGCTGAGGCTGATTCACGCCTCCAAGAGGCAGTTCTGAAAGGTGCCCAACGTCCTCATTCACCGGAGCATCTCCACGCCCCGCGGTCGGCCGTGCCCCGGGATGCTGGCCGCCTGCTGACTCACAACCCGCCCAGCTACCTGCGGGAACGGGGATTCCAACCCGACACAGTTTCCAGCTGGGGCTGAGGGCCGCGCTCCGCCGGTCCCTCGGTGCCGCTTCGGGGGTGCTGCGTCCTGATCCAGCCGGAGTCGGTCGGTGCCGCCGAGTCCCGGGAAGGGCTCCCGGCTCCCGGCGCGGCTGCAGAGCCCGCCCCGTCCCGCCCCCGCCGCCCGTCCCCTCCCCGCCGTCCCCGCCCGCCGTCACGCAGCCGCCACCGCAGAGGCCGGGGACGCGCCGGGCCGGAACGGGACGGGGTCAGGGGGAGCCGCAGCAGCCCGAGGCGGCACCGGAAGCGGAGCGCAGCGCGCGGTGCTGCCGCCGCGGCGGGGCCAGGTAGGGCGAGGGGGGTCCGGGTCGCCGCGCGGCGGGGGGGGGGGGGGGGGGGGGGAAATGGCCGGTGCCGGGTGGCAGCCGATGGCGGTTCGCCTTTTTGCCCTCTGAGGCGCGTCACAGCGGCGAATAACTGTTTTCTTACGTAATGTTCGGCACCCTGTTACGAAATCACGGCGCGGCTCCTGGGCCGTGACAGCTGAGGCCGGGTGTGGCGGAGCCCCCCGGGTCGGGAGCCGTTGCTGAGGGGAGCTTTGAGCCGCGGGGCTCCTGGTGTCGGAGCGAAGGTAGGCAGCCGGGCCCGGCACCTGCCCTGCCCTGTCTCGCTCCGGCTGCGGGGAGTCGCGGGGGGGCGGCCGGTGGCCTCGTGTTACCCCAGAAGCCCCGAGCAGCCGAGCGGCGTCCGTTTGCCGGGTTAGTTTCTCTTTCTCTTCGAATTCGGTTCTCGGGGTGGGGGGAAATGGCCGCCTGGGAACGGGCGGGAGTCGGGTTTGCCCTGGGAGCTCTGGGCGGCTGCAGCGGGGAGCTGCGTCCGTTCTGCCTCGTCACAGCCTCGCTGGGGACAGCTCTTGCTGGAGGGTAATGGAGTCCGTCTGTCCGTCCTGAGGGGTTTGGTTTAGAAAAAAAAAAAAAGAAAAAAAAAAAAAAAGGAGAGAAAAATGACAGAAAGTGAAGCAAAGCTGACTCATCCTTCCTGACCTGTGCACGCTGGGGAATATTCTGGGGAATATTCATTACGATGCTGACATGGAGCCCAATGCGGTATGGTGGGGATCAGGAGCACTTGGAGGTTTCTGCTCATGCAGAGGATGGTTGAGTGTTCGGGTTGGGTATCAGGAGAAATTTCTGTCGGTGATGGATGAGCATGGGCTGCCCAGGGAGTGGGGCTCACCATCCCCAGAGGTGCTCCAGAATGCGGGGATGGGCTCTTGGGAACACGTCAGTGGGCACAGTGGGGCTGGGGTGGAGTTGGGTTTAATGGTCTTAGATGATCTTTTCAACTTTAATGATTCTGTGATTTGTCTGCCTCAGGGGATTTAATCAGTGTGATCTGGTCGGAGTTCCTTCCAGAAAGGCCTTACAGGGCACCCTGCAATAAATCCTGCACCCAGTGCGTTCTGTGGGAGGCTTACACATATCCACAGTCTGCACCCTTTATTCCAGCCTGTTTGGGGCTGCATGAGTTGGATGTGATGATGTGGGGCATCAATGGGGTTGCCCTGGCAGCAGGAGTGATGTCCTCTTGTCCCCACGGGTTGCAGTCAGGGAGCTCCTCACCTACGTGTGCTGTAGGAAGAGAGAA
Organism: Centrocercus urophasianus; assembly: GCF_019232065.1. NCBI lineage: Eukaryota > Metazoa > Chordata > Aves > Galliformes > Phasianidae > Centrocercus > Centrocercus urophasianus. Next base: position 13,874,844 of record NW_024884822.1, read on the forward strand.
CCCGCGTTGCTCTTTGGTGCTGGAGGAGCAAGGTGTCAGAACGTGCCGGGAGGGAAGGCGTTGTTTTTAATTAGTCAGCCCTACTGATGGATGTGAGGCGTTGCTGCAGAGGGGCCAGGCACCAGGGATGTGTCCATGAGCATGTTTGAGCTGTGCCCCTATGAGTGCACGGAGGGCCCTGGCCCTGCTGGGAGTGACAGCAGCACTGCTCCTCTCCTGGTCTGCAGGCAGCTGAAAGGAGCTGAGAGTTACTGTCATTTTTTAATTCAATGCACAGCATGTGTGCTTCTTCCTTCTTGCACTTTTAATGCAAACAGCAGCTACAGCAAGCTGCGGCATCCACAGCTCTGTTAAATTGATATTTATCTGTGATAGCTTAATTAGGGGTTTTGGTACAACGCTGTTCATAATTTATACCCGTGCAATTAAGAGCAGACTCTTTCTTTCTTTAATTCTGTAAATATTAGTTCAGACTAAATCACAGTATTTACGTTTGATTTTAAGCTGTTTATTTCCCTTCTGCTCCAGTGTTTGTTGTGCTACAGATCCATGGCATAAATCCATCCTTAAAAACGAAATCTGCTCTATGGTTACGTAGTTTGAAAGCAAGGCTGCTGTCCTGCAGGTGCTGTAGATCATCACAAGGACGCTGCACATTTCACTAATACCTGCATGAATGAAATTGCAGGCTGCAGAGCTGTAAATTTGGAGCCATGATGGTCTGTGGATGGATGATGGCACAGCACAAGTTGGGGCAGAAAATGTTATTGTGTATTCTGTTCCATAATGCAGAGCATCCCAAAAAACTTGTGTCCATGCCTGACGTGGTGTGTGACCCATGGCACTGCCCGGATCATTTGCCACTTAGTTTATTTTTACATCTCTGCAGAATTGGGATTCAGAGCACACTGCTATCATGGCTTGAATCACAGAATGGCCAGGGTTGGAAGGGACCTCAAGGATCACGAATCCAACCCTCTGCCACATGCAGGGCCACCAACCTCCACGTTTAATGCTAATCCAGGCTGCCCAGGGCCCCATCCACCCTGGCCTTGAACACCTCCAAGGACGGGGCGTAATGAATGAAAAGCTTGAATGGCTTTGAGATCTGAGTGGGAAAAACCAAACTGCAGAGCCAGCACCGGCCCCAGCAGTCAGTGCTGCCCCTGGCAGGGCAGGGCGCTGTGCCACACACCGAGCACTGTGGGTTCTTGCTGATGCACCATGTGGGAAACGGCTGCACAGCTGCGAGCCCAGAAACGTGCTTAAGAGCTACTTCATACCAAGGAACAATTTTCCTTTCCATAAAGGAGATAAATAGGAAATGCATCCGATTTTTTTTTTTTTGTCTTGAGGCAGAAGACCCTCATGTGATGATACCAGCACGGTTGGTGTCACAGCCTGATGCCCTTCCTCCCAGTCCATGTGTCGGAGGGATGCATCTGCTGCATGCCAGAGCTGTAGTGCTCATGGGCACAGGGAGCAGAAGCATTTAGGCCTATGGTTATTAATCAAGGAATGCTGCACAGGTTCAAGTTTATTAGGAAAAATGTGACTAGAGTAAGGTTAAATCCAGCCTTTTAAATTTCTTAGCCACAAATCTGATGGACTCCCCTTGTCTTCTTGGAAATTCAGTCATCCATTGTTCATATTCTTATTTTAAATTTTTTGAGAGCTCTTCCCCCTCATGTAAATTTCATGCTATTGATAAGTCTGTTTGGGGAAGCATCGAGTAAGAGAGCAATCGATCACAGAAATGGACTCAGATTTGCAAAGGATGCTCTGATGGCTTGCTGTCTGTTGGGGCTGAACCAGAACCACACTGCAGACTGAAACTTTGCCACCTGTGACATTGGAAAATATTTAAACTCGTTCTGCTGGGCTGCCTTGTGTTCAGTGAAATTTGGCTAGGGCTGTGGGTGCCTCAGTCACGACTTGCATGGCAGTGTTGCCCACTCAAGAAAATGGGAATATTTTACTGCTTGAACATACAGTGCATAATCTCTTTGGTCTGCTTCATGCTGGAGCTGTCGTTTGTGGTCACTCTGAGATATTTGCACAAGTGGAGAAGGATGAGAGCAATGATTTCATTTCTCTCCTATCCTAATCTGAGTTAATGTGCTGGGATCCTACTGGTGAAAAGCAAGGGCACTTGGCCACGGCCATGCCTTGATCCTTTAAGAGTTTGAATCCCCGCTAAGCATGCTTGTCTCACAACCTGCATTCGCACAGGATGTAATCAGTTTTGTTTTCCATCTGTTAAACGAGAGGCTTTGATTAGCCCAGGCAAACAGAAATAATTATTTTTGTTCTTGCTGATGTCAACAGCAAAGTTAACCAGCACATGCATATTTCATCACTCAGCCGTTTCAAGCACCTTGTTCTGTGTGTTTTACCTGATTTGCCTTACAACAGGGATTTGGCTTCCAGTATTGTCCCTTAATTATAGTAATTGTCTAAGTGGAGATCTCAGCATCACCTGCTGTCCCATGGCAGCCGTGGCCGTGCTGCAGCCTGACCTGGCCTGTCCACCTGGCAAGCACAAACGCTCTGCTAAACCCAACCCAAACACACAAGGCATCCGAATTTCAAGAAAACATTTTGATTTTTATGAGTGACTCAAAGGGGCTGCTGATAAAACGTGTCTGATAGATGCCAAAATGCAGCTGGCGGAGCTGTGTGATCTAATTTTCAAGTGGAGGGATTTTAGCATTTTGAATTTTTGATGATGCTAAATGGGAATAGCCATCAGAGGGTTCTCCTGAGACCACGCTGCTCTGGCTGGGAGGATGCATTCCTCAGCCTTAATGACCCATCCCTCCAAACGGGGCCCTATGAGCGCCCCCGAGCTCTGCCCTGGGCTGCCATCTCCAGCACATGGTGCTGTGCTTTGGGGACTTCAGTGAGGAGCAGAGGATCTTTTCAGAGAAGTCTGTTAATACTTGTTTTGTTCGTTGATTGATTTCTAAAGGCTGGTTTTCTGTTTCCAGAACCACATCTGATCCACTTTTGAAATGGTTTCTCCTGTAGAGAGCAGTGCTTGCAAACTAAATCCCAGCGTTCTGCAAGAAATGGAGACATGTAGGCCTAATATGAGCAGCTGAAACTAATTGGAAATTTGCTCAGAATATAAGTATAGTATTTTCTAAATGTAACTGTTTGGCTGCTTACTCACGTGGAGTTGCAACTTACTAATGAGCTTTATCTGGACATGTTGGGCCTTCTTGATGCATGCCTTCAAGAAAGGTTTGGGTTGGATACTGGGAGAAATTTCTTCTCCAAAGAGTGGTGATGCATGGGCACAGCTGCACAGGGAGGGGGGGGAATTCCCAGTGCTGGAGGTGTTCCAGAGCTGTGGGGATGTGGCACTGGGGGGCACGGGGGGGGTGAGGTGGGGTTGGACTCGGTCATCTTGGAAGTCTTTTCCGGCCTTAATGGTCCTGTGGTTCCATGCAGGTTTGTGTCCCCAGCATCGCAGCACGCACTCCGCTTTCAGTGCGTTCTGTGAAGACGGTTGGCTTTGATTCAGCCACCAGATGCAGTTTGTTCCCTCTAGGATAGGGATTCCTCTCTTATGCAATAGCAATATCCTGCTTTAACAGGCAACGGCTTGTTGGGCCGAGCGGCTGCCCAAAGGAATGCCTATCTGCAGCTCGTGGGGTGGTACCTGCTACAGAGGCTGCAGGCTTTGGGCAAGGCTGCGTCCCTGGTGCTCGCAGCCAGCTGCTCTGTTGTGGCTGAAGGGAAGGAAGAGTTTGCTGCTCAGGTTGGCTGGAATTGTGGTGCAGTGAGGGCCGGCTCTGCATGCGTGGTTCATCTCCTTCACTTTTGTAAAATGAAGTCTTGCATAAAAAGGCAGGAGTGTACACTATTTCACATCACTTGATTTTGCTTCCCTAGAACAACAGAATATGGATTTAGTTGGTTTGTTCCTCTCAGGATCATTCATGGCGTCCCTTCATTCCTCTTCTCATCAAGCTTGGGTTTTCACCAGGAAAACACTTCCAGGTCAATGGCTAAGGAGAAATTGTATCTGTTAATAGCAATTCCAGAGTCAAAGAAAATGGAAGGTGAAGAATGAGCACTTGTTGATTTTGCTAACATCAGTGTTAGCCATTTGCTGCTGTCAGTTAGGGAGGGATGGGAGTTACAGCTGCTGGATGTCTGTTCTGATTACATTTGCTGGGAGGATGACCTTGCCGTTCTAATTCTTTGCATCAGAACACATCGATAGTTGCAAGCAACAGAAGGGTTTCCTAGAAGTTGTTTAAAAAGTCACTCATTCCTGTGGTTCTACTGATAAGGGCACAACTCTTAGCCCTTTGGAAAGGCACAGACAACTTACATGTGTTTTGTTAGTTTTTTTAATGTATTTGTTCTACAGTCTCAGTGCTAAATGCATGTTTATCACTTAGCAAAAGGACAAACTCAAATCGCAGTATTTGCTGTAGCTGCTTCCTTCTGCCTATATCTAATTGATAGGTTGTGGATAGAAAACGGTCTGAAACTTAGCAATCAGGCTTTAGTTGCTTTTTGCTTAAGCAAATTAAATAAACAGCTTTCTGAGCACCGTAACCATCTCCTGTTTTTTCTTCCCCCCCCAGAAAATGGCTGTTCCACCTGCTTATGCTGATCTGGGCAAGTCTGCCAGAGATGTGTTCACCAAAGGATATGGTAAATAAAGCCAACAATAAGTGATTCTCTGATTCTTGAAACTGTTACGATTTTGTTATTTTTCTCTGATAAATATTCCACTAATTTCCGTTAGAATCCACAGTTTCCTGTGTCCTAGCTTCACATTGCCATGGCTGCCTGCAAAGGCAGGTGACTTATTCTTGCTTGCACAAAAGTCTTCATGTTCCCCGTGGGTCTGTTGTCTGCTTTGAGAGCAAACAGGGTGTTGCATTTTGACTGTTTCCATCCATCATGAATAGGACTATTGATGTCAGTAATTTCCTAGTGAAAAAGCTGCTGCTCAGTATGAATGAAGGCATTCTTACCTAGGCTGCTCCTGGTGCTATGCAGGGCAGCAGGGCTGCTGCCTGAAGGCAGCGTGAGCTGTGTAAGCTGCTGCTTTACAACCTGGGATTCAGCAGCTGTAGCCATGTTGTGGATTTTGTTTTATTTTAATAGTTCACAGCAGATTTAGAGAGGAGCTTTGAGGAGTCAATCAGACATGCTTTTCAAATTAACTTGCACATAATTCATGTTTTTCTTCATCTTCTAGGTTTTGGGTTAATAAAACTTGATTTGAAAACAAAATCTGAGAATGGACTGGTAAGTGTGGGCAGGGACTGAAATCCCAAACGTGGCAGTGTTCCTATGTTTGCCCTTTTTAAAAATAGAAATGTCTCCCTTGCTCTCCCCATATCAGCTTTCAGATGTTATAGCCCTGCAAGTTACCATGCCTTTATGCAGGACCTGGAGCAGGTGCTGCAGGGATGTGCTGTGTGCTGCTCTTAGCACACACTTAACGCATACAATGGACATGTAACCATGTGTTGGAGCTGATCTTAAGAGCATCTCTGTGAAGCACTTGCAGCCCTGTGTGCCCATTCACAGGTACAGCTCACACACTGAGCTCTCAGACTAGCTGCCAATGCTGTGTTACACCAGTGGTAAGAATCTTCTCCTCTCTGCCCCACGTCCTTCAGCAGGCAGTGCTGCTTTTCCCTGACGTTTCTGTGGGCATGTTGATGTTAATGACTTGCAAACATGTTCTTAAATCTTTGAGAAAGATGCAGGTCTTATTGTCCCAAATTACGATGACTAATGACTCTACAAGGATCAGAGATTGCATGAGTACGAAAAACAGAGTGATGTATATAACTTCCTTTTTCCTCTTCAGGAATTTACAAGCTCAGGTTCTGCAAACTCAGAAACGAGCAAAGTCAGTGGTAGCTTGGAAACCAAATACAGATGGGTGGAATATGGACTGATGTTCACAGAGAAGTGGAACACTGACAACACGCTGGGAACTGAGATCACTCTTGAAGACCAGGTAACTTTTGGCCTAAAGCATGCAGCTTCCAGATTCACTTGTGACAATGTCTGATTAGAAATCCAACCAGTGAATTTCTTTTCTGTTTAGCTTGCACGTGGCCTGAAGTTGACTTTTGACTCCTCCTTCTCACCTAACACTGGGTAAGATGTTAGTAAGCTTCAGAGACACACACACACAAAGCTTTTTTTGGTTGTTTTAGTCTTCCAAAGTACTGTCGTCTTTACTCTTTCTGTTGACCTAAGACATCAAGGCATTTAATAGTCTGCCTATGCACAATGAAATCTTGTATATTGAACTATTAGTGAACAATCACTCTCTAAACCTAACTTTGAAATGCAGTAACTTGGAAATTACAGTCAGAATCAAAAAGGTTTTGTTTCTGCCCCTGTTGCTTACTTCTGGCCATGGCAGAAAACGAGTGCTTCGTTCCTGCCTGAATAAAAAATGCCAGACAAATCAGCTGTAATGCAAAGCTTAACAAGCTCCACAAGCCAGTTGGCCATGGCTCTAATAGGTCGACACAGTAATTGGGCTCTTTTCCCAAGCTGAATTTGTCATCTGAGTTCCTGCTGGCTGCAGAGTGCCGTGGTGCTGCACCCTGCGATTGGATGCCACAGTTATGTGGGCCAGAGGGATTAAGCAGCAGCTGTAGGGCTGTATGTTGGTTTATTTTTTCTTTCCCCTCTTGATTATCTTTTTGCAATCAGTGCTGCCAGTTGAGCCACAATGGTCTGTTCTGAGCTGCTCAGAGCTGCAGTGGCTGTAGTCCCCCAATGGTGGCTTCATCCTGACTGAAATGTCGTGTTCCTCACTGCCAACTGCTTGCTGCCCATTCTTTATTCTGAATTAACTGGATGTTTTTGCATTTGTCAACCAGAATAGTCTCCAGTTTTTGTTGATAATTATTCCTTAGCTTCTGCAGTAATTGCAGGCAAGCTAATGCTAGCGTTTCTGGGACTCCTGTTCTTCATAAATTCCTGAGTCAGAAATAATAATAATAATTGCAATAATAGAGAGCAATCTCTATACAGGTCTGATGCAGCACGTTTTGCAGATCTTGGTGACTCTGCTAGCTGAAGTGGGCAGTTGATTAGAAATTTCATATCAGCCTTACTTTTCTGAAAGGATTTCAGTAAATGATTTGGTCAAAGAAAAAAGAGACATGAGAAAAGAAAAACAAACAGAACAACCTTAAAGAAGAGCAGCTGCATGTTACTCCTGCAGTGTGAGGATCTGCTCCATTGATGTCAGCAGTCACAAGGACACACGAGCAAGCACTGTCCTGGCCAGTAGTCTAAAAGAAGGAAGTGACTTGGGAAAGTTTGTTTCTGCAATTAGCTTTCTTATGGCTGTAAGCACGGAGTGCTCTAATGCGTCATAAGGAGGAAAGGGGGCTGTCAGAGCCACTGAAGCAGCCTGCTTCCTTAGCAGCTGAGACCTTCCCCTGGGAAGCTGGAGGCAAAAAAGTGGTTTGTTGTTGTCTGTCAGAATAAATGAAATTATGCAGTAACCAGGATTGCCTAAAAGCTGTTTGTCTGAGACAAAAGGTGAACTGCTTCTGTCTGTGGCAAACCTGTGAACTGTTAGTTTCTGTTATTCCCTTGTCACTCCTAAACTACTGAGAAATCAGTTTGTGGTGAGGATTTGCTTTTGTCACCTCGAGTCTGGCGACTTGTGCTGCTGCTCAGCAGAATGCAGCTCAGAAGGGCGTAGAAAAGCACCGCAGTGCCTGTGATTGCATCTACTGATCTGTGGATGAAAGCATTTTTTTCATACGTGAAACCTAAGGCGGTGACGTTTCCTGACTCTCCAGGTACGTATACTTTATCCTCACAATCTGTTACATGGAGTTAAAGTAACTGATTTGATTGAGTTGCCACCTGAGAGTGCCTTTTCAAGGATGTGAGATTCTTTCCTTTTGCTTTAGGAAAAAGAGTGCTAAAATTAAGACAGGATACAAAAGGGAACACATCAACATGGGCTGCGACATGGATTTTGATATCGCCGGTCCTTCGATACGTGGAGCCCTGGTGCTTGGCTACGAGGGCTGGTTGGCAGGTTACCAAATGACTTTTGAGACAGCAAAGTCTAGAGTGACCCAGAGCAATTTTGCTGTTGGCTACAAGACCGATGAGTTCCAGCTTCACACTAATGTGTAAGTATTGGAGGATGGGCATTCAAAAGAATTTAAGAGGATTTTGATGCTTCCAGAACAGTGATGGGGCAGAATTTCAAAACTGGAAAAGAGGGAGAGGTGGCTCTGACATTGCTTCTTCATTTGGGATGGCAAGCTGAGTTTTACAGTTGCATTAGCTTTCCACGTGTATGTGGGTGCATCTATAGTCCATCCTTCTGACACGCAAAGACACACAGTGACCTCTGAAATCTCTTAGTGAAATCATAAAACAAGTGGGTTTCAAAAATATTGTTCAGGAATGTTGAAGTAAAAGCAGTGCTTCCCTTTTGCACACGTAAAAATTGAATAACTATAGTGGTATGATCTGTAGAAGAAGGAATTTACAACAGGATAAGAGGATGACAGTAACAGACAAAGGGGATCCAGTGGAAGAGATATGGACTGGCTTCATTTCAAGACTGGAAGGGATATGATTGAAAAGTTTGCTTTAGTATTGCAACTCCTGGTAATCTATACATCTATACACAAGCATTTGTGTTTTCTGAACGTTTGTGCAGAGAGAAACCAGGATTAAATTCATCAAATGTAGTTTTTGTGCCTTCTGTTCCTCTTAAAAAAAAAGCAATTAATGTCTTTAATAAGACAGGCTTTTTAAAAATTATTATTATTTATTATTATTATTTTTAAGATTAGGCAATCCCTACTCCACCCCCTTTACCACTCCCTTGGGTAACTGCATATTTTGCATGTAGCAGAGCTGTTGCAGGCTGTTCCCATTTCAGGGCTGAACAACCCTTCTGCTTTCCTGGAGCTGCTGCTTCAAAGGCTTTCTGTTCTGTCTCACGCTGTTTTGCAGAGATCTGTTTTAGGAAGCTGCTTTACAGAACAATTGAACCTTCACAGCCCAGGCAGCGTGTTTGAAGGACTGCCAAAGCACTAAAATGTGGGCAGAAACTTTCATCACACCAATACAAGGGGTTCCCTCCACTCAGCAGTTATGAACTATTCCTTCAAGCATGATGGCTTCCGACTTTGTTACACTGTAGTTCAAAACACTGTATTATTGGCTTTTGCTATAAAATGCAGTAATTGCTGTTACTCCTGATTAAAGCAACAGCAGAAAATGACATCAGAGCATTACAGTGGGAGCTGAGCCCCTGCTGCTGTTCCTTGGATCCCCGAGGGTCTGTTATCAGGTCATTGTTGCTATGAGTGGATGATGAATGATCTTCAGAGGATGCCTCCTTTCCTTGTTTAGCATTCATACTAAACGCAAATGTGACGTGAACAGAAAGCTTAATTATTGATGTTAATGGCTTAGCTGGGTGCTGATGGCATGTTTCAACTTTGAAGCGTGTAAAATCCAGGAAACTGGCCTGTTTGGAATTTGCATGACTGGCGTGCTGGGTCCTTATATCTAGGCAGCTCAGGGCATCAAAAGGATGCTGTGGCATGGGAGATGAATGAAGAAGGTGGGGCTTGAGGCATCGCCTTCTGCTCTGCCTGCTTCACAGAGCAGCCAGGGGCCTGAGCAAGTTGCTTTCCTTCATGGTGCCTTAATATCTGCATTTCCATAGAGGGGTAATGTGTTTGATCTATGTATGAAAAGTGTTATTACGATTACTAGAATTAAAAACAGCTTTGTTTTTTTTTTTTTTTTTTTAACTTTAAAATAATGTAATAATTCATGATAACTAAAGGGAGGCAGGGCTGGATAATTCCTAGTTTTAAATATGATTTTCCTCACTATTGGAGCTTAGCTCAGACTCCCCCCCTAATGTTGCAGGTCAAGACAGAGCTGTATGGGAACCTTGCACAAAATCTGCCTGTGTAACCAGCTCTCCTCAGTCCTTTTTAATTCCTCCTTTTCTTGAGAGCCAAGCACACGCAGTTATATGTGAGCTTCAGTCTTATCTGAAGTATTGTAGCCTTTTTCTGGAAGAATTGCTCTGACAGTTTAAAAAGCTGCTGCTATTGCTTCGACCTTGAACTAGGCGATCACTGTGCAACTGTTATGACCTCATGTGCACTGTGCCAAAGAGGTACAAGTGGAAAGATTCTAAGGCTGCTTTGTAAAATCAATGACGGTTTGCTGTTGTCCAATAATTGAAGCCCATTTATTTCGTAATTTAGAAATAATAATAGGTATTTATCTGCAAAGATCTTGTGGTGTAAAGCTGTGCTGTGTCCTCTGTTAAGAAAATGAGTTACAATGGACGTTCAGATGCTCGCTTGTTTAGAGGGACTGCAGTGCTTACACAAATTATTGTTTTTGTCATCTGGGTGCTGTAAGGTTTTGCACTCCATTTTCCCCATTTTATTCCCTCTGTGTCCCTGGTGTAAGCAGTAACTGGAAGTTCTGCTGCTCGGTAGCCAGACTGTGGGCTGTGGATGCTGTGGATGGCTGCAGCTCTCTGCAAACCCAAACGAGTTTCATTTCAGTTTCAAGTCCAGAGACTTCTATAATGCAGACAGACCACAAAGGCCATTACATGTGGTGTTCATTTGTAAGAGCTGACGGACTCGGAAATTAAATTGGCACCTTCACTTGTGATGCAGTTCATCTGTGTCAGGTAAAAGCATGCTGTGATGGAGGTGCAGCCTCTTCTGGGCACCAGGAAGGTGCATGTTTGGGAATGCAGTTATTTCATAGAGAATAATAAATGTTTTTTCTACAAAGATTCCTGTCTACAGAGCAGGGAAAATGGGAGGCTGTCATCGTTATCATTAATTTATTTTTGATAGTTTCTCGTGGTTGGTTTTTTTTTTTTCTTCATACATTGCTTGTTGAAATATGGTAACCTTCAATGAATTTATGCATTTAAAAATGACTTCATAACCAATCTGGCCAAAATCTTTGTTGTTACCGAGAGATTAAAATGAGTGAATGTTCTACAAATAGAGATCTAACTGGAGGGGGAAAAAAAAAGATTGCTTTGGGATACAGTTTAAACCTCGGCTGCTGTGTTCCTTCCAGGAATGATGGAACAGAATTTGGAGGCTCCATTTACCAGAAGGTGAATGATAAACTGGAAACTGCTGTAAATCTTGCTTGGACAGCTGGTAACAGCAACACTCACTTTGGAATAGCAGCCAAGTATCAGATTGACCCAGATGCCTGTTTCTCTGTGAGTGCCATACATTTATAAGCTTTTGAAAGTAGCTTCTTGTAGTAGGAATGTGAAGCAACTTTACATCAATGAGGAAAGTAGTTCTGGGGCAATTCCATGGCATGTGCCAACTCTATTGCCAATTCGATTGGCACACGCCTCCACTTGTCTCCCTTTTGGCCACATGAGAGCACAATTATTGGATTTCCCTTGAAACTGATACAGAATGTTTTGTCATATTTATTGGGCACTGTTTTGAGAAATTTTCAGTCCACATTTTTGAAAAAATTACAAATGTGGACAACAAAAGCACAGTTTGTGGTGACTACAGATGCATTGATTTTGGATTTAAGTTACAGCAAAAGTTAACTCCAGATTATTTTGTGTGTGTGTGATTTGAAGCGTGAAATTGTTTATGCATTTAAAAGGCATTACTTAATTTGTGGGAGGGGTTTTGAAGAAAGACAACAAATTCTTTACATGTGGTCTTTTTCTCCATTAAGGCTAAAGTGAACAATTCCAGTCTGATCGGACTGGGATACACTCAGACTTTAAAGCCAGGTAAGTCTATGCAGAAGGAATTCAGAGATCAGTAAATAGTATTTCAGTCTTGAAATATCAGAGAGGCTTTGTGCAACAGTATGTGGTTGGTTTTGTAACTGCTGTTCTGTATGGCAACCCAGTGGTGAACTTTTGCACGGACTGCTCTGTTAGTTTGGGATGCCTGTTGAAACCAGAATTGCTAGACCAACAACCACTGACCATCACATACTCTTTTGTAGACACCAAGTCCTGTCACTGAGTTTCTTTGCTTGAAAATGTGACGTTCCCATGGGCTGCTGGTCCAGGAAGAAGGCAGTCTTACAGCTGCCCAAGTGGTTTTAATGTAGTCTAAAAAATCTGCTGCCAGGATACCAAACAGGTTGATTGCTACATCAGACGTGGCTCAGGGCTTTTCATCCCAGTGTTTTAAAGAGGTGTAGAAAGGTGAATAAGTGTCAAGGTGCCAGTTTTTCTTTATACCTGAGTCTAAAATAAGATTCATCTGAAGGCCGCCAGCAGTGAACCCACTGAGAGCTTCAGTTATTTGGAAGGATAAAAAGTAAACTCTGTCACTGTGGTTTGTTTTATCCTAAGTTTGAGAATTCAGAAAGATTTAATATTTGCAGACTGCTTGAAAAAGTCCAGACGTTACGTGGCTGGCTGCCAAATCACACGAATGCAGCCACTCAGCAAATTACAGCAGCAACACAGATCCTGCAGTTACTGAATGTAAAGCTCATTCCAAGTTTTAACTTGTCTTTCCTCTCGCTTCTCTCTATTTGCAGGTATCAAGCTGACATTGTCAGCTTTGTTGGATGGCAAGAATGTCAATGCAGGTGGTCACAAACTTGGTCTGGGATTGGAATTTGAAGCATAAGAAGAGATTTTACAATCGTTGATTTGAAAATACAGCATAGCTACCTTCAGAATATAGTGTACCTTTCAATGTTGTATGTCTGGGATGCAAGTAATGCTTATCAGTCCTGCTAGTCCTGGTTAAAGACAGCTAAGCTTTAAAATGATGTTTCAGAAATGGAGACAAAAAGCATTCTAAGAAGTCTGAATTCCAGGCTTTTATTTTTTTCTGTTTTGGGATGTTATTGCCCATCTTATCTGTCAGCTGCCATGTGATAGCAAACAGGAAGGTGGTATTACCTTTACGAACATACTGACTGCACAAGGAATATGTTAGTGTGATACAAGAACTGTTATGTCGAGAATTGCAGACCACTGCTGTACTGTTAATTCCTTATGCAAAACGTTCTGGCACTTAAGGCCTCAATTCACTGTGGAATGTGCAAACTTGCCTGAAAAAAAGGGATTGTTTTTTTTGTTCTGATGGATGTTTCACAACTGGTTTGTCTCATTTGGTTCTTCTACACCTACAGCTGTCTCCAGAACACTTTAGGTTGTCTACTTTGTGTAACTGCTGCCAAGAAGGTTTGATGTGACTCAGCCAATACTACCTGTCCTGTGGTTCCTTTCCCTTGCACTGAATGGAAAGCTTGTAAGACAGGGCCATAGTCAGGGAAGTGTTTGTAACTGCAATCACATAGTTGCATCACTAAATTCAAAATGGACTTTTGTTTTATTACCACTTTTTTTTAGCAACTAAATGGGTACATTTTTAGAGTCTTCCATTTTGTGTGGAAATAGACCCCAAAGTGTTGTACCTGACACTACTAAAACTGGATACAGAAAAACCAAACCCAACTTGAATAAAATATTGAAATATCACCTTTTACTTTGACTTTGTGTATGAACTGTGGCGATGATTTTGTACTGCTTCTTTGGATCTGCAGGGAAATTGTCAGCAGTTCAGTGCTTTTTTTGGTGGCACACGTTAAAGAACTCAGAAAATACATGAATTAAAAATCAGGAGAATCACCAAAAAATACAGAGTGTGAGAGGAGGAATGGGCCCCAGCTGTTTGGTCTTCAGAGTTGTCATTTTTTCTAATGCATTACGAGAAATAAGGGCTCTTTTCACCTTCTCAGACTTTCTGCCCAATCTTGGCTGCCTTGCATGAAAGCTGACTGGTGCTTGTGTGGAATGGCTCCGACCATTCAGACATGATAATACGGTTCTATCGCCTGTGAACAGATGGGTGAAGCAACAGGCAGATGCTTCAGGGATAACCAGGAGTTACTGAGGGCGCTGTTAAAATGCCTCGTGAAATGCTCATCAGGGTTGGGGCGTCAACCCCCAGCTGCCATGGTTGTCACTGGGGATAAGGGCGGGCAGTTATTTCTCTCGTGTTAAAGTCCATAAATCCGTCCGGCGTTTCTGGCGGCAGCGCGGGCCCAGCAGAGCCTGCGCCCGGCCTCCATCCTCCAGCTGAGGTCAGGGCCAGCCCTGCTCCCGTCAGCGCCGCGCTCCGCCACTCCCCGCTGCGACACCCCGACCGCCGCGGGACCGCGCTCCCCAAAGCGCATGCGCGTCGCTTTCCGCCCAGGCGCGCGCGCGGCGGTTTCACGTCCGGCGCGCGGGCCTTCATTCCTGCGCATGCGCGCCGCCCTCCCTGCGTGGGGGCGGTGCTGTCGCCACGTCCGTGGGAGTGCCCGGCAAGATGGCGGCCGCCGGCGACGCGCGCTCTTTGGCGGGCCGCGCTCTCTGTCTCGTCTTTCTGTGCGGCTGGGCCGTGGCGGCGCGCGGCCCGCAGGCCTCCGGTGAGCTCGGCAGGGGGTGGGCGGGCCCCGGCGGTGGCGCCGGCTGTGTGGGGGCGAGGCGGTGCTGAGGGCGGACGCCCGGCCGTGGTTCGTTGTTTTTCTTCTTCATCACATTCACATTCAGCACATTTCGATCTAAGAATCGGCCTGGTTCCACCCGACCCGCCGGCGGCGGCGTCCGCTCCGTGCTCCCGCCGTTACTGCTTTCCTGACTGTTGTCTTCCCGTGTGCCGCCCGCTTTCTGTGCTGTGCCGTTAACCCCGCTTCTGCTCCTCTCCCGGCTGTTCTTCATACGCAGCTCGCTCCGAAAGTTCTGTCTCCCGCTTATTTCCGCGGAAACCACCGCAGATATCCCAAAAGCAGCAGTTCTTCCCCGCAGCCACCACCGTCAGCTGTGCGTTTTTGCCAGTGATGAACGAGGAGCTGCACGTGCCACAAGTGCAGCAGTGGAGGAGGCTGCGGTGCCAGCTGGGTGCTCTGTGATCACAGCCGGGTTGGGATCCAGGAACACTTGTCAGGCAGCAGGGAATGCTGGTGGGTGGGAAGCTCGGACCTTTACTGCCTCACCACCACCATCTGCCTCTGATGGCTTGGGCTGACATCATAAAATAGGAGATGTGACCTTTGGAGCTGCATTCATAAAGTTTGTATTGTTCTGCTGTTGATTCTTAGTTTGGTCTCTTGAACCTGCACGCCAGCTTTACCAATAAGATGTGTTTCAAAGGCAGTGAATTGCTGTTTGTTTTAGGTGGGCTGCTGCTCGGGTGGTGAAGAGAGCATCTGAAGGACAGAACAGCGCTGTTCTGCACCTTTGGTTCTTTTCCTGCCCCAGTGCTGCAGTGTCCCCACAGCTGCTCTGCCTGGCTGATGGGTGGGGAATAATGGAGCAGGTGGCTCAGGGTGTGGAACAGAAAACTGTAGGAAACGAACAGTTTTTAGTTCCAGAAGCCACCTTGCTTTCTAAGAAGTAAATTTCCCTGGAAGTCAGTTGTAACCCTGTCAGATATTTTTACAAGCAGTGTTTGCTAGTTTGTCTGTCACCACAATTAAACATTAATATCTGTTTCTGAAGATAAGGCAGCTCTGGGGCCAGGCACCATGTCTAATGTCATCGGACAGTGTTGTGTAACTGCAAACAATGCAGCCACCCATTATAGTGCCAAATAGTTTTGAGTGGATATCATCAATTAGTGCTGGTGCTAAGCTTGCCACTCCTGTTAAAGAGCCAAAATTTTCCGGGAATAAGAGGAAGTTATTCCTTCTTGCTCGTTTGTGATCAGAATAAGGTGGATAAAATAAAGCGGTGTTCTTTGCTTTGCTGATCAGGTCTTTAATAGCATGTATATTTTAATTTGATGCAAGTGACCTTCCAGAGAATTAACCGAATGTGACTATATTTGGGCTCTGACATCACAGTCCGGAGATGTGGAGGTGTTACTGGGCAGTTGTTGACATGCCCTTCCTATGGGCAAGGTACAAAGAATCTGTATCTACTTCCCTTCTGCTCTTCCTTCTGGTTGAGCACTTAGATGAGAAATGTTTGTGAACTGTTCTCTTCATTTCCCTATCTAATGAAAGAAGCAGATTTTGGAGAGAGAGAGAGAGATGTTCATCAGAATTACTTAGTTCAAAAGTTGGAGTATTTGTAGAGAGAGTCTTCTTTCTTTTCTGAATGAGAGACAAATAGTAATAACGAAATAATTTGCATCCAGTGTATTTTCTTGTCTCTGTGAAGTTTTAAATTGAGTAAATTAATAACACTGATCTGTCTGCTAAAACCCAACTAGCTATAAATGTGAGACTTTCCTTGCAGCTGCCTTTCCTCATATTCATCTCCACGTATGCAATTAGCTGGTTTGATTCTTGGGAGGAGAGAAGAGTTCCCTAAGCTTGTCTTCTACAAGAACTGAACAGTTAATGGTGATGTTCTGGTTTGGACTAATAATTTCTTCAGCAATGACAAGTGTTTAAAGAGCTGATTTGGAGCTTAAGCCTTGAGAAACCATCATATCTGGTTCACATGGGATGAATGAGTCTTCTCTGTTCCGTGATTAAAGGGTATGGAAGAGGTGCCATACGAACAAGAAGTGTTGTAACTGATCCTCTGTATCTATATGTGTACCTGAATGACATGATTCAGCATCCCCTGAATAATATTTCACTTGTGAGTACCTTGACACAAGCAGTTGGCTCAGTGCTTCGTTTCTAGAACCTGTAACTTTCCGGTGAGGCAGGGAGCACTTAATGGAAGTCTTGTTCCTTGTTCTTGTAAATAAAGTTCGACGTGCCAAAAATACAAGTCCAGTATGGTTCTCCAATTGAGAGGCCTGCTGAGATTCTAAAATATTTCTTCACCTTTAAGGTGCCTCCTTGATTTGGATCTGGGAGTTTATAAGTAGCCTTTTTTTTTAATTCTAAAAAGAAATAAATAGAAAAGAGCAAACAGGTCAGGTTTACAGAGTGTTACTTCCTGATTCAGATCTCCCTGGTGATGAACAGCTGTGGCTGTAGGGAAGATGGTGACCAAGTGATCAGGTCTGTACAAATCTACAAGGGGAGCAAAGATACGTCTCTGACCTTCCGAGTCTGGGAAATGAGCATGTGAATTTGGCACACGTGTCCAATAGGAGTTATTATATAACTCAGGTTATTGCTCTTGTCTCACTTAAGGCTTCTCTTTTGAAGTTGCCGAAGCGCAGGATTCTGTATTTCTGTGAAGGTTTAAAAAGGTTTGTGGCACGAAATCTGTCCTGCCTGTCTTTGTAAGGTTTCATCTCTGTGCCTGCAGTAATTTCTGATTATAGTTGAAGTTAGTGCCTCGTCCTTAATATTGACTGTTTCTCATCCCTTTCTCAGATCCTGTGAGAACAGAACTGGTTCAAAATATTTCTTCTGGAAATGAGAATGAGACCCTGAGCAGCTCCCAAAATTTGACAGACAACTGGCAGAGTGTAACCCCAACAAAAAAGGAGGCGAGCCCCACAACAGCTAAAATCAGTTCTGTCACCATAGGAAAACCATCCACAGCAAAAGAGGATTCTGTGCTGTACGTTTCTCGTGTGGTGACTGTTAGTCCTGTATCTCAGGTGGATGTTGATGCTTCCGAGGATACTAAAATTGAGGAGGAAGACCTTCTGACAGATTTGAAAGATGCACTGAATAGTTCACCGCCCGTAGAAAAAGAAATTCTGGATTCAGATGGGGATGACTATGATACTTTTGAAATGACATCAAATTCCAGGTACAACCCAGACCTCCTCGAAATGCCAGAAGATGATGACTCTGACACCATCAGCAATTACAACGAGGAGATCAAGTCGCTGGATGAAAAGATCAAATATGTGTCCGTCTCTGGCTTGGAAGAAGAAGAGGACAGCCATTTCTTTTTTCACCTGGTTATAGTTGCCTTCTTAGTAGCTGTTGTTTATGTCACCTATCACAATAAGAGGAAAGTAAGTGTGCTTTGAAAGGTTGAGAGAATTGAGTTGTGAAACCAAGTCGTATTGCTTTCTGAGCTGTTTCAGAGGAGGAGCTTAGCTTTTTGGAAAATGAAATCTTTGGTCACTTATCTTAGTTGTGCCACCAATGTGCAGACCATTACTGTCATTTTTATCTCTATAGTGAAAATGAATTTGAATCAAGCATTTTAGATGGGAAAATGAAATGATAGCATTGATAATCAGTTCGTGTTGAATGCTGGCAGTGTGTATGACTGAGTTCCAGCCGTGGGAGCTGAGCAAAGTAGTGTGAAGGTGATTTTGGTATTGCACAGGATTATAAACAGTGCATGCACTACACTGATGCTACAGAAATATCTGTACTGAAGGAATGATGGGCTGAGTGCTGAGTGCTGTGTTTTGCCAAACTGCAACTGAATTTGTCAGCATTTGATGGCGTGGATGCTGTGAAAATGTCTGACTCTGGTGCTGTGTTTTATGGCAGCAGTAATATCGTTGCCAGGATAACTGGGCAGTGCTGTGGTGTGAATACAGTTGTTAAGCTGGCTGTCAAAACCAAAATGCTTCTCCATAGCACAATGTAAATTTGGGCTTCTTTTTCTTTCAGATCTTCTTACTGGTTCAGAGCCGAAGATGGAGGGATGGGCTGTGCTCCAGAACAGTGGAATATCATCGTTTGGATCAAAACGTTAACGAAGCAATGCCTTCTCTCAAAATTACTAATGACTACGTATTTTGAAAGCACTGTGATTTCAGTTTGCTCAACTTATCACTCTTTGCCTGCCTAGTCATGTAACGATACCCAGGTATTCTAAACATGCCACTTGTGCTGAAGTGAGAGGTAGTCTCTTGGAGCTGGGTGTTTTTGAGATTAAACCTCATGCAGGATCAAGGGCACACGTGTCTGTTTGCTACTTTGGTCAGATTTTAGATCAGCTGTAGAGGTGCAGTTTAACAATTAGTGCCGTTTCCATTCGTTAAGCTTCTTCATTTCTGTCTGGAGCAATCTTAATACCAATCAAAAAAAAAAAGCATAAAATATTTTAGGTCTAATAAATTAATGAGTTTGGCATCACTAAATCAAATTAATATCTCTTTGCTAATCACTTATATGGCTCATGAATCTTGCTATATTGCAAACTTAAAATACAATTGCTTTTTCCCGTGCTCAAATTCTGATGCTGCAGATCTTTCATCTTGTCTTTTTTTGGTTCTGTTCTTGCTTTGCATAGCTTGATCCTATTCTAGGCAGAATAGCTGGCATGACAGCTTTGTAATTTCTGCATTTCTCACGCAGCAAATCATTTAAAAATAATTATGTAGAAAGCATTTGATTTCAGAAGTTACTTATTGCAAAATGTTCCTGATCTGTGAGAAGGTGTGCAGCTTCGTGACTGTCCCACTGATAGTAACGACTATTGCATTTTCTTTTGGAATTAATGAATGGGAAATAAGCCTTGAACTGAAAGAGAGGTAGTTGACAGGCTTCCAATACAGCAAAGCTTTCTGTTGAATTTTAAATCCGTTGGGGAAAAAAGGTCTGTGGCTTGGTCTGTAATCAACAGGAGTGGGCTGAGAGAGTAAGAATGCTGTGTGTTGTTGTTATTCTGACCCAGGTAACAGGCAGATGGAAATAGCAGTGTGGGACTGCAGGTCTGCAGCCAGCAACTCTCCTACTTACACAGCAGTGTGAGGCAAGTTAGCGGTACGGTAGGGTGGTCTGTTCTGTTTGAACCTTGTCTTTTCTACTTCCATTATTTATGTTTCCATGAGTTGTAAAATATAAAATCGTAGTTTTCTGTACATTCTGTCGGTGATTTTGTTTTCAAGTTGGTAAATATGTAAATAACGACGGGGCAGAACCCATAACTAATGGCTGGGTGCTGGAACAGTGATGTACCATTTGGGGAAAAAGGAAAGATTCACAGCTGTTGGCTGAGGAACCCAAGGGCACAGTGCTGCCTTAGAAATGAAGTGCTGCAAGCAGTGATTTGCTTTGTTTTCATAGCCGCCAGGAAGTACAGGCAGAAATACCCCCAGATCTTTTCTTGCAGTATTTTTGATCATATTTGGACTTGTATCACTTAGTATTTTTGAATAAGGTTTTTAAAATAAATGACAATAAGAAGTTTGTGTTTTTGTTTTGTTTTGTTTTTAATCTTATCTATTTCACTGCTTTTATACAATACCTTATGATAGCGAGCTCGCTTCAACTTGGGATCGAGCAGCATATCCAGAGTCAAATTTTGTTACTGGTGACATTGCTCTGTGCTGGGGCACTTGTGTTCCTTCCAGGGGAGCCTCTCACAGCTCTAACCTGGAGTCACTCACCAAACCTGCTTCTTTGCAGTTTGCTCTGCTGCCACTGCGGTGTATTTTGCAGTGCTCTTCTGTGACAGCACTCACCCCACAGCTTTAGAGTTGCATCTGCCTGTATTTAGGCCACCTTGGCTGTACTGCTGAAGGTAATGCATTCTCTTTTGTTAAGGCCCTTTATCTGTCTTTGCTGAACGTGCTCATGCATGTGGTGCCCTTTGAGGAGAAAATCCCATCTCAAGCCTTGTGCTCCTGCCACTGGTTTCAGTACAGAAGTCTTTTTGTTCAGCTGACCCATAGGAGATCGTGAAGCCGTGCTCACACGTGTTTTGTAGCAGTGTGCAGCTAGCCATGTTTCCCTCCAAGCACTTCAGATGAAGAGCTGCTCTTTGCTTGCTCTGGCTATTTTGCACATTGTCTCACAAGAGAGAATTTTCTTTTAAATCTGCATTTTGTTAGTAAGGCTCTTTCTTTACCAATGACACTGAGGGAAACTATTCTGAGTGGTTTTAAATTATAAGCAATTAACATTCATCTGAAATCCTTGAAGTTCTTCAAACAGTGAATTTCATTTGAGGTTGTCTGAACAGGTGCATTCATGGGATGCTCACGTATTCTCAGTGCTTGGGGCTCCCCGGGGCTGGTGGTGGCTGTATGAAGCTGCCCCAGCTGATAGGCTCAGTGCTGTGATGGTACTGGAGCAGAAAGTTTGTGGATGCATCTCAGCTAATCAATTTACATAATGATCTTGGTGGAATATCACTGTGTATGGGAACTGCTGAGTCCTGGCCTGAACCACTGATGGAGCACCTGGGGAAGGACCTGGGAGCACAGGTGAAGGCAATTCAGCTGTGATTGGAAGGGCTGCAGCCTGGCTGCACCTCTCACACCCCATTTAAAGGCTGACAGCCACTGGGGAAGGGTCCCTTCCTGGAGCTCCCTCCTTGGTGAAGCTTCCCCTGCAAACCTGGAATCTTCTGATACGGTGAGCAGTTTTCTTCCTTTCTAGCACCTCTCTATCGCGTTGGTCCTTCTGTCGTCACACCTTTGTTGTAACACCTTTCCCCCCCGTATTGATCTGCCCAATTGCTACACAAGGAAATCTTTTCGTTCACAATAACCCTTGGACTGCTGCCTGTGCAGGGGAAGCACCTCGGTGAATTGTCTAGGTGGCTTGATGTGCTGTTTCCTGATAGCACCGATAAAAGGGGAAAGGTTTCATGTGATCCAATTCTGTAAGGGCTGCAGTCCCAGCAGGAGAGTGGGCTGTTTGTCATCCCTGGTGCAATAAAAGAGCCATTTGCTGATGAGGTAATCAGGGCTCAACTACTGCTTTTTAATTTCTTTAATTGAATTTGCTCGTGGAAAATTAAGAGCAGGCAATGAAAAATGCATAAGGTGCTGAGATCAAATAGAGGAAAAAACGAACAGATTTATGTCGGATGTTGCCAACAAGAAATGTCTGATGAGTTCCTTCACTGCGGAAAGGGAACTTTCTCGCGTTAAGGTGAATTATGGCTTCCATCTGTATTCTGATAAAAGGCATAAAATAGTGGTGAAGAGCTTTCCCATTTAACTTCTCGAGGGGAAGGTTGAGGCTGTTTACGTAGGTTCTCATTAGTTGGGTTCTGTGGAATGTAGGAAGAAACAACGAGGGGGATTGTTGAAACAAATGATACGTTTCACTTTTACTATCCAGGAAAAAAGCTCTTTTAAAATAGCTTGATTTTCCTACAGCTCACCGCATCCAGCCGTCCTCAGCTGCTGGGGAGCAGAGCGAGGTTTTGTCTAAGCTGGGTGCTGAGAGTTATGGGGGACGAAGGGGATGGAAAGTGCGGGGTTCCTACAGCGCTGCACAAACAGCGGGAAGGGAAACGGGCCGCTTTGATTCTCCTCGCGCGGGCTGAGCAGAAGAGGAGCGCCGTGACGGCCCTGCGGAGCGCCGCGAAGGGAGCGGGCGTCCAGCACGGCGCGAGGCGGCTGCAACGGTGGGCGGGAAGTTTGAAAGCTGCTCCTGATTCAGGAAACGTGCAGGGAGAAGCGAGGCGGAGAGCGGCGGGGCGCGCGGGGTCCTGAGCTCCTGCGTCGCCAGATGGGCCGCGCTGTGGCCGTCCGTCTGTCCGTCCGTCTGTCCGTCCGTCCCCACGCCGTGCATCCCTGCCCCTCAAGGTAGGTGTGTGCTCAGCCCGGGATTTGCTCTTTTAATCTTTTTCCTAGTTTGGTTTTTAGTCGCCCTGTTACACTGAACCGCCTCACTGTGCAGCTAGAGCAGAGCCGAGCTGGCCCAAAGTAACCGTCTCTTTCAGGGTGGAGATGGGATGTTTGTCTTGCAGCAGCAGCAAGCTTAATTTGGCTGCTTTAAAGCTGTAATCAAATTCTCGCATAAAGCCAGCCCCCAAACGAGCATTTGACACGATGAGAGTCTGAGTGAATGGCTGCTTGCTGAGGTATCAGCACGATGATGAGTTCTGTTGCTGCAGGCCAGGCTGGCCGGCTGCTTTGGGCTTTCTTTTCACAGAATCACAGAACGGCCGGGGTTGGAAGGGACCCCAAGGATCACGAATCTCCAACCCGCTTTTGCTTAGGGCTCGCTCCTTGCGTTGTGTTCTAGGGGTGCAGGAGGTTTGGGATGCTGCCGTGTGTGTGGTCCCAAAATATCACAGCTCCCAAACCAAAGCTGCGTTCCTGTAGTGCTGAGGGTCGTTATGCTGCTAAACCCTCGTGTAAAGGCAGGTAAAGCAGCGATCCTTGGGGCCACGGATTCCAATGCCACAAAGCAGCAGAGCTAATGGCGTCCTTCCTGAATCTTTTCTTTCCCAATCACTCTTTAAGGAGCCCAGGACGCTCTTTTTGTTAATCTTTTCTAATGCAGAGCACGCAAACGTCCTCGCCAACAAAAATGGTTCATTTCAGAACTTCTCAGCTTCGCTGTTTGCAATATACCTAATTAGAAAGAGAAGAATGAGATTTTTCTCTAATTGGTCTTTAAATCATTATCAAAATCATTTAGTAATCTCCTTAAACTTATTTTTAATTACAAGGCCTATTACCTTATAAAGTTATTAACACTGAAAGTCACTAATCTCGGTGATTTCCTCTCCTTATTAAAACGAAACTACAAAGGTCGTGTTATCCTTATTGAGGTGCATTCATTACTAAATATTAAATGAAAGCGGATCTACTCTGTACAAAGCTGTAAATCACGTTGAAATGTATGCAAGGAAGAGGCAATGGTTACATCCTCCACATAACCGCCCCTCTGCATGGGGGAACAGCGAGCAGAATATTCTGGGATGCCTCCAGGGTGCAGCTTCCTGCATTATGGCAGATATTAAGGACTCACTTCAGGATGTCCCTGTTAAAGTTAACTTGCACTCAGCCTTAATGCTTCTGATAAGTTCCCATATTTGATTATCGCGCGGTGATCTCTGGAGCTGTCATCGCTGGGGCAAGGGGCAACAAGGAAACCTTTCTTATGGTGCAAAAGCTTTGGGGTTGCTGTGTGGGTCCGGCAGCCCGTTCCGTCGGGCTCAGCTCCCCCGGGCATTTCCCCGCGTGGCCACCAGGGGGCGCTGCCGCCGCGCCGATGCCCGATCCCAGAAGCGGCTGCGCTGCTGTGTGCCGGGACTCCAATCCCTGCGTCCCCGGAGCTCCGTTTTTGCTTCCCGAGCGACTCGTGGCTCTCCCACTTCACACGTTAGTTCGTCTGTAACTGTTTCACTCTTGTGCGACAAAGCAAAATAACCTCCGACTCCAACATCGCGGCTATCGAACTCTCAGGAAACGTTTTCTCGACCCAGCGTGCGTTTGTGCTGTAGCACAAGAGGAAAGCATGGGCATAAGGCACCAACCTGCCCAGAAGTCCCTGTGTGGGAATGGAGAAGTGGCTGCAAAGCAAAATGATGCTAACTGTGGCGGTATCAGGTGATGAATGTTACCTGAGAGCACCTCACCTTTCCCATAGCAATACCCAAACGAGTGCCATGTGTGAGTGCACGCGGATTTAGGGAGGCTGCCTGCACTTTACAGGCCGTCTGTATTCATGCTGCCAATGCCCGTTTCTTTGTTGTGTTTGGTGTCTGAAAAGTGGTTGCTTTGTGTCTGTAAGTAATTAGCTCACCTAATTACGTGCCTGTGCGGCACAGCTGAGCAAACTGTTGCACTCCGGGCTGCTCCGCGCAGTGATTAATCTCTGCAATCAGCTGTAGTTTCCAGCAGCAGCGCTGGAGCCAATTGCTGGGGGTCAGGGAATGACCATAACCCACCATTAGGAGCCCCCACACCTCCTGATTCCTGTCCTTCTTTCTTTCTCTGTTAGTGCTGCTCTTTGGGCACAGAGCTGGAGCCCGAGGGGGAAGCACCTGTGGCAGAGGTGGTTGCTCATTAAGAAAATGGCAGTGAGACTTTGGGATAAGTTGGAGCTGATGTTGAGGCTCAGCAGTGGCACAGGGGTGGGCAATGGACCACGGTGGCTGCAGTGCTGCCTTAGGTACCTGATCATGCTTTGTGGGAGTGGAGAAGTTCTGAACTGACTTCAGGAAATCCCTGTACTAATTTAATATAAGAGCTGTAGCTCCTTTAGGGCTGCATGGTGTGGTGCTTCCTGGGGTAAAGTCATGAGAAGCTCCTCAGGTTCTGCTGTTAATAGCAATAAAGGGTAAGGATGCTACCAGAGCTCCCCACTCTGCCTGTGGTGCTATCAAACAACCTGGCACAGGGTGAGCTTGGAGGGATGGGCACGAGTGGGAATAACAGCTGCAGCATTCAGTGCACTGAGATGAATGGTGCTGCACTTTGCCTTCTTGGTGCCTTGGCTGCTGTCTTAATTCCCTCTGCTCACAACTGCAGACAGATGCTTGGCTAATTGAGGGCTGAGGTTGCAGAGGTGATGGTCTGATCTGTGCTGCTGTTTCTCAAGCTGGATTGCACCTTGCTTCATAAACAGTCCCACCCGTTTGGTGCAACAAAAAACACTGAAGGGAAAATAAAAAGCCTCAATTAAACTGAGCACCTCGTGCAGCGCTGTGAATGAAATCAGTTCCTATTGTGGCAGCTGTGCTGGAGGTGCAGGGAGGGCTCACGGTGGTCTTCAGCCCTCCCTGTGTTGCTTTGGGTTCGGGGTCTGCAAAGGATCAGGAGGAAAGCAGGGACGTGCAGTGAGAAACTGAACCCCCGCTGGGGGGACTGCAGGATGGGGGAAATGCCACTGCTTCTCCAGAATCTCCATTGCAAAGCACAGCCCAAAGCAGCCCCACTCACAGCCCCCCCGGCTGCTCACACCGGTGCGGCAGCAGTGAAGGCTTCTGAATAAAGCAACGAGGTTCTGTATTTCAGAGCAAGATTATCTTGAAATATTTACTATAGAGGTGTTGATGGAAGCAGCATGTTTGTGTCAGAGCGTCTGACTGACACGTTGGTTTTCAAATAACCCTTTGCTCCTGAGATACTTAAAAGCTTTTCTAAACATATTCTCGCATCTCTGGGGGGATAATCTTGCTGGTTTCAGATCTGCTCTGCTAAAGGCTGCCTTTTTGCTTGTGAGTGAGAATATTTGAATGTCACCATTTGTTCCGTTTGGTGAGGGGGACTCTCCCAGGTTTTTCTGCAGATGTTTACTGTTTGTTGTGCAAATCAGTGGTCGGAGGTTTGCAACAAAAATGAGAGATGCAATGTATCACATATTGCTGTCAAACCTGGAAAAAAACAAATAAACAAACCGAGGGCCCAAACCCTCTGCTGTTTTCCTCTGTTGAAGGCGCATGAAAGCCCATTGCTTCCAGCAGAACATTGACCCCAAGATGAAAGTGTGAGAGTGAGTGGTTCTCAGAGTTACTGCAGTTGCTACAAATCCTTGGATGCAGCAATTGCAATGTGAGGCACCCGGGTGTCAGAGGAGCGATGGGAAATGTTGTCACAAGGCTCTCTTTGGATGGCAGATGTGAGGTGACCCAAGCAGTGGGAAGCAGAGCACCTGCAGACAGAAGAGAGCATCTGCAGCCGGCTGGGCTGGGTGCTGCCATTTGGGATCACATGAAGTTCTGTTCTCATTCCACAGCCCAATGACTGCGTGGTGTTTCCCTGCTCTGCTCTTTGCACAGAAACAGGGGTTGCATGGCCCAGTCCCCGCTGCCCCAGTGATTGGGAACCTGTGGCAAAAGAATTTGAATCTTCCTTTTCATTTATTCTAACAAACTTTAGGGCTTTCTATGTGAACTCCAATCTCTTATCTACTTTAAGCAGATTAACTCTTTATAAATAAAGATAAGAGAATTACAAAAGCTCTGGAGAAGGCCAGGCTGTGTGGGGATATGCTGTGCAGGAGCCCTGCCAGCCCAGTGACACGCTTCATTCGGTGCCATGTGAAGGACAAAGCTCTTCTTGCTTTGCAGGATGCTCACCTGCAGCCCTGGGCTGTAAAGGGCCACGGCCTTCCCTCATTATTTCCCATTTCTGTGCCCAGTGATGGCCATCGGGGCACAGTGTGCTGTTGTGCACCTCAGGCTGCTTACAGCAGCACAGCTGTTGTTACAGAGGGAAAGGAGATGCTGCTAATGCAGGCGTGTGTTCTCCAGTCCATCCACACAAGCATCCTCTCTGACTGTAAGGCTTTGAATCCCAGTTGGCCACTGGTATGTGCTGTGAACATGTTTATTGCTGATTGATAGCAATGCGATAGGCAGAACGTGCATGCAATAAAGCATGGCTAGCTTTCAGCTGCTGTTGGCAAAATGCTTGATTTGGTTCAGACTGATCTCCACAGACCGTCTCTGCTGGGGATGGGCTCTTGGGTGCTGTCTGAGCTGCAGTCACAATAGAGGGGCTGAAGCTGTGTCAGACTGCAGAGCTGCACATCCGTGGTGCTGCCTGCAAAGCGACACCGAGCATTTCGTTGTGGCTCTATGATTTCCTGTGAATAGTTGTATTACAGTGCTGTCTACAAGCTTAAACCCAGTACAGAGATGTGGTGTGCTGCAGATGCTTTCACACCATGGGAAGTAGTGAAGCTGAGCTGACAGGGTGCTGCTTATATGAGGAAAGGTTGGGGGATCTGGGCTTGTTTAGCTTAGAGAAGACTCTGGGGGACCTCATTGCGGCCTTCCAGTACTTGAAGGGAGTGTATAAACAAGAGGGGGAAAGGCTGTTTGTGAGGGTGGACAGTGATGGGACAAGGGGGAATGGATTTAAACTGAGACAGGGGAGATTTTGGTTGGATATTAGGAGGAAGATTTTCATCCAGAGGCTGGTGAGGCACTGGAACAGGTTGCCCAAGGAGGCTGTGGATGCCCCATCCCTGCAGGCATTTGAGGCCAGGCTGGATGTGGCTCTGGGCAGCCTGGGCTGCTGGTTGGTGACCTGCACACAGGTTGGAAGTGGATGAGCATCGTGGTCCTTTGCAACCCAGGCCATTCTGTGATTCTTGGTGATTTTCTCACAAGCATTGCAGGGCTCTCTGGTGGGCAAAACATGGCAAGAGTTCACCTCCCTGCCTCTGGCTGTGGTGTCTGTTTGGCAGTTTGTATTTCTGGGGTGGTTGCAGCAGCTGATTTACACTCAGGCAGCTTAATCTTAAAAGGAAAGAGATTAACACTTCTGTGGCAGCACCATTTGCAAGGAATAGCACACCCCTTGTCGAGAAGATCATCATTGCTGTAACTAATTAACGCAGCATGCTTAATTGCTTTGTGCAATTGAGGGTGGAGTTCCATTTTACCTCCAGTTAGATGGAGATGGAGCAGGGAGCTTTGGCATCCCTTGCATGCAGAGACTGGCTGTGTGCAGAGTTCAGCATCCAATTAGTTTATTTCCTTTTAATTTTTGAACGGATGGGCTGCCTGGCTGTATGGTTATCAGAATGGATCTGTAATGCAGGCTACCCAAATATTTGGAAGATGAATCTCAACAGCCCTTCGGTGTTCTCCAACCTGCAGTAAGGGGCCTGGGTCTGGAGCCTGCAATTATTTTCCCTTGGTTGAACACTGGGAATATTTAATTGCCTGAAAGCTGTGATATCTGTCAATCACGTGTTGCCTCAGATTTGAGGCTGAAAGGGCACAGTGATTCCTGAAGACTTGTTATTAAAGGAAATTACTGGTACAGCTGGCTCAGATATTGCTAAGAAACAAGATTATAGATGGGTAACGTTACCATGGAAAGCCAAATGCTTTAATCATAGCCCAGCACCTGGCAATAGAATTTTGGAAGCCACGCTACCACAAAACGTAACAAAACCTGTGTGTCAGGCAGGGATGTGAATATCAGCAGGTACTGAGGGAACTGCTGAATGGCTGAAGTGACTGTGGGGTTTGCAGCCCCAGCACTGAGTTCTGGTGTCTGTCTTGCACGTGTTTTACATGGGGTAATATCTGCAGAGCTTCACAGGGCCATGAAGAATTGAACCCCGTGGGAGGATGAACACAGAACTGTCAGTTTTACAGAAGGTGAGAAATGTGTGTGGGGAGGACTTTGCCTTGTGAGGCTGTGGGTTGGTTCCTGTTCACAGCTGTTGGGTGGACCTTATGTCTGACCTCATTTGGAAGCTGTTAGCTGTGACACGGGCTGCCCTCAGCCCAGAACTGTCCCAAAATTGGATGGGCGGCAAGAAATAGCAATGGCAAATCACTGCTGTGAGTTGGTGGGACTCTGTGGAGGAAAGGCTGCGTGGGACTTAGTAGAAGGTGGCTGCATCCAGTGAATGAATATGTCTGGTCCTTTAATTGCTGGAAAGTTTCCAGGTTGAGCACCTGATGGAGCTGTAGGCGTCCCTGATCATTGTAGGGCAGTTGGTCTTTAATGGTCCCTTCTGAAACCACTCTATGACTGTGATGAAAGAATTCATTTGCCAGCAGTGACTTACACCAGAGACTTTGCTCCTCTTTTTCCTCCAGGGAGCAACTGAAGGAGGAGGATGAGTGCTTTGCTCAAAGCAGACATTAGAACTCAGTGTTCAGGCACAGGGTGTTGAGATGTCAGGGTTATGTTTTAGGGCATGAAGGCACTGCAGTGGGCAGCAGCCAAAGGCGTGGGCCTGGACAGTGTGCCTGGTTCTAATGGAAAAAAGGCCAATATCCAGGATCTGAATGTGTGCAGAAACACAATGCCAGCAGTCTCAGGTCTGTTCAGAACAGCTGAAATAGTCTCAAATGCCCAAATTTCTCTCGTAGCCTGGATTAGTTGGGTCTTACCATCCCCTGTGACTCGGGCTGAACTAAGCAGCAATCAACTCATTTGGGGTTTCCTCCTGTTGTGGGAAGGACTCGCCTGGACATTTCATTATAGCCAGTGGGAACCAAATGTAAATTATACGTTTAAAAAATGGAACCGATAAAAAATGAGGAGATTTAAATAGGAAAATGGCATATAGCAGTCAGATTTAAAGCCAGTTGGAGGTTATGTAGTGGCAATGAGCTTAGGAGAGCCAAAAAGAAAGCCCTGGGACATAATAGAGCTGATTTGTTATGGGTACATAGCTGAAATAATAATAATAAAATTCGATTCTGCCTGTTGCCACACTCCCTCCCCCTGATCTCATAACGTTAATAAGATCGTAATGAAATGCTGGCAAGTTTTGGCCTCAGTCATAAAACTTGAAGGGCACGCTCTGGTCTTCCCCACCTGAATGTCACAGGACAATGCCTCTCCAAGCTGCAGGCCAATATTAGTTTCTTCTCATGCAATCAAGTTATGAATATTTTGATGCATGTTCTCTTCAGCAGGATTTAGTGCCTGAACTGTGTTGGTGATGAGATAATACCTTGCTTTCCCCTTCTCTGTCTGTGCATAAAGAACAAGCATTACAGAACACAGCAAGGAGGTGAGCCTGGTGCAAGCAGAACTTTCTGATCGTGCTCCTGTGAAGGAAGCCTGCTGCTCAGGCCTGCCTGCAGACGTGCTGACACACAATGAATACCTGCCAGCAATTTTCGTGATGGAAAAAGATATTAATCTGTTTTCTCAGAAGGCATTTCTTGGTCCATTAGCACTGGGTCAATGCTTTTCCTGAGCTCCCAGTGTCTGGGAAACAAAATGAGAGGAGTTTGCAAATGCATCTGCGTAGAAGTTGGTGTAAAGGAAATGGGGGTAAATTCCTTTTAAGAGGTTTATTTGGTCTCTGAGACCAGATTCACAACTCAGTGACATTAGCAAACAAGTGATATTTTTAATCACTCCTTTTGCTGCTGAGTTTGCAGAGATGCCCTCATACCTCTGCACACAGAGGCTGTGTGAGATGCTGGGGTCTCACACAAGCTCTGCCTTGTCATTGCCAGCTATGCTTTCCATCAGATGCCTTCCCAGCCTCGCTCTGCCAACAGCACTGAGTGTTGCCATAGAAATTCCAGCTGTGTGGGTTTATGCTTGTGCAAAGTTTGTGAGCTGGTGGCATTACAGCTTCAGAGACACCTTAAACATCTCTCCTGCTGCTTTCCTCTTCCTTTTTCACTTTCTGCCCTTTCTCCCTCACTCCCTTTTTTAAAACAAAATAACCTCCCACTTTTCTCTGCTACTGACCTGTGGACTTATTCTTAGACAAAGGATCTGGGCCTCCTGAGCAGAGGAATTTGTTGGTTAAGCCAAAAGGAATGAAAATGGCACCATATCCCACTACATAAGCACTTAGCAGTGATTCAGGTTTGCTGTTAATAGTAGGTAAATGGAAGTCATTTTTCCCCTCCTCCCCATAGATCAGAGTAAATGTTATCTTGTTACACCATTGGTAGCCCGTCTGGTACTATTCAGGCATGGCAGAGGAAAGGAAAATGTGGGATTTGGGAATATCCAAGGCAAAATTGGAGCTCAGCTGAGGAATGTTGTCCGTGGGTGCTGCATTTAGTTTTCAGTATCTGTGTAATATTATCTCCAGCAGAATTTCTGTCTTTTTTTGACCAGCTGATCCCTGGTGAGGCTGTGGGAGCTGCGTTGCAGGGAGGTTTGCTGCTGCACAGCTGAGGAGTAAGGCAATTAACTAAAGCTGAGCCTCCGTGGTTAGACAAAATGTTTAAACGAGATGACTGGGGGAAATCCGAGTGGGAACCAAATGTGCTGCAAGCTGCTGGCTGCTATTGAACCCAAGTGCGACGGCTGGGAGTCCTCCTGTGTGCTAGGCTCTCCTGGGAGGGCAGCAGTGGGTGCATGGGTCAGAGCAGCGCTCCCATCCAGGTGCTGGGGAGGCCCCTCCAGGCTTTGTGATGGTGAACAGCTTTGTTGCAGGCACTGGATTGCAGCATCAATAATTTTCTTTTTTTTCTTTTTTTTTTTTTTTCTCAATTCCTACCGAGATCTTGGCAGCCTGGAAGATCTCAGCAGTGAGGTAAAAGAACTTTTGTCCAAGAAAGCTGTACTTCCTGAAGATGGGCTTTAATTGATGTGGCTATTAGTGCAGACGAAGGGAGCTGTACTACCAAGCAAGCACCCTCTGTGTGCTGTGCTCATGGATGGATGCCCTGTCCCAGGCTGCAGTCATGGTTAGCTCCCAGGCAGTAAATTGCGCCGTAGTAAATTAATGAGGCACTTCATAACTTCAAAATTGATCATTTTTTAAAATAAATGTTAATATATTCAATGGAAATTCTCTGATCCAACCCTGTCGGCCAGTGCACGCGTTAAGAGAAGGAGTCAATCAAGATGTAATTTTGTGATCCAGTAATTGAGAACAACTGTGCATTCTTCCTAACTCGCAGTTTTTTATTGCTACAGCTCTATTACACGTAGCCATAAAATGCTGTTTATGCCTATTCAGTCATTCTCTTGACCCTTATTTTAAATACATTTTTTCAGAATTCGTTTTAAACTGAAAACATGTCAATCTCTGCAGGTAACAAGAGCGCTAATAGGAAAACTCTCCTTAACTGCAGGCTTTTTTGATGCATTACACATCAATTGCTAATTGGACTTGGAGAAATTGCTGAAATGTCTTATAAATGTTGGGTCTGATCTGCTGGAACGTTCCTCTGGATCTCTGTCAGTAAAATCAATTACCCGACATCTGGTCCCTTTCCATTTTTTTAAGCCCAGAACAGTTTGGATTTGCAGAGTGCAGTATTAAAAGCTGGCTGAGAGTTGACATAAGTAATACAGGTCACGGCTTGGAACGATTTATATTGCTTAGCCTTATTTCCTAGAGAAATGACACTCGTGTTATCTTGCAGCATACATGTTTGCATGAGGATGTATCCCTTCTTCTGGCAACTTTGAACCCACTGACAAGGTTTATCACTCTTTTCTAATGATAGAGTCTTTGAAATGGAGAAATCCCAACGAATTTAGCAACGAGACCCAGACAGCAGAGAAAATCCTTTTTAGAGCTTTAGGAAGGGCTCAAGTGTGTCCTCAGCTTCTGGCTGAGCATCAGGACGGCAGCGAGGCAGGGATCAGCTCGTAGGGTGCACAGGGGAGCAGAAAGCTTCCCCAAAGCTCAGGCTTTGGAAGACAGCCTTTGGATTCTTTGCTTTGCAGTGAACCTAGGGGTAAATCAATCTTAAAGAGGTGCTTGAATGCACATTTATAATGTTCTTGGTCTTGTGTTTGTGGCCAGGTTGGATGTGGCCCTGGGCAACCTGATCTGGTGCCTGATGCAGTGGTTGGCAGCCCTTCCCTGCGGTGGGGGGGTTGGAACTGGGTGATCCTGGAGGTCCCTTCCAACCCAACCATTTTGTGATCCCACCTGCAAGGCTACATTCCTGCCTGCAGCACAGTGCTTTGGGGCACAGAAGTATTTTTCACAGCCACCAGTTTGTGTAGCACCCTTGTAGAGGCTGTGATAGCTGGTAGTTGCCCTCCTGCTCATCCCTTGGGTTTGCTGTTGCTTTCATCTTGTCTTCTTACTGCCTTCCTTGTTTTTATCTTCATCCTGTTGTCTTTAATAAAAAGATCTTTACGGAACAGTGTCTATTATGCACATCTCCCTCTTTTATCAATAATTCATTGATAATTCAACAATGTAGAGTAGAGAGAAAAGGCACGAAAACCAACAGCGGGAAGTGATCAGAGCTCAGGAACTGCTCTGTGTGTTTTGTTCCATTTGCTGGCACTGCCCGTGCTGTTTGTGGCAGAATATTTGGAGCTCTCTATAGATCTGGCTGTAAAAAATACCGCCTGCTTTTCTGCTGCATGGAGAAACGTTCCCCGGGAAATTGATGGATATTGAGCAGGAATGGCACCGTGCTCCTGGAGCCGGTGTTGGATTTTTGCAGGGAAGCAGACGTTGCCTCTGTGCTTATGAGCGTCTGCTGGGCGCAGCAATTACCGGTTCATCAAGAATTAAAATTCACCAGTGGCTGCACAGTCATTGCACTGAAGCTTCTTGTAATAAAGTCAAAACCGTTTCAATGACATGGAGGGATTAATGCCTGACTCCAGCAGGCTGCTTGTTTTTGCAGACAGCAATCTTTGCCCGTTGTTTCGGTACACATAATGTTGCCATAACCAAACACCTTCTGCACTCCTTGACGCTTCACATTAAGATTCACCTTTACTCGTTTCCTCCAGATGGGAGCTATGAAGATTTGCTTTGTTTTCCTACAACCTTCTGTGCTCCTGGTGCGAGCCACGCGGTGTCGCGTTGTTGTGATGCTCCATTAACTGCTTTGGAGCAGTCTGGGATCCGAACATGGCAATGAGTGTGCTGCTTATTCAATGGGAAGTAAATTCCCAGCGTCATTTCACACCCCCCTGTTAATAAATGCAGCCTAGTCACCACAGAGAGAGTTTACCCTCTAAGGAAAGTTAAAGGCTTCTCTCAGCGTGCTCCTGAGCCCAAGCTGGGCTCTCGTGGTGCTCCTTTCAGCACACAGAGCAGCACGCTGCATAGATGGAGCTCAAGCAGTCCTCTGGAGGCGGATGGATCCCCAAATACATAAGATGTTAAACAAGTTCCCATACTTCATCCTGGCTTCTGCCACTAAGTCACAGGAAGGGATAACATTATGAGTTTGTAATTTATTTCCATATTCTTTAATCATATTTCAGTGGCTGTTTGCTTTATGACCTTTAAAACCACCTTAGATTTAGATTGATAAATGGATGGCAAATAAATTTAGCAAAATAAGCAATTTCAGCCTATGGAAGGTCAGCAGAGGGCTGTGCAATCACGACTTCCATTAATATGTTATATTTCAGTCAAAAGCTTTTAAACGCTGAAGGTTTTCAGAGGGAAAGCCTATAGCTTTGATGAATGGGTTTCTTCTAATAACTGAATGGAAAATGAAAACCAAAGCAAGGAAGGAACCACCTTGCTGCTGGCTGTGTGCAGCCCAGTGTGCCGTGCTGCAGTGAGAATATGGTGTGTCAGCCTATACAACCACTCAATATTGTTAATTGCTAACTGGCAGAGATTATTCTTAATTACCACTGTTATTATGCAGAGGACAGGTAAACCAAAGAGGCATTGTTATGAGCAGACCCAAATGGGGAGATGGAGGGGAGCTGGGTGGCATTAACCCTTGTTTCCCACCAGCAGCATCAGTGAGGTCTGGGTGGAGGATCAGACCTCTCTGAGGAGGTAAAGTTGTTGCATTTGTTCCTTGCAGCGTGTCAGTTCAGCTGTTGTCATAACCGTGTTCAGGACTCTTATTTGCTGGAGTGGGGTGGGTTGAAGTAATGGAGAAAGCAGTGTGGGAGGCTGCCCTGGGACTGAGGTGGTATTTTCTTCATGCTGACAGCTGTTGGAGCAGGAAGTCGGATCTGCTGAAAGCAGCAGAGAGAGGACAGAGAGAGATCCAGGAGTGACATGAAAAGAGGAGAGTAAAAGGAATGTTAGAGCTTATTTCTGATTCTCAGTATTTTTGCTACAAGTGGAGTTGAAAACCCGCTGTAAGTTCTCTCTCTCGCTCTCAAACAATGACATAAAGTCAGTTCTGGCTCCCTGAGAACAGTGGGTCAGATCATCAGCCTGGAAATGTCTTGGTTATAAGAATATGTTGATTGGCTTCTGGAAGCTGAAGTTGTCTTAGAGTGGCTGCGCTTGTGGGGCTGGGGTGTGTGTGGGCTGGCAACTGGGAATGGAGGGACTGATGCACACCATGGCTGTGGGGCAGGAGCAGGGCTTGGTGCATGTGGGCAGCTGTGCCTCCAGAGCAGAACTGTTTATTAGTGCCTGAATTGCCAGTGCTGTTTGCCTCTGATTTAGTATCGCTTAAGAAGGTGATGTATGATTTCAATTAGGAAGCAAAGATGCTTACTGCATCTCCATGATATGTTTGGAAGGAGAAAAGTGCTTTGCACAGTCTTTCTGTTTCGGGGGAGGTAAATGGTGCAAAGTGTGCCGTGGGTTGCTTGCTGCAAAGTTATGTCAGAAGTTGGCAGGG
This sequence comes from Centrocercus urophasianus, assembly GCF_019232065.1. Lineage (NCBI taxonomy): Eukaryota > Metazoa > Chordata > Aves > Galliformes > Phasianidae > Centrocercus > Centrocercus urophasianus. The sequence goes on from NW_024884822.1 coordinate 13,910,380, forward strand.
AAGGAGGACAGCACCACTTTCATCCTGTGGGTGCCAGAGGCATGAGGGGGTTATGGTGCAGATGGGAAGGACACCTAAGGGTGGCTGTCCAACCTTCACCCCACCATGCGTGCTGACCGTGTCCCTAAGTGCCACAACTCCATGGTTCTGAACACCTCCCTGGGCAGCCTGTGCTGGTGCCTGACTGCTCCTTTGGAGAAGGAATTGTCCCTGACATCCAACCCAAATCTCTCCTGGCAAATGTCAAAAATGGCTGAAGCCAGAATCAATTCCTTGGTGCTTTTCACGCACTTCCATCATTCTTGCCTAGATATTGTTGGCTGGAGTGATGGAGGGTGCTGCAGACAGCCAAGCAGCCATTGTGCAGCACCCTAAAAACGCAGCATCCACTGCCACCTCCCATCTCACGAATGACTGCTCCAGCTCTACCTGCAGAGCCCATCGCTTTCCTGCACCTTCTCCAGCCCAGGGCAGCACATCTTGTTTCGCCTTTGGCTTTCCTCATAATTAAAGGTGACTTCACCACATTGCAGCACCAGTGCCCTCACACCGCTGAGCTCTGCTCCCCTTCACGCTGTCCATCCTCAGCTGAGATTCCCACCACCACATTTTTGAGCACAAGGTGAGGCTGACAGTGAGCTCTCCAGATTCATGTACTATCCACGCAGTCCTCTAGGCTCCAGTGAAGCCCTTATAAGATAATAAGAAGTTAATGAAACGTGGCACTCTACACCTCCACTACAGTTTTCATCCAGGGATCTCTGCGTTTCAGTTAATAAATATCAGTGAGAGTTGCAATAGTCTGGCTGGGTGCTGTGGGGCTGGCTAACACAGCTGCAGACATTTTGCTTTGGGGTGCCTCTGTCTCCAGCACTGCAGGAATAGGGGGAGAACTGTGGGCTGGCAGCCTGAAGTGGTATGTAAGGGGAAGTGATACTGAATGTGGGTGAAGAAATGGAGGATGAGGTCAGCAACCATTTCCCAGCCCTAATATGCCCCACTGTCTGCAAAATGGCTGTGGCTGAGTTTCTCTCTTGTGCATTTCTCCTTTTACAGAGGTGTAATGGGCTCTGCTGCCTGGGTTAAGCGTGGGGTTGGCTTTTATTTCCATTTGAAGCTGAGATTCCCCACGGCCTGGGGCCATTCTGTTCCACTTAGGCACATGAAGCTCCAGGCAAGGTAACACCTGACCCTAGATATGTCCCTTGCTGAGCCAATAGAACCCTGCACAGAGATATGATAGAGATATCACTGCTGTGATTGATGTGAGTGCATATCTGCTGTGTGTCGTCTGTGGTAATGCATCTGGAAGGAAAAGTCCATCATTTTCCAGGTTATTGAATCCCTGGGTAGCCCACAGACATGAGGCTAACAGTTGCCATTCTGTGTTTGCTTCAGGAATCGGTGTAATCCCACCTATGGGCTGCGTCCTTTCGCAGACATTTCGTGTCCTTTGTTGCATTTTGTAAAAAGAAATCGGACAACCAGACTGAAAAATACCGTTTTATTCTTCATGCTGCCTAAGCAGTATTTGAAAATAAGCTGCTCCTGCATTTGTACCACTTTAATTTTAAACTGCTCCTATAGATCAGTGATATTAAGGTGCTGCTCAGCATCTTTAATGGACAGCAGTGTCTGTGCAGAGGCAAAGATGTTAAAAAGCACCAAAGTGGCCGCTCTGCAGCTCTCATTGAGCCCAGTACCTGCTTTCATATGGTGGTGGATCCTGGGTTCTTCTCTTGAATATATGAGGCCCATTGCAGGCAGTATGAGAGATCTCCTTCTGCCTCTCAATATCTGACATGAATCCGTGATTGTCTCCACATGTCTGCCCCAGAAAGCCTGAGGTTTTACACTTCTTGCTGTGCTTTGTCTTGTTCATTATGAATCACAGTCCATTTGTTAATATTGCTCAGTTAAATCTCTGCACCTTCAACTGTGGTCCTTGAACAAACATTTACCAGAGATTTAAGCAAAGACTGCTATTGTAATTCCTATTCTCCACCTACCAAAATTGGATTTCCTATACATTATTTAGAGCTGTTTACTGTCATCCTGCTGTGATGAAGACAAAAGCTTTGTGGCTTTTCTGCTACAATCTGTTTCTAGCTTGTAATGCCATCCCCTCACATGACTGTCAGCACAAGGGTGCTCCTTCCACGAGTGCAGATCAAAAAGGATTTACATCTGCAGAGTGTCACCATTGAGGATACTCATATGAAAACCACTTCTCATACAGCTGCTTCGTGTTGCACTGTCATCTTGGTTTCTGCTGGGAGAGGATGAGCCCAATAGGAATGAATCAGTACTGAGGTCTCCTCCAGCATGAGGGCAATGCCTGTGGCCAAAGCAAACCATGACAAGCGAAGACCACCTTTCCTGAGCCCTCCTTCCATGGCCCTGGAGCCAGCACTGATGTGCAGCGCTGCTTCTCGAAGGCACGGAACAAGGAGGAATCTCAAAGCACTGAATAGGATCGTGCAGTGAGAAGCCTAAGGGAGAGTGCTCCTGAAATCCCAAATGAGTGGAAAACTGCTCATTTTTTTTTCATCCTTTCTACATCCCTCATGCTCTCAACTCCCTGCGACTACGCTGCACGTTCCTGCAAACTTCTCTTTGCTCCGGGATGGATGTCCTAGGGCAGGAGGGATGCCGGTTCAGCAGACGCAGAGCAGTGTGTGCTTATCCAGGCACTGCTTTGAGCACCAAGGGAGAGCCAGCCCCAGGCAAGGGGCAGGGACCAGAGAGTAGTGCATGACTGCACAGGACTCAGAGTCACTTGAGAATATTTCCTTTAGCGACTCCAGTAATTGGGTCTTTATTTTAATGGTGTAACAGGGAGAATTCTTTGCCTTTATTCTCTTTGAAGGACTTTAAGAACAGCTCTGCAGTAAACTCCAGCAATAACAAAATGTGAACGGGCTAATACAGGCATTATGTACGAGTAGACATTCTTATTGGAAGATTAATTAATTCTTAACCTGTTGCACAGACAAACACCGTGAAGCAGTGCAGGCAGCAATAACCAGTGCTCTGCAAAGTTTTTTCCACCCAATGGAGTGCAAATGTAGAATTAAGGAGAGCAAAGGCAGACTTAGGATCACCTCCTGCAGCCCAGGTGGAGTCTGCTCTTGTGCAAAGGATCAGCTCAGGGCATTTGCAACACCGAACTGTCACCACAGCATGTATCAGAGGAGCTCATGTTGGGCAGTGGGATGGAATGGCTGCAAGGATGGGGCTGGCTGCCCCTCTCCCTGCTGCAAATGGGAGAGAAACCCTTTAGAGCACACTTCCAGGGGGATTTGAGTCACCAGGTATCCTGGTTACCTACTGAGGGGAGAGGTGTAGCTCACCTGGCACAGTGCTCTCCCTTTGCAACTTCATGTGGGAGAAAGGGACAACTTACCTAAATATATGATGGCTACTGGGCTTATCCTAACTACAGTTAAAATAACTTGAAAAAGTTATATAACATGGTGGACATCTAGAAAAGCCATCTCATTGACTGGAGATCATCCTGTGGGCATTGCCAGCACAGGAGCCATTCTTCCAGCATCAAAGAACTGGTAGATGTTTAAGGATTTAGGATTGCTTTAGTGCTGAGGATTTGCTGGATGGTTTGGTGTGCCATCAGATAAGAGTGATATAATACAAACAGGGCACGACTCGGATAATGAGGGGCTATATGGGAAGTGATATGATTGCTTGATTAAGATAATAGTTGAAGCATGTGGAGAAGGAAATTATAATTTATATATTGCTGATTGTGAGGTTTATTTTAAGGACGTAATTTTAAGATTGTTAAAATCAGAAGGAAAGATTCTGAGCAAAATGAAAGTCACCAGAAGGAAAAGAGAACTTGGGATTGAAACAGAAATGTCTGAGTCTGTCCCAGAGGGGCTGTGAGCAGAGGGGTGGAGGTGCTGGAGAAGGCAAACATGTGGGCTCCTGTTCTTAGCAAGGAGCAGAAATGGGAACCCTCATCTGTTGTGGGTGGTTGAGCGCTGCTTGAGTTTGGCTGGCTGCATGCAAGCTTCTGCTATTGGCTTTCCACCACCTGCACCCATGTTGTTGGGGGGTCCCATTGCATGGGGTCTGAGCTATCTCACCCCACCATGTGCCTTAAGCCACCTGCAGGCGGGCATCTCAGTGCCTCTGGTGTCAGCAGCATGTGAGCATCTCTCCAAGGCAGCAGTTTTCTGCCCACGCTGCTGATTTGTTCATCTGCAACGTCTTTAATATGATTAATGTGGAGGGTTTTGCAAACTGATCAAGACAGACCTGGTCTGCCAGTAATTTCAGCTAAATTACAGTGATGTTCAATTTCAAACATACCTTTGATACGGTAATAGAAAAAAGCTAATTTAGCATATTGCACAGACTTTGGGTAGAGCGGAGGCGATGCTGAATATTGATCAAACGCACACACTCGTGTAGCAATGCTGGGGAATGGTGATAAATACTTCTGTAGAGACTGAGTAGATTTACACTGCTCTCCTGCAAGCTTGTCCCTTAACTCTTAATACCTTTAATTAGAGCTGCTCAGGGCAGGCTTTCAGCTTGTTTCCATTGTGTTCCTATTATGAATCAAAAGTTTATTTGCTGCTCTGGTTGATGTGTGGGAAATAATGATACTGCACATACGCTCACGACTTGTGCAGCCACCATCAAAGTGCCATGGTGAATGAAGTCACCCATGTGTTATGGCCTTGATGCACAATTTAAATAGATGATTTTTCAAGCCAAATAAAACCTTTCACATTAGGCAGCAGATGAGCCACCTGTACGTGTTCCAAATGCAGTTCTCCTCTCTCCTAATTAATAACACAAAATAGTGGTGCAATGGATTTATGTTTGTCAGCAGAGCTGTTAGCTGTCACGCCACAAATGAGTCCATGATTGTTGTGTCCCAAGTGCTGAAAACACCCAGAGCAGGGCTGGGCACCGCGCTGTGATACGGCCATTTAGTTTTCCCATACCATGTAGTTATGCTTTAATTTTATGTTAATCTCTATTTTTCCCCCCTTTTTATTCCAGTTCTACCACAATAAGCTCAAGAGTGACCCAGGTCATGGTGTGAGAACTCGCTGAGCTCCAGCCATGATTGCTCTCAAAGATTTTGGAGAGCAAAGCCAAGGGGACCACTGGCCCATGGGTGTACAGACAAACATCCAGGGCAGGTTTGGGTTGGATGTCTCTTCTCCAGGGAGCAGTCAGGCACAGGCACAGCTGCCCAGGGAGTGGAGGAGTCACCATCCCTGAGGTGTTCCAGACTGTGGAGGTGTGGCACTGGGGGACACGGTCAGAGCTATGGAGGGGTGGGTTGGTGTATGGGAACTGCTGAGTCACGGCCTGAACCTCTGATTAATCAGCTGAGGTGAGCCTTGAGTCAGCCAGAGGAGCACAGGTGAAGGCAATTCACCTGTGCTGCCGGAAGGGGTGGAGCCAGGCTCCACCCCTCCTGGACCTATTTAAGAGCTGGCTACCAGAGGGGAAGGATCTCTTCTGGAGATCCCCTCTTTTGGTATCTTCTGGTGAGCTCAACCCAAGGGTAAGCTCTTCCACTTATTCTCTTTTGTGATCATTGTCTGTTTGCCTTACTCTCTTGATTATATTGTAATTATAACATCTTGGTTATACAAAATTATAACATCTTGGTTATACAGTTGGGGTTGGACTCGGAGACCCGAGGGGTCTTTTCCGACCTGAATGATTCTACAATTGTCTCACTTTGGAGTCACTGTTGGTTGGTGCAGCGTAAATCAGGCTGTGTGCCCCCTGTGCTGGGGAGCTCGCCTCTCCAAAAGCAGGCTTTAACACTGGTATGATTATAACCAAATACAAGCTTCTCTTAGAGTGAGACCTCAATTTAAGGTTTTATTTTTAGAAGGAAACTAAGTGGGTTAAGCTGAAGACAACCTAAGAGCTGAAACGTGAGTGCAGGGTGGGACTTGATCCCACTGAGTAGCAGGCAGAAGCCTTTGAGCTGCGCTCTTGGGGCAAGGCAAGGCAGAGGGGCTGCTTGTTGGTTCCTTTGTTTCAGTGTTTTTGTGTATTGAGATTTCAGACATCTGTCTGCAGCGCTCCTGTTGAATTCTATGAATTATAGAGCAGGTGAATTTTGGAGCCTGAAAAACAAAAACAAAACGGCCACTGAGCCCCAGTGGACCTCCCTGCTCCATTACCCAGGTGCTACTGGGACCCCATGGTGGTGAACAGCACCTCTGCCTCTGCAGTGAAGTCAAAAGCATTCACGTTATTTTTGCTTTTGCCAGTGCACTGCCACCTGCTTGGAACAGAAAAGCTGGCAAAGGTCACCATTTTCAAAGCAAATATTCCTGATCTGTACTCTGAAGATCTGTGGATAAACACAAATAGGCTGCATTAAAAAAAAAATCACTAATTGGAAGAATTACTAGATGTAGAATATTTAAAGTTTCTCTTAATATGTTTAAAACCAACAGAAATGCCAGGTAAAGGTTGGAGTCAAGGGGTGCGATGAATCTTTTAAATCCACCAGCAATGTGTTTGGATGGAGGAGATACTGGAAAGAGGTATCCTATGTATGTGAGGTAAGTGCAAACACTGCAATGCCTTCTTTGCCCCTCGTAAGTACTGGTGATCTATTCAGCTTACAGGTCAGCAGATGTTACTGAGATGGTCCCAACCATTCCTTTATCTCAGTGCTGGAGCAAACAGCCTTTGGGGAGACGCTGGGAGTTGGACTGGATGACCTTTATGAGTCCCTTCCAACTGAGATGTCCTGTGTTATGTCCTCCACGTTGCTGTTCCATCTGTTGGCCTGGGTGCCTTTGGCTGAGGCTGTTGTACCTGAGCTCAGAATCATGGGCCGTTAGGGTTGGTTTGGATTTCCACTCCCCATCACCCCTTTATATTTTTGTTCATATACATAAGATAATAAGGCTGAAAGAGGAAAATGGGTATGGTGATAGAGAATATATAAAAGGAGCAGATGATACTAAGTAATGACCGTTAAACTACACAATAAATCCTTGGCGATGGTACAGAACCTTTGCAGCTGCTCACAAGGTAGAATTATTTCACTGCTTCCAGGCCTCGTACATGGATATATAAGTCAGTGCATCAGCATCTTCAGGGACACATCCATAATAAAGATAATACTAATTTTCACAGCAATGTTTTTTCCTGTCAGCCAAAGGTAATTAAGTGGTTAAAGGAGAACTCAGTTTGCTACCTAATATAAAAAATAACTCATGCATTTTATGTCTCTTAGTCTTCTAACTTTCCCCAGTGTCAGGCCACATTGGTTTTGCATTTGCTGTAACAACCTTCCAGTAGATGTGAGACAGAGCACGCCGGGTTGGGGCTTCTAATCGCTTTTCTTTTGGGTCTGATATCCCAGCTACCCACAAACCTCAGGCATGACCAGATCATAGCACTGAACTAATCAGATCTAATGTGGAAATGAAAGAGTGGGTCCAAAATGAGGTGAAACTAGCAGATGAAAATAATAAGGATGTTAAATGGCAGTAATTGAAAAGGTTTTTGAAGTCTTGGGTGCTGCGGTGATGCTTCTTAGCCACCCTTGAGAGCAGCTCTTTGCTTTTGAAAAGCTTTGCAAAGGTTTATGAATTGATGTAAGTCAAAATCTGTGTTTTCCACCACCTGCTCTGTCTAGGCTGATAGAGAAGCTGTCATGGAAAGGAAGTTGGGTTGGCACTGGGAGTTTGTGCTCTGATCTCCGAGATCCTACAGGAAGTCTGAGTAAAATTAGTTGTGTAGACTTGGAAGTGCTCCTTGAAGCTGAAGTGATGAACACGTTTTGCATTCCTTGACGCTGCTGTCAGGTTTCTTCTGAGTTTTACTGTGCTGATCATTACTTCTGCATCATCCAGTCCTATGGCTGCATAGCACACGTTGCCAAATTACCTCTGCAGCTGAAGGGGCTCCGTGGCAGAGCAGGTTTCTGCTCTCCTCTCTGCAGAATTCCCAGTGGGAACAACCAGAGGTCGCAGCTTTGTTGTGAATGTTGTTTGCGTGTGTGTAAAAGGGAGATCAAAGCCTGGCTTCTATTCTGGCCTGGTGAAGCTCTCCCCTCCAGCAGCACTTGGAGGCAGCATCTTCTTCCTTCTTGCCCTTTCCGACCCACTGCGCCCTCCAAATGCAGAAAACACTGTCTTATCTTCTTGTTGGCTTTTTACGCTTCTCCTTGCAACAGCGTATTAGTGGGGGAGAAGCATGTGTCAGTAAAAGGTGTCTGCAAAAAGGCTGCAACAAAACGCTTGGTACTGGGGATGAATGAGCCCTTGAAATTACAGCCTGTGTTCTATGACTCAGTCCTTCTCGTGGGTACTAAAGGCATTAATTTCTGACTACTGTCTGCTGTAGGAGGTGATTTTTGTGAAATGCCTGGAAGAGGCTGGTGTGTTTCACTACACACTGTAATGAAGTATGGCAGGTTTTAGAGAGATGAAGGACTTTGCAAAGATTCAGCAGCCTGGCACCGGGATTCATTTTGAGCATGAGCTGGTTCCTGTTTTATCTAAGCCTGAATCCGTCATCCTTGGAAAGGAGGGTGCTTGCTTTTGATGGTGAATCTTGCTATAAGTACTTATTTGGCACGCCAGCGAAAAGGAAAAGCTATCACGATTTGACATGTGAAACGTGAAGTCTCAATTACTTTTATGTTGTTTTTCCTTCCGTAGATCAAGAGCGAAAAATATATTTTAATTAAAAAGTGAAAGATGATAGCCAGATCTCAGCACGGCTCATGGAGAGCAATCTGAACGCTGGGGCGCTCCATGAGTCTCGGAGCAGAGCTTACGCTGCACTGCACAGAATGGGCAGCAGCCGACAGCACTGATGGATTTATTTGGCCATTATCTGACAGCTCCTTTACTCAAGGGAGAAGGAGGCTGTGGATGACATCCTGCATATTCAGATAGCTGTTACTGCACGTCCCTTTCTGTATTTTGTGTTAAGGAGTGGAGGCTCTGTTCTCCGTCCCACTGCAGTGTGGCATGATGTTTTGCACTGACCAGAAATATAAGTGAATTCGCTCACTGGTTCACATTGGTACCTCATTTAGAGGGAGCAGTTCTCGACACGTTGGGCAAAAACATCTAATGCTTGTAGAAGAGCTACGTGCTTTCCTTAACCATTTTTCTTGGTGTTTTTTTTCTGAAGGCATTTTACTTAGAAATATTAACATGTTCCTTCAGACGTTCTATTCGAGATAAAGACCTTGGGTCCTTTGCCTTTATGGGAAGTGAATCAAAACCAAAGTCCATTGTAGAGCTCCTTCTAGGTTTCAAATACGATACACCAATAAAGCGTTGTTGTTGGTTTTTTTTAAGCAGAAAGTTGTATTCACACAACACTGCTCATTTGCATGTGCTGAATGCTGACTAACCATCAGGAGAAAAGTGTTCTCGGAGCAGTCAGGCATCGGAACAGGGAGGTGCTGGAGTCCCCATCCCTGAGGTGTTCAAGAACTGTGGAGAAGTGGCACTTGGGGACGTGGTCAGTGGGCATGGCGAGATGGGTTGGGGTTGGACTCGGGGATCTGAGAGGTCTTTTCCAACCTGAATGATTCTGTGACTCTTAGTATACTCACTGCATATTGGTGCAGGCCATGCCTTCCTGAATAGCACCGGAATCAGGAACTCCTCTGCCAAGAGAATGGCAGTCACTGTGTTGGGTGGTGCACGGCTTACGCAGAACTCTGTGTATCCACAAATGCCAACAACTTAAAAAGAAATCAGAATCGCTTCTGACAACAATATAGATGGATAACTCTACGGCATTTTAATAGAGTCATTAAAAATGCATTATGTGATCTGCATGTCTTGCTGTAAAAGAAAAAAAAAAAGAGAAAGTTTTAAAAAACAGTACCTCTGTGAAATCAGAATGTGCCAGGGAGGTTTTTGTTCTTTGCTTCATTAACACCATGCTGGATGTCACTGCGTGAGGCCCCAAATTCGAGGTGCCTTTGGGCCTGGGGAAGGCGGGGGGCTGTGGGCAGGGGGGTGGGCTGTGTGTTACCCAGCACTGGGGCTGGGTGTGGAGTATGGAGGCACTTCTCTCATCCCCTGCCCTATCACTTTGCACATTTTTAGCCACGTAAAAGAGTCCAAGAAGGAGTAAACAGGATCTTTTTACAGCAGAAGTCCTCTTGGTGCTCTAAGTCAGGCTAGAGCTCACGATAATGGTTTATTTAATATGTAGTTTATGTCACTAATCATCTTTACTTATAAGGAACTGATTACATTTAAACCCTGGGAAGTCAATGAGTGTTGTATTACTGATTTCATTAAGGCCAGCATTTTAATCCCTGCCATCTAAAGCTCCACGTTTGAGTAGCAATTCCTCTAGAACTCATTCCTGTAAATATGAGAGCAATGGGTGAAGCTCACCGATCATGCCATCCATTATTGTATTTAGTGCCAGGGTAGCTGCGGTGCTAGAAGGACTCTTCAAATAAACAGTCATTAAGTATGACAGTGGTAATGGAATGTGCACTGTGAAATTATCTAATTACTGACACTTGGAGCCTGTATCAACAATTTGTTTTGAAATGGAATATAATTAACTTCTTTCGCTCCCAAAGAGCGATAAACTTCCCAACTTCAAATAACTAAGAGAGAACAATAAGTGCCATGTAAAAACAATTTTGAACATTCGGAGGATAATATTCTTGCAGAAGCCCTGCGCTATGCCTGCTGTACCTGAGCCTGTTTGATAGGATCCATTAAAACCTGTTGATGATTATGAAAATGAAAAAGGTCTTCCCAAAGGAGAGGGAATAGATGAGGACAGTAACAGATGTCACTGCACCCCGGAATGCTCTGCTGTTGGCGGTGTGAGATACCTACAGCCTGATTTGGAGAGCAGTTCTGTTGTTGGTTTATTTGGGATGTAATGTTGCAAAATGGACAGATGCATCTAATCTGTTATTCAGAATTGGAATGATCATAGATGTCAGAAGGTGGAAGGTCATCACTGCAACTTGGACGGTGTGTGACAGAGAAATGTAGCAGAGCTAGCTGGACACTTGGAAAGGTGCCTGCAGCCATTCCTGGTCCAAATCTGCTGGTTTTCTGTAACTCTGAGCATGTGAGGGCTGCAGGGCAGCCGGTGTTTTGCAGTGTCACCCCCTGCCCTGTGGGGTGTCCCAGGGGGTGAGGAAGGCTGGGACTCCTGATGCATGGGGCAGCACTGCTTTGGCTCCAGGGGGACACAGGGGAAATGGGCTCCTGAAATACTTAGAGGAGTGCCTTTCTGGGCACTAACACGTGTACTTATGTTCAGAGCAAGAGGCAAGTTTAGGAAAGAGAAGAGGCTCTGGATAAGAAAAATGTTTTCTGGATGACATTGCTTGTTTCTTGCTGCAGCTCCTCCTCGTTTATGGCTTTAACAAGAAATCTAGGTTGCATGCAGGTGGTTGGCTTTTTTTTGTTGTTTTCTTCTTTTTAAATGTTGCCTTTCCTCCACTAGCAAGGAAGCCTAGAGTAGTGTTGTCGTCTTGTTATTTTTATTTTTTGAGCGAATTAATGAACAGATAACCCAATGTTACAATGTCATCACTCGAATATCACAGCCTGTAATTAAAGTCAGAGTGGCCTTGTTCATGACCATCTGATGTTTACGGCCGCTGCTTCTGAAGCGCATTGTGTGCCAGCATCGCCTTGGCTCGTGTCCATTCCTGCTTTAACCTCAGTGACTTTGGCGTAGTTATTTCAGTACTGGACTTTGCCTATTTTCTCTTCAGCAGAATATGAAGTCTGCTGCTCGCTCATCAGATACGGAACCATGTACAACCGTGCAGCCTAATGCTAATGGAATCGATGCAGCAAAAGAGATCTCACAACCCCTATGTGCTTTTTACAATTTACTTTGTTCGTCACCCATTAATTCTTATATTGATTTTGCTATAAAACACAAACTGCATTCCTATCACAGCCCAAGAAAAAAGCACATTGATTATATTGGAACAAGGTATGTTGTAAAAATGAAATGCCCCAAACATTTAAATGTAGTAAGCTCTGCTAAAGTACATAAATCACGTTGTTTAATGTTGTAAATGAGTGCTGCCGCCTTAAACAAGGGGAAAAAATGGCACTATAAAACAATTTTGACAGAAAATAAGAGTCTCTGTTTCTATGTACCTGCCATTTTAGAAATGCTATCAATAATGGTTATGGTTGTTTGCAGGTGGGGGAGAGGAAGCATTCTCAGTATCCCCTTTAGAAAGTTCCTTCAAAGTCACTTTCCAATATTGACAGCGGCGGTGTTTCACCTCGCTGTAAATAAGCCCGACGATTACTGCGTCCTCTTTACTTTTATCATTCGCTCATCAAAAACGTTTTGATGCATCATTGCTAATGATCGTTTCACGAGCCAAAGTCAAAAGGTGTGCTCTGCTGTTATCACTGGGGAGGGAACTGCAGTAACGTCGAGGGCACGGCTGCATGGAGGCTCTATGGGAGCTGGCTCAGACCTCATTCCCTCTTCTCTGAAAGAGCTGTCAGCACAGGCAGCCAGGGAGTGGGGAGTCCCTGTCCCTCAGGTGCTCCAGGGCCGTGGGGATGTGGCACTGGGTGACGTGGTCAGTGAGCAAGGTGGGGTGGGCTGTGGTTGGGGTTGGGGAATTGAGGTGGTCGTTTCAACCTGAATGAGTCTATGAAACCCTGCACGAGTCTGGAAGAGCTTTGGAAAGCTTGCAATGAGCAAGCAGAATGGAGGCAACAGCCAGGCAGGGAGGGCTTGGGTGCAGCAGAGACGGAAGGGAGAGTGGGGCTAAAGAGGATTTGCAGTGGTGTGAACTGCTTAAAACCCTGAGCTGCTCCCGAGGTTTTCAGGATCCATGGAGATAGATTTGAGGGGGGGATGGAGGGAGGGAAGAAGAAAGCAAAACTGAGGATGATTAAGAGAGCTTTTGTGCATTTGTTCAACATTTAAGCTGGTCAGAGTGGGGGCCTTGGCTTCCCTCTCAGCACTGTGTGTGCATGATGCTAAAGAATTGGTGCCAGCTTGTCCTGAATGGGCCTGGGAAAAGAGAGAAGAGGAGTAAACTCACCCCAAATTAAAGCTCTTGGAACAGGGATGGGGCTGTTGTCTTTGCCTAACACTTGCGTGGGTCCTTCTGTTATTTTGGTTCCATCTTGCTTGAGACATATACCTTTTTAAAATTCATTTATCCTCCTGTGCTTTTCTCACCTGAATATCAGCACAGCCAGTGCAGAATCAGGGACTGCTCTGCCAAATGTGGTTTATCTGCCAGCTAAAGCCTCCCTGCCTGCAGCTGCATCACCCTAACGCCCAGCAGAACTCACGTGGCATTGCTGCAGACTTTGTTTAGTGAGAGCAAAACCTGGCTCATTATTCCAGAAAATGCATGGTTCAGGAAATGTGGAAATTCCCAGCTCTGTGGGACAGTGGGTCTGTTCTGCAGGGGCTCTGCAGGGCACTCCCTCACCCACCCCAACCTTTCCCTTCCTCTAAGACACAGGAGAAAAAAAAAATCATGGGATGACATTAATGTTGAAACTCCCCTGAAACAAATTCATGTTCCTGCAAGGGGAAGCCCATGAGGATGAGCATGTCTGAAATCAGCCCCAAAGCTTCTCTCAGTTAACGGTCACCGTAAATGATCTCAGATCTCTTGCCTAGGAAGGTTCTGTTTTCCAGATTTTACTGGGGAGGCTAATTATGAGCTAAGATCCTTATTGCTACAGAGAGCAATTAAGCAATCAAAAAACTAGGAGACATTTTGTAAGTATTTTAGTGTATGGAACAGGGTTTTGTTTAGTAAATAATGTAACATTTGTTTCACAGTGCTGGGGGAAAGGAAATGGGGCTGTGATCTCGCTACAGGCCTGCAGGGGTCTGCGATGACATGGATGGGGTTTGGCTGGGAGCACATGGGCTCCTTGCCCCACCTCACCCTGAATCCACTCCAGCAGCAGCAAGGGCTGTTTTGATCCTTTTCCTGTTCTATTATTCACTATGGTGTAAAAGTACAAGGGAAATGATGTATGGAGGGTGCATTTACACTGATACGAAATGATTGTTTCCTACACAGCAAACACTCAGCAGGCACCAGGGCTGCATTTGCAATGGCTCCTTTCACTTCTTAGTTTTATACTGGCGCGTTACAGAAATGTTCTGCAGTGTTTCTTTGGCTCTTCATCACAAGGATTTCATTTCTTCCTCAGATCAGTCTTCAGGCCTTGATCAGGGCAAAGCTCTTTGGGCATTCTGTTCTCCTAACAGCCCCTTTGGTTGGCTGCTGAGAGGCCCCGTGCCACGTGCATGCTGCAGAGCTGCCCCAGCAAATCACCTGCAAGATCTCAGAGGAGCTGGAGAGGAAGAGCATTAAGAGAAACACCTCATCCATTTTTTTTTATGAGGGCTAAGCCCATCGAGCTGTCTGATTTCTCTGTGCAGCTGTCTGTGATGGACGGAGAAGTGGCTTAGATGGATGCTTTGGTACCACCTGATGGAGCCGTTAGGAAGGCTCAACAGGTGTGAGGAATTAGAGGCAATCCTCCCTCCAGCACCAGAGAGCTGGATGTCTGGGCAAGGCTTTGTTAGGCTCTGCTCAGAACCTGCTGTGTAGTGACTGTTCCCCTATGGATGCACAGCCGTGTTCTGGGGAAGTGCAGTGACACTGAAACAGACAGCATGGCTTGTGGGATTCTCCATGGGATAAAATGGGGACTTCGGAGGGGAGAAGCAGAGGTGCAAGGCTAAATACCAGAGCCCTTTCTCCCCTGTTCTCCTTTGTGGGGGTTTTCTAATGAGCAGCTCCTGGCAGCCCTTATCCTCTGTAATGTCTCACAGCTGTAGATGCTTAACGCAGGAGCCAGGCCAGGCTGCAGCTCACCACTCATATTTTGGGTCACTCAGGGCTTTTTTCTGTGAAAGTTAATGAGTCTGCCTAGTATTTATCTAATGAGGGTAATTACCCACAACTGAAATTACTTGCTCCATTGGGGGGTAAAGATACCTCTCCTGGAGGTGATGTGCTGCTTTGTCCTGTGCCCAGACCAGCACAGCTTGGAGCCTGCAGGATGGTTGGGGTGAGTTATGTTTTCATGTTCTTTTTGGTCTTTAAGCTGCACTGAACATGTTTCTCTCTAAGAGAAAATAGAAATTGTAGTGCAGTGCTGAGAGCTGCTGGTGGAAGCTGTGCACGAGAGAGAAGCCTCACATGCTTGGTTTGCTTGCTTTCCTGGTTTAAGATTCTAGGTTTTTCTTTTTCTCTGGTCTGGAGTGCTGTTTTTATAAGCAAGCATTGTAGTTAGGCTGTAAGTCAAGCAGCTGCTTGCAGTCTATGGACTGTGGGGCAGGAGGCAGCCTAGCTCCTGGGGGCCCTCAGGTCACCATGCAGGCTTTGCTGTCCTTTGGGGCAGCTCCTCTTCTTAGTAAGCCCTTGTTAATTACGAGTGCTGCTTCAGAATGGCCCAGCAGCACTTCTGAGAAGGTGCTGTACCCTTTCAAAAGTGCTTTTCCTTGCTATAATTACTAGAATTGCCTTTTTCTGCCTCAGACGCAGGTAATTGTTATTGCTGTGCGATGCTTCCCTGGATGATTATCGGTTGACTTGTATTAATATTTACAATAACTTTTTTGTTAGTAATTTTTTTTTTTTTTTTTTTTTTTTTTGCTGCTACAGGAAATGAAATGCAAATTAACAACTGTAAAGATTAAAACATAATGAAATGGGACATGAACTCTGGAGAACTAATGAATAAAGTGGCTCGGAGGCACGAAGGATGTCCTTCAAAAACAAACAGAGAGATAAATAATGAGATAAATAATTTTGAAGCAATAAACTGATGGAGAGAAAGAAATACCGAGTGTGGGATAAATTGTTTCACACCAAACTTACAATTGCATTCCTTTTTCTTAATAAAAAGGTGAAGCTTCTCCCCAAAGTTAACCAACTGTGTAATCATTGCACGGTAGGTCTTTCTGGATGTACAAATCAGCATATCTAAATGTCTCTCTGTTTGCTCATACTGTCCTCATCTGGTTATTTAATAAATATGTTGGTTAATGGATAGAAGCAATATTGTTTTGAAAGCATTTTTGTCCTGTGCTTTTCCATAGCAGAAAGGAGGACCTGAGGCTGCTGAGTGCCTTTCTGAAGTTTAAAGCCCATCTTTCTGAGGTTTAAAGCCCATCTGTGCTGATAGTTATTAGCATCTCCTTCGGCAAAGCCCTGCCAGCTTTGTCCTTCCTGAGGTTTGGCTTCGTGGGTGCTTTTAAGAAAGAGCCTTGTTCCCTCTTTACCAAAGGGCTGGGGGTGATGCCTGTGTGCAGGTGCCCTTGTCTGGCCCTTAAGAGCAAAATCTTGATTGCTTGAGTCACTGCACCTGATGCATCCGGAGCTGCTTGCGTTCCCTTGCATTGCTATGGTTTTATTTCAGTTTAAGTTGTCTTAGATCTTGTGAAATAGTTTGCCTTTGATTCCGTGCATCTTTAGTGCTGTTTCATGTGCTATGTTGTATAGCAGAGCTTGAGCACAGCGCAGATATTGGCTTACCTCAAGTGTTTAGGTACGAGTCTGAACTACCTTCCATGAAATCAAAAGAGGAGTTTCCAAGGTGCTGCTCGTGGTGGGGCTCATCCTTCAGGCTCTCACTTTTGCCAGGGCTGATGCCCTCTGAATTCGTGTGGTTAAGCTGTATACAGCTCTGGTATCTTGGAGGCGACGGAGGGGAGCCTCTGTGGAGCTGCTCGGGTGTGATGCACGGATTTGGGTTATGGCAGTTTGTTGCTTGATGGGATACAAACCTTTCTGTAATCCCAGGCTGTTTGGATTGCCCAATCCTAGCCTGAGATGCTGCTCTCTTTTCTGCTGCCCTTTCCAATGGTTTCATCAGGGAATCCAGGGACTATGAGGTATCTGCGTGCTCCCAGGTGAAGATGCTGCCTTTGTAGGAGAGCCTGTGCCCCTCTGGAAGTAAATTTTGATTTAACACTGAACTCGAAGGTTTTTCTCTGCTCTCAGTGAGAAGGGACAGTGTTATAAAAATGGAAGTCTCTTGTTTTTTGAAGGCAATTCATGCGGGCCTCGCTTGTAATTATTCTTGGTTTGATGTCAAAGTAACTGTGTGTGCTACTGCATTTGTTATCATACATTGAGTTGTGATAGCAAAGAGCAGGAACAAACTCAAAAAAAGCAAAGCAGTCTAATTTCATACAGCTAGCTCTTACTCTTTTTCCTCTGGTCATTTGTACTTCAGGTTCCTTGGATGGCCAAGCCCTGGCACAGCAGATGTAGTAAATGCTCTCTCCTGACTGAAATGTTTTCAGCTTTCTATCACAGTCTTCTTGGCTCTTAAATGTCATCTTTAATCTGTAGTTTCAGCTTCGCAGTTTTTGGTGGCCTCGAGTCTGAAGCTCGATTAGTTGGAGTTAGTGCTTCCCAACTTGGTAGCACCTGGTGATGGCTGAGCAATTAGACTGAGCATAAAAGTAATGTCTCGTGTCCCATTACCTGTGGAAGATGATCTATCCTAGTAAATACATCTGGGGAAAAACCTCCTATCAACATTGATATACATTCCCCTCTACCTCTCTATAACCTTGGTGGCTAAGTTATAAAAATATTTCATCTGCTGAATGCAGACTTAGCTTTAGGAAGTGTGTGTTTTGGCTCTACATAAATAAAAATAATGGGCCCTGGTTTCCACTTATACTGGGGAACACTTAGATCATTTTTGGGGCTGTCATAGTCTCACTGGACCTGGTGGAGTTGGGACACCTGCATCTACTGAGGGTTTGCTGTGGGGTGGCTCATATCCCATAAGTGCCAACCTGCACTGGGCATTGCATGGGGCCTGGGCTGGGATGAGGAACCGATCTAATTAGGTTTTGTAACTGAAATCGTTATTAAGATCATGTACAAATATTCCAGTTGGAAGGATTATATTTACAAGAGCTATTTATAATTGAGCATTTTACTTGGCTCGCCTGCAAACAGAATATAAATCATATTTTGCTTTGCAGGGCAAGGAAAAGGGGAAACCATCTCCAAGTGACCTATGTTACTGTCTGGTAAGGCACAGTTTATGCAAACATAGACCTGTTGAAGTCTACGATTGTCTGATTTATTGAAGTATTATTTCTTACTTCATCTGCTTCTCTTATGAGAAGAAGGTTTTCTGGAAGCAATCTCGAGGTTTACATATTCTGTAGCTTTTACCCAAAAAACTGAGACCAGACTTAATGTTGGGTACAACTCCAAAGTTCACTCTTTGCTGTTCCACTCTGAGTATGGGAGCCTGCCATTGGAGGCTGGCAAGGCTGGGACTTGCCCTGGGTGCCAGTAGGAGACCTGGCTCTGAGAATGCTGGTTTCATTCAGTAATTTCATACATGAACTGTGAAGGCATATTGTGCTCAGTTTATATGAGCCTTTCTAACCTTTTTTTTTTTTTTTTTTATTCCCCTGTTAGATATCTGTCCTTCAGTTATCCCAGAAAACTGAGAGCTGACTCTTCAGTTTACAGCTGATAATGAAATATCTTCATTATAGAAATGTACTGCAGTGATTAGGAGCTCCAGCCAAGGATTAGGCTCTGGCTGTGTTAGATACTGTACAGTCATAGCTCAAAAAGATGATACCTGCCTTAACGACTTCATAATCCAGCAGGAAGACAATGTCTGTGCCTAATTACACGGGAGGGCAGTGAGCAGGGGCTGGAGAAGGTGATAACCAAGCCAAGGAGTGGGGCTCACGCATGGCAGTCATCAAACCCTTCCCTCCGGGTGGGATGTGACTGCTGCCTGAGCAGAATGCTGGAATTAAGGAGATGTAAAGGCCTTTCACTGGTGGATTAGGTAAATACACATATAATTGGATTGGGTGCTCTCTTCAGCCTGCTGTGTTATAAACGATGGAGAAAAGGTCGTGTTTCTGCAGGCTATCTGAAGCTGAGTGGATTTATTGTCTCAGCTCTTCGTAACCCTTAATTTAAGATGTATTATCAATGGCATCGTTATCTTATTAGCCATGGAGGATCTCTGACAACGCTGTGCACAGAGTAGAGCCCTTGACTCAGTCAGAGGTTGCCTGTCGGTGTCTCTGGCTGTGTTTGGAAACAAGAGATATTAAATGAAGGGGAAACCAGCTGGGTTGGGAGCTCCCAGCTCAAGTAGTGGCAGCAACTGCCATCTCTTGCTTCCAAATGTGGAGCTGCGAGCATCAGCCTCCAAGTATGATGCAGGTGAAGGAAGACAACGCTTGCAGGGATGATTCTGGCACTCAGAGGTTGTGGGGGGCTTCCTCAGCACCATCAGCAATTCTTGGCAATTCTTTAAGCTCAAACAAGTTCTGTGTCCCACTCCAGGTGGGAAGCTGCACAGTGACTGGGAGAAGTGTGGATGTGAAAGGGATGCTTGGAGGAAAGCTAACCGAAACTTGTACCTATGATAAATCAGTTTGAAATACTTAAAAGCCTTGTAGTTACATGATTAAGCGTGAGTTTTTCTATATTTAAAATCATTTTTTCTAGTGAAATTTGTGTTATTATTTTGAACTTAAGTACTTAGAGCACTGATGGCACATCCTCAGTGTCCTGTATTTTCCACCTAACCATATTTCTCAACTCAAAAGTAGAGGAACAAAGCCTTCCCTTCCACCCAGGGGTTCTTTCCTGGCTGCTCACCTGCCCTGTCTCGTGTACAGACACTGACATGGGAGCACTTCACCTTCCAAAATCTGATTCTTTCTTCAAACTGAAAATGTATGATCATCTTGTCTTGTTCTCCTGCCTTGTACTTCCTTAACTCACGTGCCCAGTTGGTGCCACTGGCCCATAGATATTCATATTCCTGCTGGAGGGTTTCACATCTGAAAGCAGGTGACAGTCTGGGGCTTGTCTCTGTCACCACTGAGGTTTTCAGGTCTTTCCCTGCTGACCCCCTGAGCCAGCACATGATGGTGTTGCTGAGGCTGTTACCTGTCCTTATGGTTATTAATGTGGAGCTGGAACTGACAACTGTGATGAATCTTTAATATACTGATGGGAAAGATGAAAAATGCTGAAGGATCTGTGCTGCGAGGGATGCCTGCACAAACAGCAGGGCTGTGACAGCTTCCAGTGGGCATGAAAGTGAAGAACAACTTGTCCATCACTATTCCTCATAAGTTTTTTTTGTCCTTTTGCCCAGTTATCCTGGTCCCAAATGGGCCTTTTTGGGGGGAGGGGTGTGGGAGTTGTTACTTAGGGCTGTTCTTAGGGCCATACAGACACGGGTGCAGCCCAACATGGTGCTGGGTCCATCCTTCCCCATTTGCTGAACCTGCCCTTCAGTGGCTCCTCCACTTGTCCTTTTGGGGGCTGCCCTTTGGTGTTTCTAATGAAATAGGATGCAAACAATGGAGCACTGAAGGGTCTGGGGAGAAGCTGGGGTTCCTGAGCTTGTCTTACTGGTAGGACACCCGTGTGCCAGTTCAAAAGGGAAATACTTTTTTAGATGCATCAAATATTGGGCTTGGGCCAGCGTGAGCGTACTCTTAGGCTGAGTGAAGCAAGGCAGAGGCTGTTCCCTGTGCACCAAAACAAACCCTGTGAGCCCAGGATGTGCTCAAGAAAACAAAGCACACGAAGATAAATGGGGCTAATCCCACCACAGCCTGCAAACAAACACCACTGCTCAAACCAGAGACAGATAACACAAACAACCCTGGGAAAGTGGTTGGGTGAGTGTCAAACCGCAGGCCAAAGCCAATATATTGCTCCGTGACTTCCAATTAGAGACTTGTGGCTGTATAATTAAGTTTCTGGTGACACTGTATTTAAAGTCATGTCAGTGCTTTCATTTATAAATGCTGCACCGCAGGTGCCTGAGCTCCCAGCTGGAATCTGGTGTTCAGCATCTAATCTGAGAAGTGAGGGCTGTTTGGTTTTGTTTTCTTCTTTTCAGCCTGGGGGAAGAAAATCCCTCTGGGCAGTTAAGCTTCTCAGGAGATAAAAGAATTAAATATTTTCAATACATTTTAGTTCTGCTTTAGGTTGTAGCTGTGGATAATATATATGTGGATATATATATATATATATATATATATATATATAGTTGTTGGTGTGGGGTGCATGTTTCTGTACGTTTCTCATGTTTCTGTAAATGAGCAGTAATCAGACCTGGAACCTGTGCTCTCTGGTGTATTTTATAGTTCACGTAAATTGCCAAGGATATTAGCTCACCTGTGTGGCTTGTGGGTTTTCATACACCTTCCAAAAGGGTTTGGGCACACAGAACAAAAGGCCTTTCCTTTTTCCCACCCTACTTGTGCAGTCCCAGCAGTGTGTGATGGTCAGGAGGAGGCAGCTTTCCTTGGCACCAGCTTGGACAGATACTTTCTCATCTGCCTGGAGCAAGGGAAATCCTGACTGAAGTCAGCAGCTTGTCCCCTATGGCCATGCATTCATTGTAACTAATTTATTATTAATAAGGAAGAGTGTAAGCTGTCTGGAGCAGGAGGTGCAGGTGGGGGCTCTGTCCCTCTGCCAGCTCCAGGGGTCGTAGCATCCTCCAAAAGGGACGTGGGTGAGAATCACCTGGAAGAACAGTGTGGTCATTGCTCTCATTGGGCTCCCAGCTCAGGGCTTGCTGTGCAGCCCTTGGAATTGTTGGTGCACCCGCAGCTTTCTGTCCTCTGCATGGGCAGTTGGTGCCCCAGCAGGGTGATCAATTGATTTCTTATATATATATATATGTGTGTGTGTGTGTGTGTGTAAAATATATATATATATATTTTTTTAGCATGGTAAAACAACACTTGATGTTGGTCATTGCAGTGTGTTTAGAATCAGATACAGATGCCCACAGGTCCTCCTGCTTGCTCTTCTGTGCTGATGGAAATTGTACGGTGCCCTGAAGGATGCAGAGTGCCCCTGGGCTGGGAGGAGCAGTGGGGATGGGTCTCCTTCCTTCCCAAAGACATTTGTTCCATCACGTCCAGCAGACATAAATAATGACACCACAGAGCTGTGAAGCTGTGTGTTCACTTCCCGAGGTCTAAACCATTCGATTTGGTCTCGCTTAAAAGTCTGAAATTTCTGAATGGATAACTGAATTCCCAAGTCCATTAAGCAAGGCAATTTATAGTGTTCTCCAGCTTTGCCCATGGAAACACATTAACGCAGTTTTCTATTTGGCTTGTAGAAAAGCCATTATCCTAAATACAAAAAAGGGTGAAGAAAAATCATTTTGCTCTTTCATAGTCTCTTGGCAGTGGCTGCAGCAGCACCGTGTGAAGCATTTGATCGCTGGAAGCAGGTGGGAATGAGAGCCACAACCTCACACTGGAAGAGCTGGCAGCAGCCTGTGTCTGCCCAGGATTTGCTTGGCAGCACCCAAGTGTCTGTGTTTAGGGACGGTGTAACGTGTGAGAAATTAAGGCAGCCTCTGGAGTGGACCTGCATGATGCAGCTTAGCATACCTGACCACTCCTGAAATGGCCAGAATATACATGAGGAGGGATGGTAAATTGTCCCTGCTGCTGCTTCTGACAACTTCATGCCTCCAAAGAGGTCTTGAAGGTGATTGATTTCCTGTTATAATAGCAAAACTTTCATGTTTTTATATCCTGTCTCCCTTTTCTTATGCTGAAGAAGTATATTTCTCCTGTAGATGTGAGGAGAAGGTTGGGTCTGAGGGAATTGGGTGATGTCAGAAGAGGTTCCTTGGCTGGTGCTGGAGGACTTTGTCTTTCTGTCTCTGTTTCCCCTCCCAAGTCAAACAAATGCTCGTGCCACATGGTTTTATTTTTGGAGCTTTGGCTCTCAGTGGCATTTATGGAGGAAGTCAAGTACTGGCTAGCTCTGTGGAGGTGATTTGTTTTCAGTAAATATTGGCTAGGACTTCTTAATTCCAATCTGAAGTGGAATTTATCAATAGTTAATATGCTTTGTCTAAGAGAGACAGGCTCGTGCAATCTTGCTGCTCAGTTTAATGCATTTACACTGTTTTCCTTGCTGTCTGTGATCCTGCCAAAGGCAGGGATGTCTGCAGAAAGGGATGCCAAACTAAGCAGCCCACGTTACTCAACTAGATTGGTAACTTCAGCCTGACCCTGCTTCCTCATAATGCACCTTCAGCACATCAATATTGGGATTTAGCAGCAAGTCTTGCTCATCTGTCATATACTAAGTAAACACCATGTGTTATGTGGGTCCTATGGAAAATTGATTTGAAGATGACAAAATGAGTAGAACCTTTTCCTTTCAGCAATGACAGTATCTCCAGGAAGATCTACAGTAAGCATTATATAAAAATAGGTCAATTTTCCAACTCGGGTACATAGCATTATTATCCAGAAAAAAATGTGTTACA
This sequence comes from Centrocercus urophasianus, assembly GCF_019232065.1. Taxonomy (NCBI): domain Eukaryota; kingdom Metazoa; phylum Chordata; class Aves; order Galliformes; family Phasianidae; genus Centrocercus; species Centrocercus urophasianus. Next base: position 13,933,713 of record NW_024884822.1, read on the forward strand.
GGTTTCATCTGGAACCTGGTGAATTTGCACACCTGGTAGGATCGTCCCTTTCCACCCAGCAGCAAAGAGTTAGAAATGATGTACTTCTGCAGAGTTGTACTCCTTCCAAGTTACTTCACTGCACAGAAAGCTCAGTTGGGGCCCCTCTGGAGCCACTTGGGTTTCCCTTGGCTTCACAGTGAGATTTAGGGTGTCTGTCTGTGTGTGCCGCTTGCAAGCTGCATGATCCATCATGGGCTTAACAGTGTTCTCAGCCCTGCATGCAAGGTGAAATTGCAAGATCACCTCTCGGGAGGTTGCAGTCTGAAGGTCTGGCAAGCTCTGTGCTCTACCATGCTTTAAATAAAGCAGGATGTTATTCCCTAGATTATCTTGTAAGACTTACTGCTGGGCTGCAGAGTTTGTGCACTGCAAACCACAGCAGCATGATACGAGTAGCACGATGCGAAGGCTCTACAATTCCAGCTGATGATTCACAGCAGATCATTTGATATTTAGGGCTCTGTTCATTAATAAGTTATGCTCCATTTACCTTGTTTTCTGTGGGATTTATGAGTCAAAAGTGCAGAGTGCACCAAAAATGATCCATTCGTCAAATTCCTCTCCTCTCCATGTAATTGGCCAACCCATCACCGCGGCCCCCAGGGGCACATTGCACAGAAAGGTGTGTCTCACATGAGAGAGCACAGCATAGGAGGGGAAACGAGAGTCTGGCTTCTATTGGAGCCTGCAGGTGCTGGCCTGGTGTCTTTGAGCTGTGTAGGTAAGGAACTTACTGAGGCAGTCTGTTTTCTTGTTTGTCATGTGCCCCCGTGTTGTGACTGCAGAGGAGAGATCTTGGAGGGTGTCTGAATGCAGTTGTTTAGCTGCAGGAGTTGGGGTGGAGGAAGGTTCTGGGGATGTAGATCAATCTGTGTTTGTATGGGTGCACCTGGACTCTGCTGGGGCAGTGGCACAGGCTGAAGGAGGATGTGCTGAGTGCCTGAAGATGGAGCACAGCTGTGAGAGCATTGGGCTGTCCAAAAGACCAAAAGGAAGGAGATGGCTATCTGAAAGAACAGGAAAACAACTCCAGACCATAAAGCTTCTAACCCTGTTAAGATATGTCTTCTTATTTTATAATATTCCTTTTAGTTAAGCAAGCACATACCTAAGTGTTGGCACTGTTACTCATGCATTGATGTAAACTAGAGAAGAAGCTTAACAGCAATACAGACAACAGAATGGCACTGTGTATATTTTCTTCTGGTTTTCGCCACTTCATGGGTAAGGCCCTGAAGAGAAGGCAAAGCAAACAGAACTTGCTGCTCCTTGGGATAAGTAGGGAAGCTGTTTGCAGTGTGGTTTGGGGAGGCGTGCTGCAGAGATCTGCATGGCTGCTAAAGCAGGGTGACTAGCATAGATTGAGCCATCATTTCAGTGGGATCCTGTTCAAAGCTGCTCTGGACAGCTGTGGCGTGCTGCAATATAAATGCACTGTCTGACTCCCTGCTCTGCAGGGTTGCTTGGTGTGTGATTGCTCAGCATGATGGGTGTCTGGAATGTGGGCTCAGGGCAATGGAGGGTGAGGAAGGTGGCATTTAGCTCTGTGTGCCATGAGCTGCTCAGCTGCTTCCAGGATGGCGACTCTCAAGCTGAGCTGAGCTCTCTGAGCTGCACTAGGGCTAATGTCTGCAGGTGCTGGCTTTGGAAAGAGATAAGCCTTGCTTTAAAAATAAACCTGCACTGTATAATGCCTGAAAGATGAATTAATCTAAATTTGTCTTAATTGCTATCATACTGAAAGGAAAGGAAACCTCTGTATGTGAGTGGAAGCAAGAAGAAAATATTTGGAAGTGTTTAGGAGGATGTCAGAATTGTCTGGAGCTCGTATGAATGCAATTTCTATTGGGAGCTGAGTCCAACAGCGATGTAACTTGTACAAAATACAGCCAGGGGCTGCATCTTCGTTCCACTGAAGTTAATGGTAAGGCTCCGGTGTTCACAGTGAGGGCAGGATTTGATGCCTGCAGAAACATTTCATTATTAGAAGTTGATTAATTCTTTGTGTGGAGGAGCTATCTTCCCCCACCTTGTTTTTTCTGTGTAGATGTGGGAGCTGAAGGGCTGCACCACATCTGCCCTTCAGTCTGAAATTCTCAACAAAATGCCATATTAAAGGAATGTATTGAAAACATTTGGCAATAAAATCCATAGTATTATGGTTCTTTCAGACAAAGGATCCTCAGAACAGGGTACAAGAAAATAAGTACAATAAAAAGTTTATCTTTTTTCCACTTAAATTTGGCAGTGCTGTAATTAATACTAAATTACAGCAGGTAACCTACACAAACGAGCAGTTGGATGTGTGCATTTTGCAGGCTCTGCTCCTGCAGGATTAGCTCTTATGCACCTGGTGAGTTTTTCCCCCTCTCCTCGATTCTGCTGCCCGGGATCCAACTTACTCTGTGTTTCTGTGCACATCTTGAAATGTCTCTCATAGTTGTAGAATTTAAAAGAAATTTTGGTGTGTGCAAACCTTCTCGATCCCCATCTCCTTCTGGAACTGTCACATGTCATTTTCTTTTCATCTGCATGCACAATGCTGGCATTTCTCATGAACTCACAGTCCTATCAAACCCATACTTCAGTTACGGGCATTTCTGTCATATCACTTTAGGGGGCTGTTAATCTTGTAATTAATTCCCATCATAATTTCAATTAAATGTGCAGACACCTTAGCTTTGTGCTCTTGTCTATGGAAAATGAATGGTCTCTATTATTGCCCACTGGCAGCTGAAGATGCATTGCCTGCGCACACAGCTGGAAGCTGCGGTGTAACCTTGAGAAGAGGTGCCCTGGGGCAGCAAGGTGCACGAACAGGACAGAGCTTTTCTCCTTTGCTTGGCTACAGTTCTGCAGAAGTAAAATGTTATGATTGTAGGCGTGGATTTGTGCTGCGTCTCCAGAGCCAGTAGGGATTGCGAGGCAGTGTGCCCTGGGAGATGGCACAACTTGTTAGAATCATGTGCTGAGGAAAAGCCTGTTCCTAATCAGTGTTGAAATCTGCCTAACTTGAAAGTGGATACTATGGAATGGAATTGGAACGGACAGCTGTGTCCACAGCTGCTGTGCAGCAGCTTGTAACCTCTGCTCAAGTCTTGAGGTGGGGGGAAAAGAAAACAACAACAGCAACAAAAATCTGATCCTCAAAGTTGATTCTTAGCTGTCAGTTCTGCTTTCCTCCTTTCAGATGAACACTGAGATTTCTGCTTATAATGGCTAAATGGATTTTTTTTTTCCCCTTCTTCTTGCTGTGCTCCTATTACTGCATTATCAGTTTTAGCAGTGTAGTTCTGCTGACGTGCATTTTTTAATTATTAATTACCTTTATGTCTGGTGCATCGTGCTGGATCAAGATTGGGTACAGACTTCCCTCCCCGGGCTTTGTGGGGCCACTGGAAGGCAGAAATGTGGGGAAAGGGGTCTAGGGAGACCCTTGGAAGCAATGGGAATCTCCTTTTCCTGAAGGCTCTATGATCACAAGTGTGATCACTAAGCTTGATTTTAATTCAAATTAGTCCAGAAGACTTCATGCTTCAACAGCCTCAAACTGAATTATTGGCACATTCAGATCACATTTAAAAAGGAAAGAACAAAAAGCTGTTGTTTGAAGGTTGATTCCAGGTGTTAAGGCATTAATTTTGCCCAGGACACTGCAGATATCTCTATTTTTGTTCACCAGGAAGCGTAACTTGAGAAAGCTGAGTTTCCTGCTGCCTTGCAAGAAGTCCCTGAAACAAATGTGCCTGGAAGAGATTTGCAATTGGGAAGGCTGGCCACGTGGCTGCCCAAAGAATTTGTCCCTCAGTTTCTCTTCTAAATCGGCCCCATGAACTTTTTATATAGCCTTGCCCAGTGCTCAATGAGCTCAGCTGGAACAATAAACATGAATTAAGCCTATTTTCCTTATTCCGATCCTTTTCTTCCTATGTTACTGATTAAAAAGGAGCCATGTTCACTGAGAAGAAAGCATTGCATATAAATTGCAAGGCTTAAAGTAGCAGCAGTAGATAGCTATTTATTAATCAAGCATTAGTTATGGTAGTTAAGCATTTAGGGATAATAAAATGCAAATGTGCCTTCAGCACAAGTTGTGGCTCTTAAAAGAGAAATGAATATATTCTTTAAGAAAAATAGTTGTGCTGAGCTTATGGCTGATATTAATGGCTGAATTTACTTGTAGTACCAGGGCTCTGCAGGCACTTCTTATACCAAGCAGCAACATAAGGCTTTGCTTGCAATATGACTTAAGTTGTTGGATCATCTGCAAGGCGAAGCATGAAGTGTTTCCTGGAAGGTTCTCATTTCAGCCTTCCCACTGAAGCAGCTGCTTTAGGGGTGGTTAATGGGGTCACCCTGCTGTTCATCCATGGGATGTGTGGAAGCCCAATGCAGTTTGCTGGGCTCTAAAGATTCTCTGCTGTGAAATGGGAGGTTGTGGCCCTGCAGGTGGGGGTTTGGTGCTGTCAGCAGGAGCAAAGTGTGCTCTGTTAGCATCTGCAGGCTTAGTGGGACTATAGATAACCTGCAAAATGCCAGCAACTGTGTGTTGCTCCTCACCTGTTCTCCCATCTTTTTCTTCCTGGATGTGTGTTGCTGTGTTGGAATGGTAGATGCACCTGGTTCCAGCAAAAACGTATTCTGTAGGTAAAATCAACTCTAAAATGCAATACAAAAAGCTGTAGATGGAAATGTCAGATACGATAGATAACAGTGAAGCATTTCAGTGCAAATCAGAAAATGAGAGTTCTTGCTTTTGGTTGCTACAGCTGTGTCTGTAACTGTGGCCTGCCCAGCCATGTCCCCTGTGGTGTCACACTGTACTGGTGGGGCCACCAAGTGGGGCTGGGGGCTGCAATACAGGCATCAGCAGCTTCACTCTCCCTGTGGAGCCGTGCCATGTAGAACACTGCTTGGGTAATGCCCACGCTGGAAGCAAACCTTTAAGGCAGAGGTGTGAAGCCCTGATGTTGCTGCTGAGTGTCAGCATCAGCTTGCTGACTGGTACTGCTCTTTACTTGTATTGGAATATTGGAGACATTAATGAGACTTTTACAGGCTAATCTATACTTCTGATTGGCTTTAATGATCTTAGCAGTCTGTTATTTATATACAGTATTATTATACAGCAAACTTTGTAATGCATGAGGTTGTTAAGGCGCTCGCTTTACAGCTTGTTGGTTTTGCTGCTGAGCTAACCCACGGAAGGGCTCTTGGATATGTGCCTGGCTTCTCAATGAGTCTGCTGTATTGATAAAGGCAGAAAAAGACAGGAATAAAATGAGAAATCCACCATGACTCAATACTGCGAGGGTGGTGGCTCTGACGCAGCTTTCTCCTTGAGAGCTGCTGGGATGGAGACCTACTTGCTTGAATCCTGGCAGAGTCTGGCCTCTCTTGCCATCTTCAATCACTCTGCAGTGGTGACAGGCCAGACAAAAGGAATTTCTCAAATTTCTCTTTCATGTAATGCAAAATCCCTTAGTGAGGGTGATTTATTCTGTATAAAGCTTCATTGCCACTTTCTTCTCCTCCTATGGCATTCGTTATCATTTTGAGGATGGGAGAACGGCAAATCAATGTGCAATGCTTTCTTCTGCAGCCAGGTGGATCATCAACCACCAAGATTTGATGGAGGTGGTGTCTGTGGCAGGGGCCCTGTAAGTACCAGGGGGCAAGGATGTCTCAGAGGGGCCAGAATGCAAAAGGAATATTCAACTTTCCCCTGTACACTTGCTCTTTGGATCTGCATTTTCTCAGCTCCATTCCAGTGCATAGCCCTTTGTGCTGTACCACCAGGTGAGGATTTATCGTCCTGTTAGCGAGCGCGCTCAGCAAATGTTGTGTGAACTGCCTTCTATCAATTAATTCTAAATGAATTTTTTTGGTGAGAAATTCCTGCTTTGACTCCTGCTGCCGAAAATCGTTCCTCTGCTGCAGTTCTAAAATCAAACAAAATCAAAGCCAAAAAAAGGCACCAACCAAAACAACCCACATTTGATACAAGGAGAGTGTCATTAATAACTAACACAGAAGCTTGTGGAAAAGGCATTTCAGCTGTAAAATGCTTTAGTGAGCCAGAAGAGGCTGAGTGACTGCAGTGAGGCATTTTATGCCTGTCAAGAGGAAAGCGCCTAAGTGCAAATGCTTCTCCAAGGTGATTTGCTCATGGTGCGCTTGGCAGCATGAAGGCTGTGTAGTGTGGAGCTGCACCTCGGCGGTGGGGAGGCTCGCTTTGTGTCCTGGCCTTTGAGGTTATGTTCCTGTACCATCCCATTAACTTCTGGTCATCTCCAGACTTAAAACAGAGGTGCCACGTGCTTACGTTCTGCTCTCTGTTCCTGGCCCTTTGGGTTTCTGCATTCACGAAGGCTCTGGAAGCAGTCAGAACCTGAAATAGGCTTTTGATGGGGTGTTCTGAGAACTTCATTGCCTTGTGGAGAAGAACTGGGGGTTCCAGCAGTGTGTCCTTGTGGCCTAGAATGTCAGCTGTGTGTGGTAGGTGCCCAGATACCTTCATATTGCAGCTGGGTGTGGTAGGCTGGGAGCTATTCTGGGCTGCATCAGCAGAGGGGTGGCACTGAGATGTGTTCTGCCCTCATGAGGCCCCATCTGGAATATGATGTCTGGGCTGGGTGCCCCAGCACTGGGGGACGTGGGGCTTAAAAGCAATCTGACGAGGGCCATGAGGATGAGCTGAGGGCTGGAGCACCTCTCATTGGAGAAGGACCAATTCTCACCAACACAGACAAATCTGTAACAGCACCGTAATTGTCAACGCGTTGCTGAGCATCTCTGAAGTTTCTACAGCGAGGAGAACAGCTTCCTCTGGGCCATGGGATGAGGACAGAAGCTGCTGGGTTGCACCGAGGAGGCAGCCCAGCTTCCTGCATGCTTATACCCCCTTCTTGAGTCTGTTGTGCATAGATAAGGAAATATCAATACGCTGCATGTGGGGCTCTGCACGTTTGTTTGCTGACATCCTCAGTAACGCACCTTGCATGTCCTAACACTTGCTGTGCTGGCGTTAATCAAGCAGATCCCAGGGTGGGATTGTTACTGTGGTCTTAAGCTGCTCTGCTGATAGATCATTAGGCTGTTGTTGGCTGTGGTGTGGCCCTGCAGGGATGAAAGAGATGTGGAGCTGGGGCAGGTGATGCAGCAGCCCAGTGCTGCTCTGTGCCCGTGCACCCCAGCAGCATCCAGCTGTGAGAGGCAGCATCCTCCGTGCCTTGCCTGTCTGATGTGAGCAGTGGGAGTGATAAACAGCCTACAAAACAACAGGCATTCATAAGGCTTAAATTTATTAAAGTTTGTAAAGCATTTGGTGTTGCCTCATGTGGATGCTGATGCATGGGATAATTCTCTTCCTGCGCTGCTTGGAAGGGCTGCTGTGATTTTGTTCTCCCAGCTCCTTGGGAATCTACAAGGACTCTTGGCTGCTTTGCAGTCCCAAATGAGATTTTCTGCATCCTTAATGTATTGAACTTTCTGTATTATAAAGAGTTTCATGATACCCAGGAGGCTTCATATCAGATTTCATATGAATAGCATTACAGCCAAGCTGAACTTTTGATAACTAAGTGCAACCCCCTGGCTCCTGGCTTTACTAGAGCTTGGTTTTTATTGTTTTTGTAATGAAGAGAAATAGGTTGACACAAATGCATATTGAACATGGGATCCAGGGCAATCATTTTCCTTCTGGTGCTCAAGTTCCATTTAGAGATGCAGTTTTCTGGTCTGGATATGGATGCATTCAGGTTTTGGTCCCTGAATAGGACCCAAAGGGAGAGGAGCAGAGCCAGCTGTGCACAGCTGTTGGTGGTGGGGGCTCTGGGCTGGGGTGGTGTTTGTAGCTGCACTGAGGAAAGGCTGAGCATTGCTGCTGCTCTCAGGTGTAGCTGCTGCCAGTGCCTGTGCATGGTGTTAGGTCCCAAGTCTTCAGCTGGTTTCTGTCTGTACTATTCATAAGGATGAGGTCTCACTCACTGTTGATAGAAAAATTTCCTAGAACTTGTTATCAACGATGATCACATGGAGTCCATGAAACATCTGTCATTTGTTGTGATCTCGAGAAGTAACAAAAAGCATTGTTTCTCATGTTGGGCGAAATGCATTAACACAAACTACGATATAAAGGGGGGAAAAAAGTGATCAGGGCCCAGTGAGAGCCCACTGAGACAGCTCAAAAGAAGGCAGTGAGAGGAGCCCTGCTTAGCATACTGCTAATGACTGGGTCCAAGAGCTCGGAATTGCTGTGTGTGGCACTGAGAGCAGAATAAAGCCAGCTGTAATCTGCTCGCATCGGGACAGAAAGGTTGCAGGATGTTTTCTTCCCAGTGAAGCTTTCATCTCAGTTTTTTGTTTTGGTTTTATTTGTTGTCTTGTAAAGCTGCTTTGATGTAAGATTGCCTGAGTGCAGCCTGCATGGGCTGGGTCTGGGATCCCCTCCCCCACTGGTAGAATGATGGACAAGCTCGGGTGGTTTCTTTAGTTGTATATCTTTTAAAAATTATTTATTTACTTGTTTATATTGTGGAATCTGCATTTCCAATGGAAATGGGCTGAGATAATGGCGTGCCTGGCTATTGATTTGACCCACCCTGTACCTCAGCAGGTGTTTCTGGTCCGTTGTGCTCCTTTTCTCCCTGCTGGTTGTGGTGCTGGAAATGCATTCCGTGCCCTCATGGAAAAAGAAGTGCATTTAATCTCTGCATCAATCCCAGTGCCAGGTGCAGCTGTGCCCTTCCACACATTGGCTGTGGGTGCTCAGAGAGAGATGCTTCAGGGCTGCACCCAACGCGGAGGCTGAGCAGCACCCTGGGTGTATTTAATGCTAATAAGTGGAGTTTTGAGCTGGTTGGAACGGCTGCTACTATTAAGGAGGTGCTGTAATGGTATGTGCATGCAGGCAGGTTGTATAGATTGCAGTGGTGCTATTTCAGAGTAAAATTAGTCTTGGAAGAAATTATGAATTAATGCCAAAGGGTGGAGGGTATTGAAATATTTAATATCTCATTTATAATATATGTTCCGTTGTAATAATATGCATCTCATTTTGACATTTTCCAAACAAAGCATTTCTCTCTTTGGCTCCAAAGGTGCTATATGAGCACAGAGCTAGTCAGTGTGTAGATTTTTCTTTTAAATCAGAGGAACTAAAAGAGACATTCTGACTGCAAACACTTGTGTTGGTTCTCTGATGAAAGAAAAATCATGCAGGCTGTTATGAGGAGGGAAAATAAAGCTCAAATGTTCCTGGAAAAAAAAATGTTTCTTACTTGTAAGGCTGCTTCTACCCCAACGCTGCTTGGTTGGGAAGATCTTGTCCAAGCTGAGAGATCCCTGTGACTTAACAGTGCTGCTTTGGTATTCTGTCAAATGAAATTAATTTTCTTCCTGCTGTTCAAATGACAATGTCAGGTTCTGGGATGGACTTGAAAGGCAATAAGCAAGAAAACTCCATATTTTGTTGGAATGTATTAATAATTGGATATGGGCTCATTTTTGCTGCTGCCCTACATGCTGTCTGCGTGTCCCCATCCCTGTGGTTGGGGAGATTTCTTTCTTGCCCCCTGCAGGCAGGCAGCATCTGTCCATAAACCCCAGCTACTGCCATGGGCAGGGTTGATTTCTGTTGCAGCTTGCTAGCTGGAAGCATCCTTTGCAGAGAAGGAATGATGCTCAGGTGTGGGATGGTTGTTGCAATGTTATCTCACTGAGTTATTGTTTGTGAAAGATTGGAGATGGTTTTCAGGGTGAAATTTAAGAGTCCGAGTTAGAATAGAGGTTAGAAAGGATTTCTTGTAATACATGTTTAGTTTATATGGAGAGCCTCTTTACTTCAGGTTTAATTAAATCAAGGTCATTAAAACTACATTGGGGTTGAATTTATTCCTAACTGGCGTGTCTGGAAGCAGCAGTTGCTGCGAGGTTCTCTGTGCAGAATTGCTGGGCAGAGTTTCACAGAAGTTATTTGGTTTACTGGAATAAATAACTCTCAGTAAAGCCCCCGAAGGTGGTGGGCTGTGCTGTGGCTGTGCTGTGCACAAGGTGACTGTGCTTTGGTACAAGTCAGCATAGCGACAGCTCCCTTTTTCTCCTTTCTCTTTTCTGGATCTTTTTGCACCTCCCTTCCTTCACGTTTTGAGACTGTTTCACAGATGCACAAACACTTCTGCGCTGGGGAAGGGATGCTACTTAGATCCTGATTAAATACCATGCTTTGCTTTGGAAGTATTGATTAACTGGATTATTGGCTGGCTGTAGGAATGCACATCTTCACTGGAGGCAATGGGGATAGGAGAGATGCAGTTCCTCTCACTAAAGAATGAAGAAATCCCAGTTTCCCCAGCAGCTGGATTGATCCCACCTGTTCAACTCTTAACGAATTCATTCTTCTGCTGCTTAATACAATAATATTTTCTGACAGAACGGCTGGGATGGAGTGGTGCCTGAAGAGGTTGTGGGATAGATTGCTTCCACTTTTGGTGCTCGAGAAACCAGATAACAATTTCAAGCACTCCTGAATCCGCTGCTCCTCCAGGTTACATCCAGAAAGATGATTAAGCTTTCTTTAACTTTTTAATCTTGAAATGATATTGAGAAGTCTTTAAAAAGATGTTAGAGTAAAACAACGAACTTTCTAATCAATCACATGATATGATAACATATTGGAAACTTATTAAAAATGGACCATTATTCTTTATGTATCACATCTTACTACCTAATCTATCTATATTAGTTACTTTTAAAAGGAATTGGATGATAAATTACTCCATTACAGCGGAATGAAGAGACTTAAACTCTTCAATGTGGAATACTGCAAGGAGATTCTTACAAAGGCTCAACAGCTGCAGACCACGTTATCTGCTGCTGGTGTAGGGGCACTGAGTGCTGCAGAGCAAGTCCTGGTCAGGGCCAAGGGATGTACGTTCATTTAACTAGTGTGTTGTGGCACTGCAACGTGTGCATGCTCATAGTAGGTGTATATTGTTGTTATTTCTTTTAACGGAGTGACAAAATGTATTTAAGATCGTGGTGTTTTCTTGTCTTGGGCTCTCATCAGCTTCTGCTGGGTGTTTGGTGCCATCAGCAAGAGCCAGTGCAGACTGTGGCTTATGGGAAGCTTTCTGTTCGACCCCTGTAGGAGCTGGTGAAAGGGAAATAAAGCAGCAGCCCTTTTCTCTAGCTCTGCTGAGACTCCACGCAAAGCGTGCAGGGGAACATGGCACAGGACTGCCAGGGCATTTACATTCCATTTTTTGCTCTGTGTTTTGCCTGTCTCTATCTCATTTTCTATCACTCGAGGGTGAGTTTTTTCAAAACTAAAACAGTCTGCTCAAATGCAGTTTTGTTTCTGTGGGCACCTTTCCCTGACAGGTGTGGATTTATTACACCGTTTCCATACAGCACTCCTGTCCCCCTCCAGCATGCCATGTGAGCTGTTCTTGTGATTTCCTGGGTACGTGCTGGGCTTGGGGAGATGGGAAGTAGAGAAATGAGCACATCTGTCTGTGTATTGTAATGGGTGGGGAAAAAAGCTGCAAAACAACGCTTGGTTCTCCTGCAGAACGATGAAGAGCAGAGTTTTTGTGGATCTCAGGGATCCCTCTTAGCTTGTTTTGTCTGTCTTCTTCTTGGGTCAGATTCAAATCAAAGTGGAAGATCTGGACTGCATGTCTAGTTGGGGAATGGGATGTGTGGAGCTGTTGGAATGCTTTGGGTGCCCCAGGGCTAATGGATGTGTAATATTGGTAATGATACTGAGTTCATTCACTACTTCTGTTACTGCAGTTCATTGCTATTATAGCAACTTAAACACTGGATTGGCATTGTGCTGCTCAGGGGATGCTGCATCTGAGATGCCAGGTGCAGAGGAAGAATTCAGAAACTCGTGTGAGTGGAGAAAGGAAATTAAACAAACAAGCAGAATGGGTTTCATCTATTTTAATGTTTTAGTTTGTGCAGTGCACATATAAAGGAAAAATCAATTTACTGGAGCCCTAAATAAATAACTGATAGAAGAATACTTTCATCTTGAATTGAAAACAAAAATGGAAATGGTAAATAAATGACTGAACGGGTAAAAGTGTTAAAAGCTGCAGTAGCAGAGTTGGAGGTCTAAAGGCACTACATTTTCATATAAAAGAAAATATAAAAGTGGCATAAATTGAGGATAAAGGCCTGCTAGTAAGAGGCCTTTGTTTGTTTACTGATGCTTTAAACAGCTCATTTTTTCGCCTTGTTTTGACTTAAAATAATCTAAAATGGTGAGGAGGGATTTGCTGGGAAGAAGCACAGTGTGCGGCCTAATCTCCCATCCCACAGACTTGCGGGCATTTATCATAAAAATGCTGGAGGTTTTCTTGGTTTTGAACTCATTTTTATGAAAGTCTCGACAAATGAGCCCGAGTGCATTAATAATGGAGCTGGAATGATTTTCCTGTGTACAGGGAAAAAGGCAGTCTGTTTGAATTTTGTATTTTCATTGCTTTTGACGGTCTTTGTAACATCCCCCTGGCAATAGCAAACCCCATCAGTTGGGGTTGGATGGGTTGGGTTTTCCCAGCACTCCGTATTGTCTCCATTCCAGCTGTCCCTGTTTAAGGCATCATACTGGTGACTGGAAACTTCCCTGTTGGCGTTGGTGCTGAGTAAATGGAATAAATGGCAGCACGGCTGCTGCGTGTATGATCCTGTTCATGGAGATAGCTATCTGACTCCCAAATGCATCTTCTCAGATTGATTCTACCATGTTAGTCATAACTGGCAGTAGTAAATCCATCGGTTTGGGGCGTGCTGCTGGGTTTCCCAGCTGTCATTGCTGAATGATGCAGTGTGATGCTGAGGATGTGAACACCTTGTGGCTGATGGGACCTCCACAACCCAAAAAGGCTACAGCTCTAGGACATGGGGTTGGTGGAGGGAATCCCGCAGGGCTTTGCAGTCGCTGAGCAGTCATTTATCCACACTGAGGTCTGCATGCACACATTGCTGCCGTTGGTAGCTGGGCTGGCGGGTTCCTCCTGCTGCTGCAATGGGCTGGGTGGATTTCTTGGGATGTGCTTGGACACTTCCAATGAAATTATAGGCATTGGCAGAATAAGGGTTGGTAGGTGAAAACCTTAGTAAACAAATACATTTGGAAGGAAGCTGTTCTGGAAGACAGTCCAGGAGGAGTGATGAAAAAAGTGGATGTAAGTTGGGTGAGTCCGTTTGAACAGTGGGTAGTGCTCACCTCTTAGTGCTGCATCCAGCGCAGAATCCCACATGTCCTCCTGTTCGACCAGATCTCCTTTTCTCACTTGGCTTTTAACAACAACTGTGTGTTGCAGAGGGTTTTACTCTCTAGAACAATAAATATCTTTCAGGACAGGTGGAATTTTACAACCTTATTTTGCTGCTGCAGCAGCAGGTTTGAAGCTTCTATTGAAATTAATGGCAATTGCAGTCACATAACAGCATTAGGAGGGAACCCCCCGACCTTATAAATGCAGGCAATATTGTGAAGCTGTGAGCTGCCTCTTGGAGGGGGCGAGCAAACAAAATCGCGCTTTGTATTAGATATCACTCATTCATCCTTTCTCTTCTTCTATTGCTCTCTGGGTCCTGATCCTATTAGCCGCCGTGTCCCCTCGTAATTTACAAAAGCAGTGCTTTGTGCTACGATGGGGGAGAAGATTTCCTGTGCTGCTTTGGTTGGAAATGCTGTGGGTGGGCACAGGGCTGCACTGGAGTTAAGCGTACATTTGAATATTAGTTATTTTTTTTTTCCTTCCAAATGCATTTGAAGTCAAATCTTCAGGCACAGTACTGATGGAAACCGTTGAATTTTAGGCTTTTTAAAAAGATTTGAGCAGTGTTTGGGTTTATGCACTTTTTAATCCCTTCTTAAAATTTATTCTAGCAGTGGGAAGAAAGCAGCTCTCCTTCCTCACTCCCCCGCTCTATCCATGGAGAAAGCAAAGGGTGCACAGGGTGCTCCAACCCTGCCCACTCAGCACAGAAAGCTGGATCAGATTCCAGTAGAGGCTTCCAGCCTCTGCTTTCATTGCAGGCAGTATTTCTGGGAAGTGAAACGGTCAATGAGTTTATTGCTCATGTTCAAAACACATGGGGAAAAAGGGAACCCAAAGGGAAATCCTGACTTGCTTCCCGTCTTCGTGCCCTTTCCGTCACTGCGTGTCAAAGCTCGTGCTGCTGGAGAAGCTTTTGGCTACCGAGAAAGGAGTCTGAATGTTACTGTATTGCTAATTACTGGAAATATCTTAGTGTTTTTTATTCGAATCTTCAAAGGGTGAAGCTTTTATTGTAGAGAAATATCACTTGAAATATTGCTGTTGCACGGGCAAGGCTGTGGATCAGGGAGATTGCCTGAATTAACTTGACTCCATGGTGAACGGGAAAGGTAAGAACTCCTGAGAAGAGCCACAGGAGCCAGGCAGAGCCTTGATTCATGGGAATATTTCATGGGTGGAGACACAGGGAAAAGCAGGTCTGAAAAGAAATGACACCGTTTGTCCCAGTGTGCCAGGTGGAGCTGGGCTGGGTTGGCATGTTGATGGCTGGGACTGGGCGGGAGGAACTGGAGAGGAGCGAAACTGCCCATCCCCTGCAGGTCGGATCATAGTGTATCTCCTTCCAGGGACAGCTCATGAATTAGGAGGCGGTGAAAATCCCTCTGAAAAAGAGTTTCTGGCTTTCCTCTGGCTTAGCCAAAGGCTGTGATTCTGCAGAAATCAGTGGAGTTGATTTTGATTTACTGAGTTTAAATGAAAGGATTATGCAGAGGGGCCCGGAGCCTTTAAGCTGCTGTACTTTATTGAAATTGACAGTGTCATGTTATACCAGCTAAGGACGTGGCCTGGTTTTTGTTTCTGGGATGTAATGCAAAACCTCTCAATGGGGACAGTTATTTTTGAGAGCCTTCTACATTTTCTCTAAGTTGTATGTGTCTCCAAATTACTCAGGTCTAAACAGCCCAGGAAGAATATTCAGCTTTGGATTATAGGATTTGGATTTCTATTAATTTCTACTCATGACATTTTCTCCAATAGCTGAGATTCTGGAGATACAGGCATTAACTGGTAATATTTAATAGACCAATCGTTATTTGTTAATTCACTGCTTCCTTTTTCTGTCTTCCTTAAAATACAGTTTTATCTAGTTAAATCTCAAGATCACTGGAGCTGGACCTGTGTGTGTTGTTTTATTTTATCTTTTTGCAAGACCATACATGCTTAATTAAAGCCTTCTGAAGCCAATGGAAGTTTTCTTCTACAGCCACAGCTTATTAGATTAGTACAAACCCTGCTTGTTCCTTAGGTGAAAGTTGGTGTTATAGGAAACTGCTCAACCTTGATGGTTGTATTAAAGCATTCCCGCAGCTTGCACTTAATGTGTGGTATTTTATTATTCCTTTAATATACCTGATGAAGCACGTAGTACTGTATATACACACACCATACATGTGCTACCTTCTCAAGGTCCATCGGTTTGCTTTGGGATTAAGTTACTGGAGAAAAATCTTGCACAAAGGGACGTAGAAGGGCTGTGCTCATTGTGGGGTGAATGGCCACACAAAGACTTGCTAAGGAGCAGCCACAGGGTAGGATTATTCTAGAATTCTGTGGCAAAGTTCCTTCTCAAGGTAGAGCTTGGATAAATGCCTGAATGCAAGGAGTCAATATTGCTCTAATCTCTTGTTCTGCCCTAAAATAGACTGTGCTGTTACAGCCCTTGCTCCAAATCCTTGTGTATACATGGGCTTGGTGGGCTAATATTGGATTTCTATCCTACCTGTGACGCTGGAAGTCAATGCAGACATGACAGCATGTACCCAGCACTCCTGGTGCCAGGTCTGCATGCAGTGGAGTCCCTGGAAACAACAGAATATGATAGAAATTGCTCTGGGAGGTGCTGCTTTGCTTTATCTCCTTTGAGTTCTGTAAGAGGTCTGTGCAATTAGAAGGCAGATTAAACAGCTGTCAGCAGTTCATAGCATGCCATTTCCAGGGCACTTAGAACTACAGGAACTGTAGAAGTCTACCGAGTGTTTAACTCCATAAATGAGGTGAGCTTTGTGAAGGTTACACAAGCAGATTCTGTCAGGATACCCAGCTACCAGTGCAAGGATTGACATAGGAAACAGTAAGGCCACTGTGGCTGTCACTTTAAGAATTTCAGGCAGACTTAATAAAATACAGACAGTATTATGGGATGGGATGCTTTTAATGTGCCTTTTTATTTTCTGCCATACTGAAGAGTTTTAGATCCGAGAGATTCCTTACAGCAGAGTCCTGAACCATTGCCTTGCCCTGATTAAGTTCTTAGTACTCAAATTCCTGTAAATTGCTGTGAAGTTTAAAGTCACCATTTAAAAAGATTATTATAATGAGTTTCGGATCCTTTTCCAGTTTATAGATGAAACACTGCATTGAGTGTAAGCAGTATCATGCTCTGTTACACAATCCTGGGTAGCTCTCACTCAAAGATAAATCAAAGTGGACTAAAGAAGAACATTTTCTGTAACACGGATTTATGGCAGTGCACAACAAACCACTTCTCAGCTGCAGCATTTATGGCATTCTAGTTAACATTAAAAGTGTCCAAATAAATGATTAAATTTAAATTACCCACTAACACCTCTGCTGCCTCGCACCAATGTAATAAAACATATTGAAACTGTAAGAGCCAAATGCAACAACATCCTCCTGCTGTGCCATTAGCTTTCCCCAAATGCTGAGATATTAGCAGGTCGTGCTCTGCCTCTGCAATACAAAGGAGAGGAAAAGCAAAGGCAGTCCTGGACTTCAGGTAGCAGAAAGAGAAATCATGGGAGAGTGAAGTGCAAGGGTAAAGCAATGAGATGTGAAGGATTTAACCACTACATCTATGTCCTGCCACCACAGGCCCTGGAACGCGTGAGGCAGCGACCCTCATCTCCAGCCCAGTGCTTGGCAGCTGTAAGGAAATGGACCTGAAATAGCTGAGTGGGATACGAGTGTATCCAATTAGGATCTCTTTTTTGCACTGCATATTGAATTCCATGTCTAATTTGCCTGATGGCAGCCTATTGCTTCACATTTCTGGTGCCCCTGAGGAGGGGGCAGGAGGCCTTCCCTGCATCTTGGCAGACGGACTTGCTCTGGGCATGCTTTTCAGTCCCTGTCTCCTTATTTTCCTGTGCTAGCAAGCATGATGTCAGTGACTGGGATGTGTTCAATGACAGGCAAAGCCTGGCCAGCTGGAAAGAAGTCTTTCGGCTTTGCTTAGATGCGTGCGTCTTGGGGCTGAGGAGAGAAGTCTATGGTCTGCTATTATCTCTAGGCTATAAGAGCAGAAAGAATGTTTGCCCAGGGAGGTGGTGGAGTCACTGCTGTGGCCCATGTTCAGCAGAGGCATCACCCCGTGGCTTAAACCTGACACAAGAGGAAAACACTTGGGTTGCAGGTTTCAATTAAATGAGCGGAATGTAGAAGTTGATGGTATTCTATGAAAACTCAATAAACCTTGAGAACAGCATCAGGGCTGATATCTGTAATTTGAAATAATGGATATCAAGAAATTGTTTCTCATTTATCTTTGCTGCTGAGTTTC
Organism: Centrocercus urophasianus; assembly: GCF_019232065.1. Taxonomy (NCBI): domain Eukaryota; kingdom Metazoa; phylum Chordata; class Aves; order Galliformes; family Phasianidae; genus Centrocercus; species Centrocercus urophasianus. The sequence goes on from NW_024884822.1 coordinate 13,951,356, forward strand.
AGAGGCACCGAAGAGACTTCATTAGATTTTTTTTTTTTTCTTTTTTTAAATAGCTTCATCTATCTCAATCAATGATGGGTTCTAGAGGTGGCTGACTATTATGTTTAATAATACACAGGATAGAAAAAAAATCGCCATCCTCTCACAGTTTCTGACACATGTGGAAAGGATGTATGAAATCACTTCTTGGTGGTAGATAGATATAGGCTTTAAAAAAACAAAAAGCAAAAACAAACAAAACAATCCACAATTCCATTACACAAGATAAATGTGTTTTTGTTGCAGTATGTGATCTGTAGGCAGAATATTTAAATCTCTGTTCTACACAGGCTGAAGTTTCATTAGAGGAAATTACTTTGGGTTTAAGCAAATACTGCTCCCTGAGTGTGCCTCAATGTTATCCTGAGAGCACTGCACTGAGAAGCAGCTCCAGGAGACCTGGGCTAGCCTGAGCCTGGAGGGATTGCTTGAGAGAAGTTTGGTCACTTTTGGAGCACTGACAACCAGTGTTATCCATCTGTAATCTCCCTGCCCCTCTGTGGGCGCCCAAGGCCCCATCAGATGCTGTATGAGGACAGTGGGCTCAGCATCACCACCGGGTGCCTGAGCTGAGTTTTGGGGATGAAGCACAGAGGAGCTGTGAAACTGCTAAGAGAGGGGAAAACAGAGTTTGTGAAAAGAGCATGTGGAATAATTCCTCCTGGAGAGAACTGAGGTGCATAAAGGGAAAGAAGCTTTTCAATTGCCATTAGCATATGGAGGACTTGGGATTCTTTATTTCTGTTGCTCCTGTACGTATGCAGTGTTCTAAGCCCCTCTGTGGAGGATGAGGATAGGAGAAGCAAGTTTTACTGCTTCGTGGGTGATCTGGATGTGGTGAGGAGGTGGATGATGGCGAGCTTGTGCAGGGTAATGCTGTGAATCAGCAGTTGGACTCGATGATCCTTATGGGTTCCTTCCAACTTGGGATACCCTGTGATCCTGGGTAAGATGCATGCAAGTGTGATGATTATTGAAACACTCAGTGTATAAATATCCAGACTAATAGAAAGACCTTACTTTAAGAGATGGCCGTATGTTTTCCTGCATGATGCCCAAGTATCAACAGAACCAGTTTGGGGAGGGCACAACTGTTTAAATGAGTGAATGAGACTAAGCCAGACAGGGAATGTACTATATAGGAGACCTCTGGAGATTTTGCTCTATTAGTCCCAAGGTGTGTCATCTGGTGCAAATATTAAGGCTGGCAGAGTATCTGAAGATGCTACTGAATAATTTCTGTGTTTTGGCAAGAATTAATGTGCAGCTGCAGAAGCAGGGAGAGAGGAGTGAACGTGGTGGCAATTAAGGAGTTAACTGAGTGCAGACTCAGGCAGATGCGAGGTCTGGTCATGCATTAGTACAGTTAACATCGTGCAATTAAGTGCTCCAGATAAGTGCAAAAAGATTAGAGCCCTCTGATAATTCACACCAACAGTTTACCTGAAATGGGATAATCAGACATGATCTTCATTTCCAAGTTACAGCCTGCCTGAAATGGGGTAATTGAATGTGATATTCATGAGTTATTCTGTTCTTAACAGGAGTAAGTAATAAGCCCCATGGCATCTCTCTTACAGGGATCTCAGATACAGTGTTTTCTATCAGAGCTTATTTCTTTCCATTCACTCCTAAAAATAAAAAACACCCCATCGCCTTCAGTTATGTAGTTGCATTTCACTTTCTAGCAGCTGTATGGATCTGCACTGACAGTGAGTTCTAAGCAGGCTCTGCGTGCTGTCATGCACAACTACAGTGCTTGCAGTGTACGCTGTGCAGCTGTCTAATTCAACTCCCAGGGTTTAAGGTGTTTCTTCTATTCTTGTGTTGTTAAAAGTGAGAACCTGATCTTCGGTGAGATGATCCAAGGAACTCCTGAAATATCAGAACGGGTCAGGCTCTGTTTTGTGAAGGTAAAGGTGCCATTGGTTCCCTGGCAGGGCTGGAGAAGGATGGTATCTGCCGTTCCTTAGGAGGTAATGAGTTATTATATACACTTTGAAAATGAACTTTCTATTCATACTGGACTTGTGAAGCATGTTATTCTCTGAGATTCCATTCACTCACTTTGAGCACAACTGAGAAGTAGTTTCCAAAGGTTACAGCCACTCCTGGGATCAATAATTCTGGCGTGGTTGTGTGCAAGGAATAAGTAAATCTTGGCATTCAGATGCTTGGGAACATCAGTTTCTGTGTTCAGGTGGGATGTGATGGATCTCTAGAACTGCAGGAAGAGGTGGTGTTCTCATGCTAAAGGTTGCTGAAGTGTAAGCTCCAAGCAGGGAAAGAAGTCCAGGTCAGTGCTCCTTGGAAATAGGGGCTCTCAGTTATGCATGCTGGGCACTTGGAAGCTTTTGCATGTGTGGGCTTTTTTTCGCATGGCTTTGGGTAGAAAACCAAGTGCAAAGTGATGGAGGTGGCCTAGCAGAGCAAAGCTTCCCACGGGCTGCTGGTCCCTGATGGATGCTCCAGGCTGTGGAGGATGCCCTGCAAGCAAAGCTTCCATGTGCAAAAATGTGGTGCCCACAAACCTCCGTTTAGCTGTCCTTTTGTTTGCTGTGGAATTGCAACATCTTGAGTCAATACTTGAGCTGGGCACACTACATTAACTACTGTCACATCTCATAAAGTGATCATTAATCAGTAATCATTGGCCATGTTCAAAATGTGTTCGCTGTGTTTGTAATTTTTTTCTACACTAATGGTTCCTAATAATCATATCAGAGATCTAAGCATGTCACTAAAACTTGCAAAGTGAATTCATCTTTTTTCATGCTAGCGTTTCCAAGTACTGGTCTGGAATTCTCTATGAAAATATTGAGCAAAGCAACTGATTTTTGAAACAAAACTTGCTGAATGGAATCAACAGTCTGAGAACGTACCAGTACATCTTGCTGGGATCCTCCATGGATGATGTCTTTCAAAGGCTCTTCCATCCTTCCTGGAGATGAAACCCAGTCTGCAGTGTCCTGCAGCTCTATTGAAGCCACCAGCATTACTTGTTACCATGTTTGGCTCATTGTGGGTGGGGAACTGTTCCACAGCTTGCAGTTCTTGTCTGCATGTATGCACTGGTGGACACAGCTTTCTTTTGGATGGCTTACCAAAACTTTTTGAGATGATGATGATGCTTTTTGGAATCCCATAACAATTTTAGGCTAAGGTAATTTTAAAATCTCTTATTCGTATATAAATACTATTTATTTTGAGTGACGTTTGTGATTTTGAAAATGAAATTCCGAGGGGAGCATCCAGAGCTCTCCTGCTCCCCATCATGGTGCAGTGACTCAGTGCTTCTGGGGACCTGTACATCCCTGAGCAGGAAGGAGTCCATGCAATGAGGCTCCTCGAGCTCTTCTGGGAAGGATGAGAAAGGAGGGGAAGTAATAGTATTTAAATCTAGAAATATTTACTTTACTTGCACAGGAGTTCTTCATATTGCTTCTGTAAAGGGTGGGATGAAAGGAATATAGAAAACCCAAAGAGGTCTATATAAATCCAGGATTATAACTGCTTTGTGCCATCAGGTGAGACCAGTCTGTCCTCCATTTGCACTCCTCTAAACATTTGCTCAGGTTTTACTTGACTGTCTCTGTTTTATTTTCCTGTTTCACCTCAGGCTTCCTAGAAAACCTGGGTTTTCTGTCCCCTAAAGGTCACAGACTTCACAGCTCAGCAATGCTGATTTTTGTTGCGCAGCCTTCTGCTCCATTAGCGCGGTCCATAGGTTCTTTCTAATCCCCAGAATTGATTTATTTAATCCTTGTAGGTGCCATTTGTTACGCGTTATTCGCAGCGTTTATTCACAGCACAAACAGATGGTCAACGAAACCAATTAACCTTTCCTGATCTCTCTTTCAGGCTTTCCACATTCTCGGAGTCTACGGACAAATGAACACAAACCACTGGGAGGTGTCCTGCCAGACAGAGATGAATAGGACGGCTGGCGGGTGCGTGCTGCTGGGCACAGGCCCAGGCTCAGTGCTCAGGACTACTGCTGACCCACCAGGTAGGAGAACAGAACTACCAAGGCATGGAGTGATGGAAGTCGGTCTGTTTGCTTATTTAATGCTGTGGGGGATAGAAGGCATAGCAGCTTGGTCTCTTTCCTGGATTGTTTTCAGGATTTTGGGGATATAAGGAGTGTATTTTGAGGTTGAAGGAAAGGACAGACCATGCTCTGGTTGTTTCACAGCCTGTTAGTTGTTGTTGGAGCACTGGACCCATTGGATGGACACGTGCGTTGTCCTTTTGTGAAATCCTAAACAAAATGAACTGAAGGGACTCAGGATGGGATTTCTGAGTTTGTTTCAGCTGGATTTCCTGATCTTAACTAGCAGATATGATGTTGCATGGCGAGATGTGATGGTTTTCTCAATAAAAGCTACGTGTGTCTGTGCAGTGACTGCAGTCTGTGCCTGCTGCTACCTGCTTATCCCATTGGGGTTTGACTTGTGGTAAGTTGAGCAATGGCTGCCCCAAGGGGAACGCAGCAGGCAGACATCTCCCAGTGTCTTACCCCAGGTTCTCCTTTTGCACAGATATACAAAAGCAATATGTTTGGACATTTCATAGTTAATATAGCAGAGTTGTTTCAGAGGGGAAAAAAATACTTGCTGCAGGTGACTGGCATGAACAAAAGCCCAGCTGCCAGATGGGAAGTTGTATTTATTACTTCTACAAGTTCTTTCCCCTTTGTTTCCTCTCCCTGTTAGATGAGCTGGCTCTGCACAGGGGTAGATGGTGCAGGTACTCCTTTCCCACCCTGCCCTGTGCTTTGGTGGCTGGTTGTGTGCTGGATCTCGATGGCTCAGGCTCTGCCCAGGGATAGATGGCTGAACCAGGAGGCAGAGTCCGTCAGCTGAAGTGCAAGGCATCATAGTTAAATCAAGATCTCTGCATTTTGGGCCCCTTTCTAAGGCAGAAAAGAGGCAAAGATTCAATAAGAAGTGCAAGTGTATTCTGCCAATCTGAGTCTGGTGGTTTTTTTCTTGTTTGCTTTTGAAGAGCGGAATCTGTAAAAACAATATTTTTTTTCTGCTAGATTTTCAAATGGTAGCAAGATGCTCTTGTGTCAGTCTGGATCTTAGCAATGCTGTGTGGAGAGGGTCTGTGCAACAGAAAGGAATGTTTGAGGTCTTCCTTGCATTCTGGCTGTGTGAGCAGCCTCTGGGGATCCCAACTGGGGCAGAAATCAGTGCCACAGCCCCATGCTCCTGGAAAGGTCCTTCCTATTCCATGGCCTTCCAAAAATGGCCTCTTCTGAAGTGAAGGTTATTCCAATTTAAATGTCTTTGCTTGGGTACGTTCAATTATAGATGGTCCTGTAGTTTTTCACAGATATAAAAATTACCTTTTGAGAAGGAGTTCTTAAAATCCCAGTATGCTCTGCACTAAAACAGATCAAGAAAACCTAGGGTAGAAAGGTAACTCTGCTTATAAAGCAAGGGTGAAGGCTTCCGTTAGATGGGAGAGGCCCTGGACGCTCAGTGCTCTCATGGGATGAGAGTCCAGATAAGGTGTTCATCTGCTCTTGTATGACATGGAAACACTGAGTATTTACCATGAAACAATAAGCATCAGAAAGACTGGTTTGAGCCACTGATATGATTTTTGCATAAAAGCCTTGGGTATGGTGCTACTTTTAATTGTGTTTAATTTTGAAAGAGTCATTGAATTGGTCATGCTGTGATACACTGCTTCAAATCTTCCTTAAACTCCCATGTCTGGGAGGGCTGAAGGGGAGCTGACTTGCTGTGTGCCTTTTTCCAAAAGCAGGAGCAACGTTCCCTCTCCTTCAAACAGAAGGGCATTTATGGCTGATAATGTATTTCATTTCCCAAACCTTAAGATCAGAAGCTGAAGTTTAATTTTGAACTTGACATTCTCTGATTAAAATTTAAAATTTAATAGAGCTCTGTATGTGTCCAGCCATAGAGAGAGTGGTACTCAACATCCAGCTGGTTGCTCCATCTGTTAGAGCACACCCGTGTAACTGTTTGCAAGCCTGTGTGGGAAACAGCAAGGATGGGTTTATGTAGAAAAGGGGTGATGTAGATTATAAAAGGGATTATGTAGAAAAGAGATGCACTGTGGAAGCTGGTGAGGATGCTTCTGGATGGCAAGAACTTCTTGGTATGGTTTATGTGCCTGATCTGCTGTGGTTTTCAGATGATGTGAAAGAAAAGACTGAACTGGGTTTCCTAGTTGGGTTTAGGAGACTTGAGTTTGATAAAGAATGAAATCTGTAGTCCATCTACAGGTGGGCAGACTATTTGTATTGCGGTTTTGCCGGCTTGGTGATATCCCTACGAATGGAAGCAACTCCTCATTCTCTCACTAGGTGCTGCCACGTGCCCAGTAGGTGATATGAGCAAAAGCTGTTGGTGATGGGGGGCAGTGCTTTGAGCCCATCTTTGTAGCAGGTGAAAAAAATAAAAATACAAAATCATGAGTTGTCCTTCTTCTGCCCTGCGCATCCTGTTGGGTACAGTTCTCCCCACCTCAGTGGAAATGGGGCCTGAGCAGTGCCTGCAGAGCCAGAAAGCAGTGTGCCAGTGCTGGAACAGTTCTAGAAGTAATCCCAAATTTAACTTCAGACAGTAAATTTCTTAATTCCCTTCATGAACAGTTTCCTGCAGGAGTTAATTACATTTTAAAGTGATGATTGATTATTCTGATGTGGTTGAAACCATTGCAATTAAATGTAAGAGCAGTCAGAACATTAAGAGCAGTATTAATACGCAAAATGTTCAAATAACTTTTTCCCAGCTCCCTCTTGAAGCACTTCCACACCTACGTGTGTTCAGCTCCTTTTTTTTTATGGCAGGTAATTAGCAAGCTGGTTAACTTGACAAACACAGCGACTTTTTATGTGATGGTGGTTGGGAGGTAGATCGATACCTAAATATCTCAGCTTGGGTTGAATGTTTCTTTTGGGTTAAATCTAAGCTTCACAACTCAAGCATTTTAGTGGCTCTAAAGCAAGCTGTGTTTTCTTCTGTAGTTCTACCCACTTGGAATTGTGGATTTGTAGCTATTGATTTCGCGAGAAAATAAATATTTTGGGAAGTATCTCCTTAAATTGAGAGTTAGATCTCTTCGTTCTGTGTTTTAAATCAGACTTTGATGGCTGTGTGGAAAACTCTTCTGCTGCCTCTTGCTGATTTATGACTGGAGGAGACTTAAAATCATTTGAACGTTTGAAATGAGTTTGTCTTTTAGCACAAGGGATCTTTTCATAAACAAATACTGTCTTTAACAGTTACAGATGAGCTAGAAAAAATTATCTCAGTTCCATTGAACTCCATCAGATTATTCCAGCAGGAAGTATGGCAGACGTGTTCAGCAGAATCCTATGTGAGACTCAATTAATGCACATGAGTCTTTTTGAAGTAGAATCCGGTAGTGCGTCCACAAGTTACATAAACTCTTCTATTTTTATCTGTTGAAAGATTTACTAATTGTTCTGCCTAATGGTGCCTAGCAGACTCTGGAAAAGTGGTCCAATTTCCTGCTTCGTGTCATTTTATACAGTTTTTTCTTTTAACTTGCCTTGCTGTCAAAAACTCCCCAAACATCCATTTGTTTCATTTGCTATCCAGATAATGAATTAATTTCTTATTTTTTTTTTCCCCTGTCATTGTGCTCACTGCAGATTTAATTAAGAATAAATAATCTCTCGGTGCTGGCTTTTTTATTTTTTTAATTTTTCCGTAACTGTTGCCCAGGGAGGTATTGGTGTCATCATCCCCGGAGGTTTCCAAGAGAAGGGTGGCTCTGGCACTGAGGTCGATGGGTGCTGGTGGTAGTGGGTCAGCGGTTGGGCTTGGTGAACTTAGCGGTCTTTTCCAACCATGATGATTCCATCCAATGCCTAAATCCTTTATTAGGCCCCAAAATAAACTCCAAGGGCAACAGCCTTCCAGTCTGCTTCTGTCCCTTGGGAAAAGGCACAGGGGCACAGTTTGAATGGACAGTCATTGCACCTCCTGAGGTGAGTCTGAAAGGCGAGGGCCGTAGGCACACATCTGTTAGTTAACAGCTACTCCCATGACCACCACCTCACAAGAAAACTGCATAACTGCCAAGATGATTTATGGTTTTCTATTGCTAAGCTCCCAGTCAGATAATTTTTCAGCGTCCGCTTTTCTGCAGTCCTGTGTGAGACAGAATTAAAATTTGGAATTCAGATAGATCCTTCACTTTGGGAATTGATTTCTTTGGGAAGGGGACATCAGGGGTGTAGAAGGGAGGGTCTGAGATTTTTCTGGTGGGAACTTTGTCAGCATGTCAAGTGGTGAAGCTCCATCTTATGTGGTTTTGCTTGCGCTCTGGTTTCTAAGCTCTCATTATTTTACAGAGCACTGACTCTTCTGAATATTTGATTAATGAAAATTGGCCTTTTGCATGGGTGCGCAGTGCAATATTTCATGTTTTGTATTAGGCACTGTAGTGAACCCAGCAATTCTGCAGAGATAGAGATTATGCAGCACAATGATAAAGTATGAAAGGTGATGTGAAGTTCACTAGAGGATGAAAAAAGAAACCATAAGCCAACATCTCCGGGTTTTACAACTTTCTAATATAGCAACTGCTCTGCATTGCAATTCTGCTATACAGGTGCTGCAGAAGCACTGAAATATCAGATTGAATGAGACAAATTTGCCGTAGGATAAGACTAGAATATATTTACCTTTGCATAAGCATTTAGTGATCTACAGATAAAACCCCCAGGAGTGCTGCTTGGTGTTAATGCAATGGTGAGCAGCAAGTTCCCGATGCAACGGCAGTGGCTGGGATGGATGGGGATCCTTTTGCTATCCTTTTCCCTCCTTAGAAATCAGAAAATGCCTGGCTTAGATAAAATACACATATAAATCACTGCAAATGTGTGCAGTGTTTATGGTGCTAATTTGTTGCGCTGGATTTATCTCCTGCCTGGAGAGAGGGAGAAGGCTTGCTCCGATGCCCTCAATGGCTGCTGCTTCCCTGTTTATATCACTTGCTGTCATTTTTCTTTTAATCATTTGGAAGACTGTGTGTGAAAGTGGAGTTTGTACCAACATGTTGCAGTGCAGATAAAAATGACTTTGGTGGTCGTCCAGATTTCCTTCTGTTTGCTGGAGGAGCACAGAGCTTCCTCTCAGAGCACAGGTTAATTGGATGTCTGCCTAATGGCAGGAGTTCATCTCAAGTTTCAAAATGAGTGCTGTGAAGGACTTAGCAAGGCAGGAGATACAGGATGATGTGTGATTGTAAATTTTTGAACTGCAAATTGTCCCACATTTTTAAATAGTTTGGGTTGCTCCTGGAAAGAGTTTGAGATGTGACCTCCTACAAAATCTGCTGTGATTTGGAGAACTGTGATCCTTGTATTTGTGTTTTCCATGTTGTCCATGCATTATCTTTGCTCTGTGAAGTGGAAGAGCAGACTTGTGGATGAGCTGTGGTTGTGCCAACCCACAGACGAGGAGTCCCAAAGTTGGGTGACCCGAGCTGCAAGCTCACTGCCAAGGTTGGCCATCAGTTTTTCTTTTTGTGTACTCATGTATTTGAGTAGCACTTTGCAAAAATGGCTTAGCTCTGTGTTTAGGACAGGGTCAAAGGAAGCAGAATGCTGAGTAGCTGTGCTGGTGCAAGTGGAGATGGGCAAGGGGCAAGGTTGCAGGAAGGCCAACCCACCTGCAGTGCTTGCACTGCAATTTTTAGACAACTGCGAGCGAGCTTTGATTTTAAATACCTCTGGACAAATTAACATTTAAACCTGGGTTATGTTCAGACCTTGTTCTTTGAGATAATATTCCTGAGGCCAGCAAGATAGCACAACTACTAAGATATTATCAGGTTAAAACGTTTTCCCTTGAACCCCAGTATGAATTTATTCAGACTTTTCTCATTAGTATTCATCCATGTAACCTCTATTGTCGCTCATCAAAGGTTACATTTCCCATCTCTGCCCAATTGCTCTTGTCCCCGTCAAGACCTCTGAGCCCCTGTGTTTTTTAATAAGCACTGAATTCTGGGCACACCATCGACTGTGCCTGTCCTATCTAACTCATGCCACTGCTGGAACTACTTATGCTTAATTCAGGCCTTGTCAATGACAAGCCAACAGCAACATAAGCTTTTGTAGCTGAGCAAACCACTGGGGAATGCTGACGTTTCTTGCTGGCAATGCTTGTTTTTGCTAAGGTTCTACGCTGCAGCAATTGGTGTGTGCTGGAGTGTTTTGGTCACACAGGGCCTGGGGAGAGAAATAATCTTCAGAAGGTAGATAGGGACAGGTTGGTGGCAAGTGACTGCAGTAGAAGGTGATCTATAAAAGCAGGGACAGATGGAGCGTGCAGGTGTTCAGCTGTTGAGGACTTGACAGGGAACTGGGAAGACTTTAAACCATTTTACTGACAAGTTGCAGGTATTCAGGCCCAGCTGATTCCTCTGGCAATGGGTTTCTTTTTATTTTTGTCTCTATTGGAAGCTGGCTGGCTGGAAGAGGGAGACACCAGAAAACGAACGCCAGAAAATCCATGCAGGAAGGCAGCCCAGGAAAGCCAGCATTCTGAGGGTTTGTTTTCTCCTGGAATTATGTTTTCTTTGCTGGGGAGCAGGAGCAGAGCAGTCACGCAGGTGCTGTGCCCAGCGGCCATGGAGAGGTGCATTGCTGAGCCAGGTTGGGTCGTGCTCCAGCATCTGCAGAGGCAGGAGGGCTGCAAACAGTGGGAATCTTTTGGCAGCTGCAGGCATGTGGAGAGAACCCTGCTGTCTCACGTGGCTGGAAAGATAAAGTAGGAAAAAGGTTTTTTCCCCCCCATCCATCTAATTTCTTTTAGTACAGGTAAAATGGCAAGTTTAATCTGAATGCAAGTAGGGCATTCAAGTTAATTATGAAATTAAAACATTTTAAGAAATAATGAATTTGCACATGATAACTACAACTTGTTTAAAGGTCGCTGGGTAAGGACTGTTTAAAAATCTATTAAAGATCTTGCTTCTGCAAAACTATGTGATCAAATTGTTTGCTCACTCAGTCGCAAACTTCCCTGAGTTATTGAGATTTAACCATAGGTAAAAGGAGGCAGGAGAGATCTTGCCAATGAATTTCTTTACTTTAAAAGTGAAATTCAGTGTTAATGTGAAAGCTGATGATTCAGCCTTGATTGGGATTGTAGTGCTGACACTGGATTTTATTTCATGGGTGTTAAGGATGTATTATAAGTAATCTGCTCTGCTGCTGGTGTTGGTTTGTGTAATGTGTTACTTGATTCCTTGTGGCCATGTCTGAGTTGTGGCAGAACTGCACAGGGGCTTTTTGTACCTTCTGCTGTCACATCTGCCTCCTGGCTCATCCATGTTGCTCTGGCACTCAAAGGTCTCTGCTGGGGCAGTCCTGTCTGCTCCTTCCCACCATGCTGTATCTGGGTACTTCTCATGTTCATGAAAGCTGTCAGTAAAGCTAAAGCTTCCACTGGAGAAGTGAAGAGCTGGGGCTGGGCTGCCAGGGAGAAGGAGGTTCTATTAAACATGAGGACTGTCACTAAAGCTACCTCTGTGGTAGGAAGAGAAGGGAAAGCACCAGTTGGGTATTGGGTACCCAAATCTGCAGTTGCTGGGTTTTGATTCCAAGGTGTTAATGCTCTTAATGTGACATTATTAGGTCACTAATTATTATTATTATTGTTGACCTAACGAGCGCTTTTGAAGAGTTCACCATTCCTACCTCTGTGCCTGCTGTGCCTCCTGCTGGCCAGGGCCGTGCTCTGTGTCCCCTCCCTCTATTGCTGTGCATGGAGAGGAGAGGCAAGCAGGGACATGAGCTCTGCCATTATGAGAAATTCAAACCCATGACATCTGAGTGACTTCCCATTTTTTCACAATTGGCTGCTATTATCCTTGCTCCTCTGGCTGAATGAACCAACACAATTTTATTAAATTAGCCATTTGTTATGTCTCTTGTACACCATGGAAAGCAATTTTGGAGACTAATGACTGCAAGGCCCCTCACAATAGCAGGCGTGAACTCTCCCTGTCACAGCTGGTCCTGCTGGGGATAGTATCAGCAACACTGGCAATGAGAGGGAAGAGAAGATAGAGCATGGGTGACATGCAGCTTCTGCCCTCATTGGACAGAGAGCATTTGAACCCAGGTCAGAAGCATGTTAGAAGGGAGATAACCCTCTGCTCAATGCCAGACCCCAAAAGACATGATTATTTTTTCCATCTTGTGCCCCTGTGCTGGGTCACTGGGCCAACTGCAACTAGAAAAAGGAATTTGGCAACTCCAATAAGTGATGTGTGACTTCTGTATCCTGTTGGTAAGGTAACAGAGAGCTGGAGTTCAGAGTATGAGGAAGATATTCCCCCCCCCGTCCTCTCGCTGGTGGAATAATGCTCCTGAACAGAGGAAATTAGGAATTGAAAATAGGAAAACAAACAAACAAACGTGAGAGATGGTAAAAGATGTGCCAGAGTCACGAAATGTAGTTTCTTGAAGAGATGTACGCGTGCAGGACTGGAGGAGATGGCAGCAGACAGGCAGCATCTGTGTTGTTGGCTGTTAGTTGCTTTAATACAGAGCTTTGGCCCCTGCTGTGAGAGCTCTAGCAATGCCATTGCCCCCTCCCAGGTGCCGCTTTTGTGGCACCCCTTTGTTGTCTTTTTTCTTTCCCAGAAGCTTCCAGGGATGGTAGCTTGAAAACAGCACCATACCCTGGGTCCTGTCTCTGCAAATACATGGAGCTGAAAGCATACTCCTTCCAGAAGGTCACTGAGTTCCCCTTCTACAGAGGCACTGGGATATTTATGGGGCACCTGCAGCATTTCTGTCAAGATCCTTTCTCCTAATATATGCATTAGAGTTTTTGAGCTCGGTGTGCAAGAAAGAATATAAAGCCTGCACAATAAATCTGCTCGTATTAATTCAATGACTCTCTTGTGCAAAGCCTTTTTACTGCTACAGCTACTGAGTAAACACAAGGCAAAGTCAAAGCAGAATGATATTTTGGAACAACTTGTGGGTGACGGGTAGTGCTGAGGAAACTCAGGCAGACAACCTCAGAGAAGAAACCACAGGAGACATTAAGCTGGAAATCAATAAATTAACTGGTCCCCCTCCTGTTTGAGCTCGGCAGAGGATGTCAGGCAGTGCTTAGGGAGGCCTGGTAAGCTGTTTCCAATAGAGGACAGTGTTGCACAGCCACAATGGCTTCTTATTAATCAGGATTCAAAATCCAAAGTCATAAAATTATCTAGTTTTAAAACAAACAAACAAAAAAACTTCTGACCCAATGGGCTTAGCTATCCTGTTTTGTTAAATTATTTCTGTTGCAGTGTTTGTCCCCAGCCCCTGTGAATCCATTGCGGATGCTGTGGGCTTTCAGTGTTTTTTTTTCTGACTCAAACACCTTTTACATGGGTGTGTGTGATCGCCGCAAATGATATTTGGAACAGAAGGGTCTTCCAGAATGGAAGTCCATAAATTAGTTCTAGGTTGCTGATTTCTGAGCTAAATTGCGTGATTCTGTGACATGAACAGCAGTCCTCTTAGGACCATGGGTTAATCCTGCTGTTGAGAATCTTCCTGTCTGTCTTAAAGTGAGTTGTTCTGAACTTCAACCAGCAAGTAGGTGCTCTTTTTGGAAGAGGTTCTTGCAGCATCTTCTCACCCTTAACCAATTGGGATAGAGACTTGTCTGAGCCTTTGGTCACCGCCGGTTACCTGGGAAGAAGCTGATAGCATCCATGTGTAACCAAAGAATGCTTTTCTTTCCATGGCTCCATACTGACCTGGTTTTGAGTACGCTATCAAAGAACTGGGGAAAACGTCTTGGGCAAATGGGATGCTGCCAATAAACCCCAAAAGCAACGAAGCCCTTCTTATTGCATTGCGAGTCTACGTTTCATTGGTGAATTAATAGGAATAACTGAACAGATTTAGTGGCTAACTGGGAACGATATATTAACAGCAGTATTAGTAAATGTGGAGTGACGGGAGACTTGTAAGAGTGGCAAAATGAGATACAGTACTCATCCCTTGTGCAAAATCTCTTTTATTATTAAAGACATTGGGCTAACCAGGGATAGATTTAATACTTCAACACTATTTTTATTGGATAATTAGCAGTGAGCAATCCCAACCTGGGGACGAGGACAGAAGTCTGTGGAAAATCAAGGATGTCATGAAAGGATGTGGAAGAGAAAGAAAATGAGTGTTTTCACCTCTTGGTGCCATTGTTCAATCTGCAAAGCTTTGTTGGAGTGCGTGGAGGTGCGTGTGGTGGGCAAGGATGTGGGATGGCCACAAAACGTGCCCGTCTGGGCCACTTTGTTGACTCTGAGTATCTTTTCAGCCACCCCTTTGTGCACTACCAGTTTTCTTGCAAGGAAGAGCGAAAAATGAGCCCGTTGTGTAATGATGCTGGTCTTCCTGTTAGCTTTCCACATAAACACAGGTGCTGAGAATGCTAACTGTGAGGCATCCTTTCTGAAGTACTGGAATAAGACTTAGAAGCTGGGATGTGATGTTTTCAAAGGCTCTGGAGATGTTCAGTGTTGACGAAGGGCAGACGGGATGCCGGCATTCTGGGGGGGGGGGCTGAAATGTGAACCACACTTCCTTAGGCTAATTGTGCAGAAAAAGAGCACAGTGCTGCAGATTTCTCTGCAAAATGGTGCGATTGTGCAGCAGCACTAACATTTATTGACTACGGAGTCTGCTTATTTCCTCCATTTTTTTTATTATCAGCAAAACTTTAATTACAGCTTACCTACCACCTTCTGCCTACATTTACAATGCAGTAAATTTTCTTTCTCCCCATGCAATCTGCATCTCAAACAGCACGGTGTTCCAGCGATGGACGTTATTGATTCCTTGAAGGAATTATAATGGCATTTGTTCCAAGGAAAACAGGAACGCACAGGCAATGCACACATACACATCAGATATTAAAATGTCCCCTCTCTCCCCCAGCAGCCGGTTGTCTGCTTTTTATTGAGTAACACAACTGCAGGTTAGAAACTCAGTATGAGTATTTTAAAGTGATTGATGGGAGCAGAAACAGGAGTTCTGATCAAATTTGATTCATGACTTCTCCAAAAAGAGAAACAGTTTTCTCTTTCTCTGTTTATTCCCCCCCCCCTCTCCTGTGTTTTAAGGCTATTTAAAGCTGGAGAAGATGTTTGCTTAATGATTTTAAGTGTATGTGAAAATAATCTGTACTGTTTAATTGATTTTTCTATTTGGATATCAGGAACAGATGTGACTGAGCAGTGTTAAAAGTGAAATAAATGGGAACCTTGCTGTTAAGAAGAAAAATAGCTGGAAATTGAGTAAATTAAATATGTATATAGTCTGTTAGGTTACTTCTGGCTTGAAAAGAAATGCAGCCAAATTCGTTAAAAGAATCGGAAGGTGACAGTTTGGTTCTCATTTGAAGGTTGTGTTAATTTATCATTAATATTCAATGACTTAACAAATGCTGTAAGTGCTGCAGCATCTGGCTGACCCCAGATGAAGCACTGTGTGCTGCATGAATGCTTACACATCCCTTCACTTAACAGACAGTGTGGCCACGTTCTCATCTACTGTGAGTTAGAGTGGAGTGGTGAAGCTGTACCGATTGACGCCCGTTGGTGATGGCTGCTCACTCTTGTTGATGGATGCTCACCTGGAAGGCATAACCCAGAGCATGCAACAGTGCAGTGCAGGTGTGCAGGAGCTCTCAGCTGCTCTCCAGGGAGGAAATAACTGAAATAATGCTAACAGGAGGCAACCTGAGCTGTTGAGATGACGATGCAGGTGCCGAGCCTGGGCCTTGCTGTCCCTGGAGCTTGGACACAGGGCAACTGCTGAAAAAAGCCCCACAGATCCCACCCCCCTACATGGGAACTGGACTGTGTGCCCATGATGGAATGAGACACTGAAAGATCACTTGCCTTTATGGCAAAGAGCACGTGGTAGCTCTTGTGTTCATCCTGAGCAAGAGAAATGTCCCTGTTCTTTTACAGTGCTGGCAACTGAATGTCAGTAATAGTGATTTATCTCAAGAGCTAAGCTGGAAGAACATTAAGAGGTTGTAATTGTTTAAAACCCAGCTTGTTCTTCTCCATAATGAGGAGACAAAGAGAACTTAGTTCCTTCTGTACCTCCTGTGTTTCAATATCATGCTATGATCTACCCCAAAGCAACATCCATCGATGCTGTTGGGTAATACAGCTTTGGGAAAAAAATCACAGCATCCTTAGAGTTGGAAGGGACTTTTGAAGGCTGTCTAATCCAACCCCCTGCAATGCACAGAGACACCACAGCTAGATCAGGCTGCCCAGGGCTGATCCAGCCTGGCCTTGAAAGTCTCCATGGATGGGGCATCCACCACGTTTCTGTACATCCTGTTCCAGTGCTTCTCTGCCCTCATAGCAAAAGACTTTTTCCTTACATCTAACATAAATATACCTTCTTTGAGCTTGAAGCCATTTCCCCTTGTTCTATTATCACAGACTATGCTATAGAGTGTCCCCTTCTTTCCTGCAGGTCCCATTTAGATACTGACAGGCTGCTCTCAGGTCTCCTCACAGCCTTCTCTTTTCCACGCTGCACAGCCTCTGCTCTTTCAGCCTGTCAAATCTAAAGGAAAAAGATTAGCCAGAAGTGAGTGATGCTACATAATCCCTCTGAAAATGAGGGTAGCAGCCTGTGCTGTGGTGATGGGGGGCTGTAGGGATGTGGAGGCTGTCCCAGCTGGTTCTGCAGGGTGTGGTGGGCAGCACCTGCTGGATGGTTCTGGCTGAGGATGCCCTCAGATAAATTTTGTTCTGTTTCTTTGTGTGATTTGCAAAGTACTCAGATGCTGTTGATGTAAAAGTCTCTCCTTTTTTATTTTTTATTTTTTTAATCTTTCCTGGTAATAAAAGATGTGATTCTTGGTCATGGCGCTAGGTGGTGTTTAACCAAGCAGGAGTGGGAAGATGAAAACAGAGTCCCAAACAGACTGAAAATAGGTGGAGTTGTGTAACAGAGTTATGGCTCAGGCGTTACCCAGGTGAATGAGGTACCATGGCCTTCACTTCCATTTTTTTCTTTTTTTCTTAAAATTCAGGCTTCAGCACCCTTTTCATTTTTGAAAATCAATAGCCCTGACATGTAACCAACACAAGATTAAAAAGAAAAGGAAAAAAAAAAAAGATTTCTACTCCTCAGTGCAGTCTTCAGGCCTTATGTGATCAATAATAATAAAGGAATAAATCTAACAATAAACCTTAAGGATGCTGAGAAAATGAAAAACATCCTGCTGGGCCCCTTAAGGATTTTCAGTTTATAGGAACTCTTAAGCAGCAGGAAGGTGTTTCCCAGCATGAGTTATGCTGCCCTTGCCCAGGAAGCTCCCCTTGCTGTGCGTGGTATACAGAGGAGCACAAACCCCACTATAAAACAGCACAGGTGGAGTGCAATTGTGGCAGTGTGGCTTTGTGGGGCCATCTCAATCTTCTTGATGAGATAGAAAGGGGATGCTGTGCCTCTATAGCAATAAGGGGAGATGGGAGGTCGCCACATGAGCAGACTCAGAAGAATAAAGCAACAAAAAAGCCCCCAAACCCCAGCTGTTAAAGGTCTTCAAAGAGCTTCAGGATACTTAAGCAAATGGAGTGGAGTAAGCCCAATACAGGATGCTTTGTGTAGCCTAAAAACAACTGCCATGAGGGCTTCTCTACAACAAACATTTACAAAAATAATGCCAGAAGTGTTCAGCTTGGCACGCTGAGTGTTTTCCTTGTGTTGATGCTGCTTAATACCTTGTTACAGTATGAGCTCCAGAAAAGTCTGAATTCAGTCAATCTCAAGTTTAGAAACTGATGGAAAAAATGAAAATAACCAAAACACCCAGAATATTAATAAAAGGCTACAAAAGGAAAAAAAGAAAAGCGAACAAACCTCTTTTAGCTTGATCTCAGACCTTGCTGTGCTATGACACAGGCACACACACACACATTTCCTTTAGGGAGCAGGCTGCTCCCAGCAGTGTGAAATCAGTGCTTGGCTTCCTCTGTGCGATGGTTGCTGCAGATCCCAAAGCCCTGAAGGGAACAGACATGGATCCTCTTGGAGACTTTGTTTGGAGGTTTTGTTGTGGTAGCTTGTCTCAGAAATTCTAGAGACAGCGTGGAAGTTGTTATTGCTGTGGGAGTTCACGCATGGACTTTGCTAATGCAAACATTGGAGGGGCTCTATCCAATTAGCGATGTCCCTCTATGGCAGCATCTGCATTTCATTCTGCTTTCAGCTGGTGTCCTGTCCAAAAATATGTTTACAGTGATGGGCAACTCTTATTTTCATTTAGCTTTAGCATCCTTGAATGTTCTACAAACCCAGTGTATGAGGTTGCATGTGAAGCTTGCTAATAACCTCACTACGTAGAATTAGAACAACCTATCCTGAACTGTAGAAGCAGTGTTCTCAGTACTTGCTGCATTTCATTTTTCTTGCTTGTCTTTGGGACATCTGCTCTGAAGGAGCCCCAGTGGCTGAGCAATTCGTGCTGCAAGCTGTAGGGCACTGGGTGCCTGAAGCAGGCTTGGTAATTCCATGCCCTGTCCTTTGGCTGTGCATGGTGTACCAGAGGACTCTGGTCACCAGCTTCTACCAAGCTTTGGGACCAAATTAAATAGAGAAGAACAGTTCAAGAATTACCACGTGGGGTAGGGCCTTATGTGCTGGTGTTAGCATCTCGTAAGCTATCCTAACTCCTCCTTTGCCAATGTGCAAGGAGCACTGGCTTCAAAAACCCTTCAATGTAATTCATGCATTTTTAAAATTATTGTTTATTTTATTTTTAGTCTCATTATCGGATTTCATGTTTAATTATGTTGTTTTGCCTCGCTTCTACCAAGGCAGCATTTCTTTCCCTGCAGCTAGGACAACCGAGTGATGTATGACATACATAATGCTCTTTGATTAATATTAAATGCGCAGAACAAATACGTTTTGGAGGATCTTTGTCTTCTGATAGACTCGGCTGTGTGCAGGGCTGGGGTCTGTGACAGGTCCTTGGGGACACGTGGGGTGGCCCTTTGTTTTTCAAGGTGCCTTACGACAGAATGAAACTTGGACCTTTTTTCAGCATTCCTTTTTGTAGCGTTTCTAATATTTGTGGTATCTTTCGGCTCTCGGATTTCTCCCGCGTTCAAATTTGCAGTTAGTGGTTTTAGTTGACTTTTAAAAGAAGGTTGGGATTTCTGATTATTAGGGTTCATCCAGCGCCGCTCTGTCCTTGTGAGATAGCTGAACAGATTTCTTTGGCAGCCAAGGTTTGCTTTATGTGCAGTACAGCATTATGCAAGATTTTGCCCAGCGTAGTAAACAGGCATCTATAGCTGCTCTGCTTTATTGTATTTTAGATTAATTTTGTATTCTTTGGGGATGACAAATGTTAGGAGGAAAAAAGCATTTTTTTGAATGAAAGATGTATTAAGCGTATATGAAAAGAAATGTAATGCACCAAGTTCTGCAGCTCTTACCTTTTTGGTCAGAAATAACTTTCTGCGGCCTACAAATTGCTGTAGAATGCAATTGGAAATATAGCCACCAATCATTACATATTTTTGCTGTATCTCTTCTGCCTCTCACCACTTTTCTGGGCAATTTGTGTCCAACTGTTTGCTCTGAGAGATGAAGAAAGTGTCATCTCTGTAAGTAAACACTCCAGGCTTTCAGGGAAGCCTCAAGGATTGCTGATGAATGGAACTGCGGAGGGAATTTGGGAATGTGGAGCAATTCTGCCAGCACCGACCAGGGTCAGAGGCCATCAAAGAGGAAGGACAGGACACCCTACAGAGATAAGCACTAATGTGTGTTGACCTTGGTCTGCAATGTTGGCTGTAGTGAATCAGTGGCATCTCCCTGAGGTGGGGACTGACCTTGGATGTGGCTGCGTGGCATGCAGTGCCTGCAGCAGGCAGATGTGTCCATCGTCAGCTTAGGTTTTCATTAAGCTGTGTTAGTAATTAAAAGCAAATAAAGCAAGAAACTGAGATCAGGCCCAGATCTGGGTTGAAGGAAGCTTCCTTGCACCCTAGGGAAGAGCTGGAGGCAAGGGCTGAGAGCTGGTGGTGCTTCCATCATTTCATCCAGCATCTGCGGCCGGACACCACGTTGGTGGAGCTTTCATCAGGTCTTCACAAGGCAGTGGTGTAATCTATTACAGCAAATCTTTTGTCGTTATTTGTAAATAAAAGAGCTTTCTTTCGGCCTGTAATAGAATTCTACAGATAAATCGATGCTCAGCTCCTTCTCTTTGCTGCAGCCTCCTGCAGTTTTCTCTGCGAAGTTTTCGTGTAGGACGGCCTCTCCAGAGGCTTAAAATGAATCACAGAACAAAATGAAACCTGACCTTTTATGCTGTATGTATTTTTTATGATGAGAGCTTATCTTACCAGGCTCAGTTGCCTACCTTGCACCAGAAAGAAACTTTGGCTGGTGTTTCCTAGGAGAAAGGAAGAGATATCGCTTCTTTAAGTCTTGATGCTACCATCAAGCTTGCAGCTAGATTTCACCCAGGTGCGACGCCACTTAAGAATAAAGCCATTCCTAAGCTTTGTTTCAAGCATGGCATAGCAGAGCCCCACAGAAGGAATGGTGCAGTGAACGGGCTGATGGTACGGCTGCTTCAGCTCAGCTTTGATGGTAATCAGGTTGGGCAGATGTCTCCAACAGCTGCAGCTAATGGGCTGCTGTGCTGGGCAGGGACCAGACCTCCAGACTCCTCCTGCTCACAGCCAACGTGGGGCTGAGAGCTCAGGAAAATAAAACCTCTTCTTCTTTTACTTTATTATGAAGTTCTTCCCTCGCTTCTCTCTTGACACCAAATTGTTGGTGCTGTTTGTGCTGCGTTCATGTGTTTTGGCTGTTTTGGCATGGTTTTTTTTTTCTTTTTTCTTTTTTTTTTTTTTCTGAGCTTAAAACTGAACTAATTCACCTCAATTTATCTTGTAGGCAAAACTATTTATAATTAACAAAGAAACAGAGGTCACTTTGGTGTGTAATAGCTGCCGAGTCAAATGAATAATAATTAGCAAGCTTTTTATGCTAAGATAAAAATTATGCAAGAATTACCCTCCGAATAGCATTGAAATGGTTAGTGAGAGATTCAGGTGATGGGGGAGAAGGAAAGAAAACAAGAGGGGTCTTCAAGCTGGGCATTTATTTATCTTGATTGGACTAGCTGTGTCAGCACTGGAAACAAATGATCTTTTAAAATAAATCTTATCTTTAAATCATAGTGACAGCAGAACCTATGGTAGATACATGACCATACATAATTGAAAAGGACAAAAGGTGAGGGTTTTACTTGAAAAGAACAGGATTTGAGTGGTGGCTTCATCTGTCAGTGTTTGGCTGGGAAGTTCCTAGGGCCTTTGGCATACTTAGATCTGGTGGAGATCTGTTTATTTATCTATTTTTACTTGTTGTTGCTGTTGCTTTTAACATTTAAATGGGGAGAAAATGTCTCCCAAGTGTCCCTGCCACCTTGCTTAGATTCCCCTGGGGCTTGCATGGTGTTTGAGAATGTGAGAGGTGGAGGATGGCCTTGTTCACACACTGGGTAATGTGCTTTTGTTTTCACAGCCTCTTTTATTACTGTGAAACAATGAATAGTTAAGAAAAAAAAAGAAATTAATGTAGGCTGCAATATAGAATTATTGCACCAAAGCTGAAACAGGGCTAAAAAGTAGCAACAATTGCATAATGGAGCTATAAAAATCTCCTTACCTTTGCTTGCAGGACATAATGCCAGCTCACAACACAATATAATTAGATTGCCACATCACCCCTTGTAAAACCAGAAAGAGAAAGAATTGTAGGGGTGCATTAAAACTCCTTTCATTTTCTAATGCCTTTGGAGAGCTATTGGCCATAGAGGACTTGCTCTGGCAAAAAGCTCTAGTGAGCTATTAGATTTTTAACTATTTTATAGGTTTTTTTTATTGTTGCCAGGCCCAGTTTTTCAGCACAATGACTTTGTCCTCTCTCCCCCTCCCAGCCTGTCGCACGTTTATCAATCTTACAGACAACATTTGCTATAAAGATAAGTCCAGGCTCTTCGGAAGCGCTGTGTCCTGCTGATGATACCCTTCCTCTCCCCAGCTTTTTTTAGTAGGTTTCACGTGGCTTCTTTTATCCGGTGATCTGATACAAATTCCTTGTGTCAGCTCCAGATCCCAGGAATAAAACCCTGTAGTGCAAGGAAGTGGACACCACCAGCTCCGGGCCAGGCTTAAGTGGAACGTGGCAGAGGGGAGCAGAGCCTCTTCTGGGTCAGAAACTGACCTTTATGAAACTGTTCCTTGCTATTTCATGTGAAGTTTTGGTCTCTGTTAGAACTGTACCGTTAAAATGCAAACAGTCTGAGAGGAAGGGAGTGAATCTTGAAAAGCCACTTTACTCTCCTGGTGAAGCTGAAGCATTTTGCTTTTAGAAAAAGACAGCTTCTGCCAAAGACGGATGGATGCAAAAATCATGACGCTGCCATGCGTTGATTAGCATTGGGTCTTTTCAGAAGAAAACAATATTACTTATTAGTGAACCTGCCAAATTTTGTCCTAACTCAATTTTTTTTTTTTTTTTTTTTTTTTTTTTAAATCTGTGGAAATGTCAAAGCTGCTATAAGTATACGCAGCTGACAATGATAAGTTGTGTGCATCCATACCCGGAGTTTTAAAATGATGCATAGGAAGAGCAGTTGAAAGAAAACTTGCAAACTGATATGAGCAAGAAAAACGTTCCTTATTAATGCAGTGGAAGCTTTGCTTGTGCTCGTGTAGCTTATGGAAGCGGGACCCTGAGGCTGGGGGTTAAGGGTTGATCATGACCACCATCACCCATGCCAGGCACTTTGAGGCTTCCTGGGCATTTCGGAGGGCTCTGCTAAAAGAAATAGGATGCTGACCTGGGAAGGGAATGCATCCTGATGTCTGCCAGTTCACTTATTTCATGTTTAATTGGCTGTGACTGCCCTCCAGAGCAGTGTTTTGGGTCAATGATGAACAAATTTCGGTTGCTGTAAAAAGAAAAGGACACGCCTGCCTGGTTCCTCTCCTGGTTATCCATCTGTGATAGCTGGCCCCTGGGAGGGAGGTTGTGTTGGCTTCCAAGTCATTGTGGCATCTTCGGGTGCCAGGGCTGGAGTGCCACATCCCTGGGCTCTGCAGAAACACTTCTGTGGCTTTCTTCTGGTCCCAGTCATAAAGCTCACAACATCCTTTTGGCACTCATGAGGAGTTCAGCTGAGCGTTTTGGGTTAGGTCTGTTTGTCAAAGTGAAGAACAGAGCAGGTTGAGTTTCTTACCTGAGTTATGAGACTTCCAACATGTTAAATACGCTGAGCCGGCAGAAGGTGGCTGGACCACACCATTCCAGAGCTCAGATGTTTCCAGCTGGCCTAGGCTGACATAATCTGTATATTAAATTAAATTAAATACCATAAATACGAGGCAAGACAGGAGGAGGCCTCTTTATTAAGCTTTTTAAGCTTATACTCACATAGTGGGTGTATAAGTGCATATGCATATCCATGCCACAGTTTGTATACAGTTATATTTGTAATGCATCTATATGTTGTTCAATTATCTCGGTTGTTGTTAAATTTTATTTAACTGTGTTGACTCTCACTGCCTGCAGTGCAGCAATTGAACAGCGTATTTGCAAGCATGTAGAAGATAACAAGAAGAAAAAATAATTAAAAAGAAGTTTGTGTCAAACCCATTCAGTTTTCATTTACAGCAGCAACAAATCTTGTGGGTAGAGAGCCAGTTGCACATCACATTACCATAAGAAAACATTTGCAGGATGAGTACAAAGGATCTGGAAAATTCTATTCCAGCACTGTAATGAAGCGTGCTCCTGTAGCCTGCTCTGAGTGGGGCAGAATGGAGCTTACCCCACTTAGGGCAATTTTTATGTGCAGTGAGAATTCAAGCAGCACGAGACTATGGAAAGCAACATTAAGAACAGCTATTAAAATGTTAATTATGATTTATGTGTTTTAATACGGGGTTTCTGTGTTAATTCACAGTAGTTTACCCAGAATGTAAAACCTCATGCAAGTGGTGCTGGGTGATCAGCTTCCATCAACAACCAAAGATGAGGGTTTTTTCATTTGTGTTTGATGTTTCTTGCTAATTTAAATGTCGCAGCTTGTATCTATGTCTCTGTTACCTCAAGGGTAGGTTACTCGAGTGTGAACTATAATAGAGCTGCATCTCAAACACACTTGAAAAGGTACTTCAA
Organism: Centrocercus urophasianus; assembly: GCF_019232065.1. Classification (NCBI taxonomy): domain Eukaryota; kingdom Metazoa; phylum Chordata; class Aves; order Galliformes; family Phasianidae; genus Centrocercus; species Centrocercus urophasianus. Next base: position 13,975,672 of record NW_024884822.1, read on the forward strand.
TGTGGAATGACTCTGTTTACATTTAAAATGATATATTATTATTTATTCTTTATACCACAGTAATACCCAGCAGCTCCAGACATCTATTAGAAAGCCTTTATGGTCAGTGCAAAATAGACCATAAAGTAATGTCCCTACCCCAATAGCTTTCATTTATAAGTAAATCCAACCATGAATATATCAACATGTCTTCGCAGAAAGTAGCTACATCTCTGTTGCAGCACCGAGGCATTAGTTGCCAGTTATGCTGCTGCCAATGAGCTGAGATTTGCTCGTGTACAAGGCTTCATCCACAGCGAAAAGCACTTTAGGTATTCATGCCTGGGGCTACTCGGGTAAATGACGAAAAGTAGTTGGGAGAGAATTTATGGTTTGGCTTTAAAATTGGCCTTGTTTGCTGCAAATAGCAATTGGATAATATGCAAGTCACCCTGCAAGTGTCTCTTGAGACTTTCAGGACGTTAGTGATGGAGCAGTATTATTGAGGTAGCCTCATTCTCAGTCTCTGTGTGTTCCCTAGAGCTGAAAGCTTAGAGGACTCCACCACATGGAAACTTTTAGATCTGTTTACCCAGAGACTGTTTTCCCTACAGACGCATACTGACTGATTGGCTTTGACAGGCACTGCAGCCTTTGTCTCATCTGATGAGTAAGGACTTGTGCTAATGAACTAATATTCTCAGTTGCACTCATAAATGATGCGGTGATGCTAAGGGGCTTTTCAGCTGCTGCTGAAGTTCCCTGACCCATATGCTTAAGTGCACATAAATGCTGCAAGAATAAGGAAGGCTTACTGCACGTGTTGGGGAGTGGGTATGGCTGTTACTGGGCCACTGCACTGTTCCACTTCTCTGTAAATCTTCTGTTAGATGAGCTGTGCTTGGCTTCTGTCCTGCATCCTGGAGGGGAAAAGTAATAGTATTGTCTGTGTCCAATTTGTCCTGCAGGAGTTGGCAGTGCAGCGTCACATTGGTGATAGTCTGTGCTATCCCATAGATGAGATGGATGCTCATGTACATGAGGATGTGGCCAGAGTGGTGGTGTGGGCTGTGAGTCCTAGAGACAGGGCTTAAACTTCAGCCATGTGTTCTGAAAATCATACATGATTCTAAAATGTATCACAGGAGATAAGTCAGGGGGTCTTTAATGTAATTTAATGTAATGTAATGTAGACTAACCAAATTGGTATCCATCCTTGTGAAAATTTCTAGGCCCTTGATGGTGCGGTCAGACCAAGCACTGGAGCAGGTGGGGGCCTTTGTGTTTTGTAGAATTAGGACTTTGCGGAGAAGTTGTATTTTATAATTGTCAGCATCTCCAGCAAGCTGTGTTGTCTGCTGTCCAAGCTGGGCCCTTGCTCCTCCTTTTTATCGCATACAATTCTTTTGTTTCTGTGAAGAAAACAGGAAGTAAAAACAATATTTGAACTGGGTTTTATTTAATGTGCATATGCTCAATATGCTGGGCATATATTTTCCTGAGATCCCCTTTGTTTTCTTTCCTTGATACAAAGACATTTCCTCTGTGTTCTTGGCAACAGCAAGACTGCCTTCAAGTCAGGCTGCTGTGTGCAGTCCAGGTGTTCCTCCTGCCTCATGTCAGGGCATGGGTCTCCTTCTTCCCATGCAATCAGCAGCATCAGAAGATGGAGAGCAAGGCTCTTTGCATCCATGATCTGTACTATAAATGCTGGGAGAGCGGTGCCCTCGTGTGCATATCCAATGTATGTATCTAATGATACACCTATGTAAACTATCACGATCGTATGAAGATAAGCACAAAATCTACCTTTCCTCACTTCTCACTGCCAAAACCATCTTCTCCTAAAGGCTTCCCTTTCCACCCTGGAAAAATCCTCTGCTGTTAGCTTGCAGACTTCTGTTTTGTGTGTTCTTCTTTAGGCAGAAAGATGCATTTTCAGGCTAAATTGTTGCTTTGCTGCACTGCTCCAAGGACAGATCACATTTTGTTCCTCTGTTCCCTTTCTGCATTGAAAAGCATTTGCCTGAGTTGAACCCAATAAATTCACTCAATATTTAGGAAAAGCTGTCAGTAGTGCTGTGTTCCTTCTGTTTAATCCGGTAAGCATCTTATATATTCTGAAGAATAGGACTCAGTGCAAGATGTCTTTGTATGCCTATGAGCATGCATCTGGTTATTTTTCCTCTCTGGTTTTGTGGCTGCTCTTCCATAGCTTTGCCTGGACATTAATGTGATCCAACCTGCAAACAAAGTCCCTTTGTTCCATGAGACTTATCAAAGCTGGGTTTGGCACAGGGCCTCTGTGTCTGCCTGGCACTGAGTTCTGTGTGAGGAGGAGGGATGAGCTGCTGGAGGATGCAGCCAGGGTGGCTGATGGGGCAGCCCGGGGGGCTCAATCTAGGGCCTGCCATGATCTTGCTGGCTGCACTTCCAATGCACTGTGCCATAAAGTGGATGGACAGAAGTCAGGGCTGTGGGTCACAAGTCCATCATTAGTTGGAGCTGAATCAATGGATATCACTCTGAAAAACCTCCAGAATGCTGCTACCTACCAAAGATTACCTGTACCAATTTATATTTCAGTCTAGAATTTCAAGATTTTACGTTGGTGCCATCTGAATTTTCCCAAAGTGCATGAGCAGGTTGGTTAGGCTTTAGCTCCTACTGATTTTAGTGACACAAAAGCACCTGATCAGTTGATAAGTGTGTGGGTTTTTTGAAAATGCCTCCTTGAGTCATTAAGCACCTTATTGTTGCTGGAAGTAATCTGGCTCTTTGGAAAGCAAATACCATTCAGAAGCACAGTCCATATCAATAAATGGTTGTGGTAATTGGCACAGGGGAAGAACAATCTTCACCAATATTCCCTAAAAAATCTTGGAAATGGGCATATGACTGTTAATATCATTTATTATTAGGAACAGTGTTGTGATGGGGAGATTAAAATTTGCAGGTAATGTCAGAAGATCGTAAAGTGGTAATAGGTGGTGGAGTTTAATTATTCCTTGATGTGAAACTCACGGATTTCTTATCCAACGCTCCTTGAACCCACTGGAAGAAGTACTTTCCTACACCTAATTTTGTAGATGTCTCAGATAAAACAAGCTCTAGCCAAGTCACTTGAACAACACCATCTGAATTGAATGGAATAATTAGAAAGTTGAAATCTCGTTAGTTATTTTTTTATTATTTCAGAAATGCAATCTGACAGAGTGAGGAGCTTCTGAAAAAGGCTTGGAGCTCCTCTGTGCCAGAGGTCTAAAACCTGCCTGACACTGACATCCCTCCTCTGCAGAAGAGCAGTTGTACAGAAGGGACACGTGTACCTTTTCTGGGGATGTGTAGGAAACTGGGAGACGTGCAGTGAAGACTGGTGCTAGAAAGCAGAAGCTCTCAGCTTCAGGAGTCTAATAAGAAGAAAAGCTCTGGTGTGTTGTTTGGTCACAGAGTGATTATGAACCTCTGAGGTAGCATGGCTGTGTAAAAACACCAAATGCATTGTAAGATTTCTTCAATTTATACAGGAGCATTAATGTCTTTGTGGGAATCATCAGTAAGAGTAGTGAATACAGCATTGGTCCCTCAGTCAAAATGGATGGATTCAAGCTGGAGAAAATGCAGCCCAAGATTTAGAGTTTGGTAATTATGTGGGAGAAAGTATTATATAGGAAGAAAGGAAAAGCAAACAGCCCCTCGCTTCTGCGGCCTAGAAAAAGGAAGTTTTTGAAGGATAGGGTTTCCTTATATAGCTATATCAGAGAGATAAACACTGTAAGGGAGGAACATTTTAACCTAGAAGAGGGAATGGTGGTGAGAGCAGCGTGGATCTTGGAAGCCCTTGCTTGGGGTTAAAGAGTAGTGGCTTTTAGGGTGATGTTGGAGCCGTGCAATGTGGTCTCTGCAGATTCTTTTTAGTCACGTGTTTCTGTGATTAAAGCTCCTCTTTTTCTCTTACACCCAGGCAGGTAATAAGTGCCTTCAGTTATTAAGCAGGTGACTTTGTCTCTGCTTGCAGTGTACATAATTCAATTCAGATATCCATTCAGTAGTCACAGCAATATTCATGAGTTCTGATTGTTTTGTGGATTTCAGTACCATAATCAGTCAAATGAGATGTGTCACACCTTGGTGGCAAGACAGTAAAACATTGGTTCTTTGCTCCATATAAAGTGACAGCGATTTTAATTGCATGCTTGGAAGGTCTGGGGTTGTTTCTGAATGAATGAATGAATCTATTAGTGCCGTTGTCTTTGCCTGTAAATGCTCTTGCATAACGATGAGGCAAAGCCATTACACTCACTTGTACGGAGAACTCCCACTCCCGTGTTGTTCAAATTGTTTTTAGCCAGTGGTCAACGCTGCGTTTAAATCGTGACCTCTGAGTGGTAAATGGGAGGTGGGTGTGAAGCACCACTGACCCTTCTCTAATGGAAGCACTTTTCAGATGATGAGCAGCAGCGTGCCCTCACCTTGCTCACAGGCTGTGGGGAGTGGATTTTGCGTGAGCTTCACGTGAAGCCCCATCTATGCTGGCAGATTTATTTTGCTAGCAGGATTGGTCAGCTTAAAGGATCAAAGCCACTTTTTCTCCTCAAGAGTGAGCTTTATCCTTTATTTGGTTGTATCCAGTGTGATATCTTTGCAAGAGACAATCCCTAATGCCCGAAGTACAGGTGGATAAAGCCACAGGGAAAAGTTTTGCATCAAAAGCAGCACTGCATGCTTTGCTACTGACAAAATATCCTGATGCCTGCTGGCTGCGCTGTTCTGAATCTTGCTTTAGTGCCCAAAGCCTCTGCAGGTACAAAACCTTGTGATGTGTGGAAATCTGGAGCATCGCTATAAGATTTTCTTGGGCGTGCTGGAGAGCTTTCTCAAAACAGAATAAACAAGAGCTTATCTCTGCTGCTAAAAAGAAGGTACACTTTTCATCTTACGAATGAATGTTTAATGTACAGTAATAAGAAGGAGTGAAGCCAATGCAGAAATCTCCCTGAAGGCCGGATGCACTAATTGCTGTGCCTGAACAATGGCAAGTTTATCTGTGGTAAAACTGGAGTGGTTTGTTTTTGCTGGAGTCTGTCTGTGGAATATTTTTAGGCAAAATGATGCATTGTTGACATTGATGACAAGCCCCTGCAGTAGCCACAGTTGATGTCGACCAAAGACTGCTTTGGGCACTTGCATTTGTATCACTTCTGTAAACAGGCTTTTGCTGGGATAACTGGGAAATGATGTAATTGTAAATTTAATATCATGTTCATGACATTATGCCTCGCTGGCACAATTACCTAGCCAGAAATTGTGTCCCAGTAAGAGTGACAGATCTACAAACTGGGTTTACCTCAATTCATGGGTGAGTTTACTCCAGTTCACGTGCTGACCATTAGTAAGAGTCATGGGTCGAAGAAATGGGCAAAATAACTTCAGTGGAGGTCAGTCCTCCCCATTGCTTGTCAAGGCTGACTTTGTGCTCCTGAGCCTGAAAGTTTCTTCCATTGCACCAGTCTCCATGAAATATGTAAAGACATCCCTATATGTTTGCACAGAATTCTGCACGTGGCTACAGCATGAGCAGCAGGGAGGAGAATGGTAAAAAGAAGCACTGGAAGGATTTCTGATTCCTCGTGTGTAGGACCCTACAGCTCAGAACTGTTTGAGAGGGAGAGTAATTCAATTTAATTATATTGTTTTGAGTTGGGTCTGGAGGACAAAGAAAAGTTTGGGATTAGCCCTGGGCCTCTCTGAGTACTTTTCTTCAGGGGGTCTGAAAATGTTAGATACTAAATTCTGGTCTCACTGCTGCAGAGCTGTGGTTTTTCTACTCTCATTTCTTCCTTGGTGCTTGTAGATCCTGAGCAATAGGCGCTGGAAGTTGCTTTGTTCACGTCTAGCTGCACGAAACCAATAAAAATAAATGACTGAAATACAGCAGAACGGAATAAAAGCTTCCTCTCCTCCTCCCTTGTTTTCTCCCTGCACGACACAGGCTAAGGACACATCCCCAGAATTATTATACAGGAGGTTATAATCTCTGAAGGACATCCTGAGCACTGCTTATTTCCTCCGACACGGAGAAGCGATATCTCCATGGCACAAAATCGGTCCAGACTCAGACTTCAAATGTGCGATGATGTCTTGGTGTTAACAGGACAAATTAATTCTTGCTAAAGAAAGTGGCACACTATTTGTCAAGGGCATCAATAAATTTTTACCTATGTTTCCCTTTTGTGAGCGGAAAGCAGGAAAGAGAACTAACAAATGGTTCCTCTCTCTCAATGCCTCAAACATTGCTATAATGATGGAAAAACAATGGCAACTTCTATAACCATCACGGAACTCAGAATTTACTGTCATGTTTCTCATGGGATCTAATTTAAAACAGTGTTCTAAGAGAAACTCAGGTCAAGAGTAAAGAAGAAAAAGTTGATGGAGATTTGGTTTGACAGCCGGAATATCACAGAGCATACCAGGTTAAACTCTGAAGGGCTTTATGGAAAAGGACTTTTACAGGGAGCATGCTTGAATCTCAAATATCTGAAAATAAACAGCAAATCTTTTGTTTCTGTCCATATAACCTCCTTCATGTGTACATTCTGCGATTGCAAGCACAGTTTTGCCACAAATGTGTTTGTATGTTTCTGTGCTGACACTGGCCACGAATCTTCCCTTTCTCTAGGTCCTGCTTGGCACTGGGGTCAGTGAGCAGATGTGTAACAGCTCTTTGAAGAGAACGCAATCTGAAGGCAGTGCATAGCCCAGTCTGCTGCTGTCCATCTTTTGCAAGGGCTTCTTACCTCATGGAATCATTAGGGTTGGAAAAGACCACGAAGGTCACCAACTCCATCCCCATCCCATCACTACCGTGTCCCTCAGTGCCACATCTCCCCTTTTTTCTTGAAAACCTCTGGGTCCACAGCTCTTACAGCTTATGGGAGCTAAGAGACAATCTTTCTGACCAGTGAAGATGCTGCTTTGGTCACCCGCCAACCTGTATGTAATCCATCTTCTGGATTTCAGTTCAACTCTACTGAAGTCCAAGAAAATGAAATCAAACAAAATTTGATATCTTTTCTTTCTCTATGCATTCGTTCCACACTTAATCTAGGACGAAATTTGGCACAAATATTTGGCAGAAACACAGCACAGATATTTAGCAGAAACACAGCTAAATATTCTTTCTAAATTCTGTGAAAGAGAAGGAAAAGAACATAACCTTTGGTTTTAGTCAATATTCCGAACTTCAGAGAAGCAAAGTGGTATTTTAAGCTCTCAATTCCTTGCAATTTGTTTTAAACCTTTGCAAAGGTCATGTAAGTGAAGGGGTGGGGGGTAGCTGGAAAGAAACGTCTGTTTTACAAGAAAAGCAGGAACCTACAGTTAAGGTTCTTTTTGTGGGTTTTGCTAACAGGATGGGGTTTTTAACTGCCTTTATATTCAGGGTTTTTTTTATTACTAGAGGTAGCAGGACACTTCAGCAATATTAAAAATAAAATAAAGACCCTGGGGAGCTTTTTTTTTTTTTTGAATTAAATGCTTCTTTTGCGTTTAAAAGTTCAAGACTTTGAAATAATGGATAGTGAGGCCTCCTGCATTTGAGGGCTTTTCTGTTTGAAGCATCACTTTTGTTTTACCATCTGAAACATCCTTTGGGATTCGGAAAACGCTTTTACAAAGCTTGAGTCCAAAAGTCGCCCATTTATGGCCAATTCCTCTCCAGGGGAAGGGAATAAATGGAACTGAAATAATTCACCTCAAATAAAGAAAAAGAAAGATGAATATTATCGGTCTTCTACAAAATATTATATGCTGCCATGTTGGAGAGGAGGAGAGCAGGAGATGAGGAGAATGGGGAAAGGCAGAATCTTAACCTGCGGTGATTTTCTATTTATTGATATCATTCACTTTAAGGCTGGCAGCCTCATGATGAGGGCTTCCCCCAGGGTGATATTAAATATCATGAACAGTCAAGATGTCATTTTTTGTTTGTTTGTTTGTTTTTAAATCAGGAGCAGACTGATTATTATAATGAACCCAAATCCAGGACAATGCCTCAGACAAAGCCGATGAAGATTGCCTGATCACTGTGGCATAAAACCCAGCCAGGCCTTTACCAGCATTAATGCAAAAACGAAACGATGTGATGACAGGAAGAAAAAGAACAAGGCCGAATAGAAGTATAAAATAATCTGAACAATTTGCTGTCATCTTTTGTAGGAGAGGCTGTATTACATCTGTTTAGAATCTAGATAGGTCTATTAGCTGTGCTAAACGTGGCTCTAGGAACAAAGCGTTGTTCAGAAATATTTTTGCTTTCCCCAGCGTACCGTATTTGCTCAGAAATATCAGAAGTCCTCCTGGGTTACAATCAACAAATGCAGGAACTGCAGTATGTTGCCACATTTCCCCATGCACTGGCCATATTGTGTTTTCTCTAAACAAACCTGTGCTCGAGAGATGCCATAAGCTGGTAAAGCTAAAAGCAACGTGTCTGCAGGAAGTGCAATTTGGCTTTTTATTCTTGTGATTTAAATGGAATAACAAGAGCTGCTATGTATGACCCAAATTTTCTTTTGCTGAAATGGGAGCTTGTTCCCCTCTATGAAGAAAATAGCTCAAGACTGGAGACACGGGCTCTCTGCCATTAATGAAGCCAGGCTTCGTCACAGCTCTTTGGTTCTTTGCTTTCCATTCAGGCAAAGGACGTGTGCTTTGGCATGTACAGTTTAAGAATAGTTTGTTTGATCCGTGTTGGGGAGCAATGTCCAAACCCAGGGACGTGCAGAACCCCCAGCGTGTCTGCTCCCAGGTCACCACGTGTCCTTTGCATTGACCTCCTCTGCGTGCTCTGCTCTTACATCTCATTGTATATAAAGTGCGTTTTTTGACATAAAGAAACCCATGTTGTAACATGAAAGTATGTATTTCAGAGAAGACATTTTTGGCAGCCTGGCAAAGGTCATCGGTGCATGCCGGTTATTCATCTAAAACCTCAAGTTCTCCAGTTCTCTAACAGTGCTGCTGTATGTTTTCATGCTTTAGAGAATTGTTTACTGGGTCTTTCAGTTTTCTTGCAGAATGAAAAGATCAGGTTGGTGTAATGTTTTCCTCAGATATACAAGTTTGTTTGGAGTCATTTACTTGTGTAGGTAGGACATGCTGCCTCGAGGCAGTAGCTGCAGCTCACCTGCTCTTCGAGGTCTTTGTGTCACAGCAGTGGACAACAGGTTAAATTAAAATATAAAATCTAAACAGGGGTACAACTCACAGCTATTTGCCGGTGCTTATTATAAAACAATGAAAATAAGCCCAGTCTGTGATATAATCACTGGGTAATGAAAAAGATTGCACTTGAATGAAATGAGCATTCGGCTTTGTTGCTGGGCATCAGGGCTGCTGCTGGGACACTGCACAGCCAGCACTGACCTGGTGCTTTGCTTCCATGTGGAGCTGCAGCTGGATTGAATGCACCCCAGGAGGGCCTGCAGTCTGAATGTGCCAAACATCTTCTGAAAGACTAGAATAAAGTGTTACTGACGAATAAATCCCAACTTCATTATCCTTAAGTGGTGGAGGTGAACAAGTGGTGTAATTAGGCTAATGTGGTCAGTGGCCTTTGGAGGAGAGTTGCTTTTAAGTAAAAGCAGTAGAACCTGAATGAGAAAATAATTGGATTTATGGGCTTTGGGACATAGATTTAATAATGCTTTTTGATGAAAAATCTGATGTACAAACAGTGAAGTCCCACAAGGGGTCAGGCATAGGAAGGGCTTGAGAAGAAGGTGCACAGCAGTGCACAGCACCATACAGCTTCTTTGTAGAAGCTATACTGCTCTGACATTACTGCTGTAGGCCCCTTCTTGAGAAGCACTTTCATGTTATTCCAAATTTTGTAGGACTTTTCATACACTGATCAACTAACTGTAAATTTTGTCTGTAAGTTGGAAATCTGCAGCTCTGCTGAAGGCATTGCTACCTTGGTGCTCTTGCACGAGTAGGCTTCTGCCTTATTAAACCAGAGCTCCTTGTCCTCTCCAGGGTGAGCCTACCACTGTACCCAATTCACCTCACTGCCTAACAGCTCTTCCCCAAAAAGTTCTTTGCAAATTAACTTAATTAGCAAATGACCTACCATTAAAGTACAATGCCATTTTCTGTCTGAAGAACGTCACTGACGGGTCTCCAGATTCCAGAACGTTTTTATCTACCAGTCGATAGCAAAGCTCCCAACATGTGTACTATCAGACAATCAAAGCACTGATGGCACGGCAATCACTCAGAGCTACGAGAACACAATGCCTCTCCTAATGACAGGAGCCTTATCTGAGATTTGCAGGACCTGATCAATTGAACAAGGCACTAGCTGGTAATCAATAGTTTTCTATCATTATAGCAACCCCATTCATACTGCCAGAGTAAAAGTTAGTCAGCATTTTCATTTCATGCATCTTTCTGGTTTCTTTATTTATTTCTGTGGTCCGCTCAGGTGGCTGAGCTCAAGCCTGATCTACCAAGATGTGGGCTTGGAAACGGTCACCTCCCGAACAGCCGAGTGATTTTTTGGGATTACTTTTTACTGAATTTTCTTTTTGATGTATCCAAAAAGGGAAAGCTAATGCGCAGCTGCCTTGGACAGCACTGTCTGGGGGAGTTGCAGTGGGGATAGTGCTGCAGAAATACCATGGCTGCTGCTATCAGTGCCTGTGGGACTGGCAGGGCTCTGCACTGACCGTACTGTGACCACTTCGGTTGCTACTCCTCCATCTGCCTCTTAGCTGCATAGGTGTGTTGATGTCAGCACTGGAGCACAGGTTTTAAACCCTTGAATTTTGGCATTTATTTTACAAATAGACCTGTACAAGTAGAGCGTGACGTGACAGTCTTCCATCCAGTATTTTCAACAATAGAAGCTAAGATCAGTCTCCTAAGTCTGTATCCAGGCTCTTAAACAGAAGATGTGATTTTCTGAAGCTCTAAGCCCCTGCTAGCTCCTACTAATTGGATACTCAGCACTCTTCAAATTTACTTATTTATGAGCTGAATTACGGATTTAAGAGCTTAGGTTTGGGTTTCTATTTCTGACACCTCAGGTTTTTTTTTAAGTCTCTGTTTTTAAACTTGGTGTTCTTGCTATGCTGAGTGCCTAGTGAAGAGACGCACCCCACCTGCAGCAAATGTTTGCAACTTCCCCCTCAGATCAGCAGCATTGAGATTGCCTCTGTCTTTTCCTTGGTGCTGTTGAGCTGAGTGAAGTGCAGTCAATTCATCCAATACCCAAAGCAGTGTGAGCCTCAGCTTCCCAAAATGCCCTTGTTTTTAGTGGCACCTTTTCTATGAGTTGGAAGGAGACTTTGGTGATGACAATAGCTCTGCCCAGATTAGCATCTCCATTAAATCTAGGGCAAGATGATTAGAGTTAATAAAGAGGAGGTAAAACATCCCTGTGCCATGGAGCAACTGTGAGCTGGTGCTTGCTGCTCTTTCTTTATCTGGTGCCTTTTAACACAGCCCAAAAATAACTCGAAACATCCACATGGAAGGAGTGCCTGGTATTGCTGTTCGGTGGAGAAGGGGCTCTGGAAGGGTGGTTCTGGGGCTGAATGGCACTTATGGGGTGGGATGGGACCAATAAGATACCTTCAGCTCCAAAGTGGCTTTCTTTGCTTGACACACAACCCATCACTTCTCTTGGATGAGAGTTAAAGTTTGTGGTCTGGTTACAAGGCCAGTGGAAAAAGCAGTTCTTATTACTTGTGGTCATATAGTTGTCCTTGCCTGTTAAAACAATGCAGGTTTAGGAGCAGATTTCCACCTTTGGCTGGAAGATAAAATGCTCTGTTTTCATTCATTATTTTGCTGTGTAAATAATTCACTTTAATATTTAGTCACAAACTCTCATCTTGCTGTGGTTTGCTTGTCCCTGTGGCCACCAATGTAAGCAGGCCTTGCAGCTGGCTTTGGGTTGCTGGCTGGATGGTGGGTTTGGGCTCCCAGACATGAGTGCATCTCTTTATGCATTCTTTATCATATTTGTAGAGAAATATACTATCTCATTTCAATGTAATTAACTTTGTCACTGCGCAATTAGTTTATAGGATTTATTAATGCAACTATTAAAGCCAGCTAACAAGCTGTGGCAATCCCTGTGTGGATTTTAAACCACAATACAGACAGGCATAATAATAAAATGAAAACTTTTCAATATTCTCCTGTGGGTGAAATCCTGGGTCCCTCACATATTTTACAGTGCCCTGAAATTAAAGAGTCTGCCAGCAGCTCAAACCCCAGCATCCTCACTCGGATTTTGCTTTGGTTGGTCGAGGCAAATTCCTACTGTCTTGTGTATTTTTGGGGGTGTGTGTGGGTTTTTTCAATGTCACTGTGATAGAGTGTTCCCACACATTTAGCCTGGCAAGACAGTGGGATTTATACTGCTCAGAAAGGGGATTTTTTCTGGACCTCTCAGTTTTCTGGGTTTGGCCCTGGCTGTCACTTTAGCAGAAGTGAATCTATACCTCAAGAGGAAAATTAAGGCAGAGCAGGGTGGATAGGAACAGACTTGAAAGACAGAAGTATTTATGATTTCAGTGTTATGATTGAAACAACTGTTCTAATTCTATATTTATGCTTTCATAGTAGGAGCTTATATGTAGGTATAGACTGAAAAAAAAGAAAGAAACCCCCTAAGCCAAAGCTTATACTTGCCTTTTTTTTAAATTTTTTTTTACTTAGAAGGAAATTAGGGAGCACTGGCCTTTTCATCTTCAAGACTCCTACTTGAAGTAAAATGGGAAAGATCAGGTTTTCATTGCAGGGTTATTAGATTTGGCTTCATGTGGATTCAGTTTACAGGAATTAAAGGAAATCTTAACCATGCACCTTGCCTTGCCCCTGTGGCTCTCACAGCAGAGAAAGACGTGATCCCTTCCCTAGAACAAACAATTATCCTTTAAACAGCGTTTAAAGTGAAGCAGGCACAGCTTAGTGCTAGGAAAGGCCATTGGTGCTGCAGGGCTTGACCTGCCAGCAGGCAGCCATGAGCCAAGGGACACTGCCCAGTGCCGTGGCATCACCACCCTGCCAGCCAGGAACCCTCCTTGGTAATTAAACTGTACACAATCGTGTGTAATGCCTTCGGCAACAGCAGTGCTTTGGCAAACTGGTGGTTGTCTATCTGTGCCTGAGATTGTCTCTAAATTGGGTGTAATGTGACCTTTAATTAGAAGGCTGAAGAGATGCTCATTTCTTACTGCAAACTCTTCAGGTGAGATATGAATGCAAAAAGAAAGTATATTGGGCATGTTTTATTGCCAAACTGGGACAGAAGGGAGGGATATATCCTCTTTGCACTCGGAAAACAGCAGTGAGAAAAGAGACCCCAAAACACAGAGATTTCTTGCTGGCCACAGAAAAAGCACTCATCATGTGAGCCCAGCTGGTTCATGCCCTGTTCTTCACAGAGATTGGTCTGGTTTTTGTGCACGGGATTTGCTTTGCTCTTGAACTTCATTTTGAGGTCCCCATGCCCCAAAGCCATCTCCGTCCCTGCAGCCCGCGGGTATCTCCAGGGCAGAGGATATCTGTAGGTGTGATTGAGTTAATGGCACTGCGGGCCTTCTTCCAGGTCAGGAGCTGCGAGTTCCCCGATTTAGCCGTGTTTGCTCTCTTTCAGAGCCTGTTATGCAGATTTGTCATGTGAGAACACGTGCTCCCAGCTGCGTTGGAGGTGCTTGTCACAAGATGAAATGTCTGACTTTAGGTGAAGCGTCAAATTGATTTAAATATTCTGCTGAGAGATGGAAGTTATTTTCAGAAAAATATTTTTGTTTTCTCTTTATGAGATTATTAATTTCATGAAGACATCGAAGATGATGTTATTGGCAAAATAAATGCAGTCTTTGAGTGGAAAATTAAAGGATTTATGTGTATGTACATAAGCATGGAGAGAAAGTAGGCCATTAGTTAGAAATTTCAGGTTTTGAATCAACATACTTGGAAGAAGCGATTGGAGTATAAGCATTAAAACCAAATAACAGTAACTCCGGTTTCATAAGCCCAGGTTATTCTGTGTGGTTCAGAGCATCCAATGTGGGAAATAGCAGCTGAAATTCTGGCTCTGCTGAAGCTGAGGGGAGCTCTGCCATCACCGTCAGCATGGCCAGCATCAACCCAAGGGAAGCTGTTGCTGCAGCACAGGGTGATTGTCTGCAACAAATTCAGATTTTCTTCCTGTTAGAGCTCTCTGTTCAGAATGGAGCAATAAATGGAAATTTCAGCTGTGAAACACAGTGAGGAGAGATTCCCTCCTCCCTGTTCTGCCACTTGGGAAGGGAAGGATCAGCTGTTTGAGGGGCAGAAGGATTACACAGTAAAGTCTTGTCAAATATTGGAAATATTTATATGAAACACCTGCAACAAACTCCGTACCTGAGAATCTGACTCTGGGTAATATAATTTAAATATTTATTATGTTATATTTTACTAAGGTTTGTCCAGCTTTTAGGTTTGATTCAATAATGGTTATCATTAAAGGTAGTTACACCGCTTCTTTCTTTTCACCTATGTTGAGTAATTATATTTGTTCTTTGATGGAGAATTGCATTTCTATATCAGCCATTGCTCCTTAGATGAAATATTTTCCTTGGAAGTGAATTAAGCTTAATTAAATAGACTGACTCAATTCTAAAAGAAATTGTCCATCTAGAATTGTAATGCTGTTTAATTCACCTGTCCTTAAGTTGTCTTTTAGTTAACTCAGAGGATCTTCCTGAAGGAGCTGTTTCTGTTCCAAGTTTGAAGGGACAAGTTGTACAGATTCGTGCTCCTGGAAGGAGACTTTTGCTCAGTGTCATTCAGAAAGGGGATAAAAGGGGCTTAGGGAAGATACAGCAGGTTTTGCCCCAGCGTGGGCCACCTGGGACAAGGTAGGCATGTTCAGTGCTTGCTTCTGAGCTGGGGCCTCCCAGCTGCAGCTGTGTTTGTGGTGGCTGTGACCCCCGGCACATCTGCACTCAGAGCAGCGAAGGACAGAAGCCCAGAGGTGACTCTCAGCACTGCTGGCTGTGACTTGGCCAAGCTGCCTAGGTGTGAAATTAATTGCTGGAGTAATTCAGGTGGAGACAGGCCTTGTTAAGATATGCCCATCTGTGAGGTGAGGAGACTCTCCCATAAGTGAAAAGGTATAAAGGAAGAAGGCAAATACCAGGAGAGTTCTGTACCCTCAGCTCGATTCAGACCCCGTACTTTCTGATGGTTTATCATTCTGGAGGTATTTTCTAGAGGACGATTGCAGACTTCCTTCTCCTTCTGTGAGTAATTTTGGCAGGACCTGTGATTTTGGAAAGAAGCAGTTGCTGGGCAGCCGGGTGCTGGCAGTGCCCTGGTAGCTCCTGCAACACCCTGCACCCTTCAGCAGCCAGCATGCCCACCTTGGTGTTGTGCTCATTGCTGCTCCTTCCCTTCTGTGGCTGCTTGCCTTTACCTTCCCCATGCAATGCTAAAACTGCCAATCACAGAACAAACCTCTAAAGAGAACAGTTGCTTCTCTGGATGGAGCTGTCATCGCACCCCTTAAACCACATTTCCACCTGGGTTATGCTGACAAGCTCAATCTATCATTATTTTGTTTACTTGGCAAATGTTGAGCTGTCTTTGGCGTGTATTGTCTTGGGTCTTAAGTGATTCTATCCAATTTTAAATGATCTGTGTCTATTATGGTTTTGGCAGCATCCCTGCGTTGTCTGTGGTGAATCTATTACACCCAGCCATCTTCTCCCTTAATTTCCTGAGTTAAACCCAAAAATCACAGAGCTGTATGAAGTTAAAAACCAGAAACCATTGTGCTTTTTTTTTCCCCGCATCAAATCATATTAGGAGAGATTTGTGTTGTATTTGCACTGACATTTACCTATACGCTTCTGCATCAATGAGCTGTGCTAGTTTGGTTCTTTTTTTCCCCCTGTATTGAAACAAAAACTGCTGCAGGCACTAATTCATTAAATAACACCCTTTCCCTTGACTTCTCTCCTGCCTGTCTTACTTTTCCAAACTGAAATCTTCCAAAATAAACTCAAATTTTGTTCTGCAAGTTGTGTTTCATGCACCCAAATCCAATTTAATATGCACAAGTGAGCAGTCCTGTACATCCACATTAAGGAGCTGAGTTGAAGTGCCTTTGGAAAACATCAAGCCCCAAGACAGAGGAGTTTAAAGATTAGATTTACATGTTTTTGCCTCAGCTACATCTCCAGGAATTGAGAGTCCATCTACCTAAGCATATGAGCCATCACATTCTGCAGGCTGTTCCTGTAGCCTTGTGCTCAGATGGAGATTTTTCAGGCACACACACACACCAGTGTTTCAAACTGGCTCCAGCGGGGAATATTGCTGACAGGCTCCATCCATGGTAGAAAATAATTTCCAATTTTAGTATTTAAATTTGTACATCTTCCGACAGCACCTCATTCCATTATCTGCTCTCAGCAAGCAGGGCAGCCACCGTATGGCTGGACAGCATGGCATGAGCTTGTGCTGACATCGAGGTGAGACAGGCAGCACCTGGGAGAAGGAAATGTTATTTACTCCATTTTACAGAGAACCAACAGATGCATGGAGAAAATAAACACCGTTCCTGAAAATACCACCAGCAATTGGACCTTGATCATTTAAAATCTATACAGAATTCTTGTCTGCACACCTGTATTTCCTTCTGCATCCCTTAGGGTGCCACAGCTGCCTCCTGTAACTGCACAACTGATATTCCTGGAGTCATCCTGAGGTCCTCAGTTCAGTGCTGTGTAGTTTAACTTTTCTCTCTGGCCTTTCTCTGAGCATCTCTCACGGAGGTCCCCAAGCAGCTGGGTTCCCAGCTGTAGGGTTTTACCTCGCTCCCCCTCTCCTATGCTTGCTGCTCTACCTGAATTGTTTTTTTTATGATGAGATGACAACATCTGTGTCTATTTACAGCTGATTTGTTCTGACTACCAAGATACAGACCAAAGGTTTAGGTTTCCTGTGCTGGAACTGTGCTGTGGTACCATTTAAAATATGCAATAATGCTTGGTTTCAGTATAGCTAGCTTTTCTTCTTAGAGCACCATTCTCTTCCCAACAAAATATGTAGTAGGTAAGTCCCCTTTGTCTGTCCTTGTATTGCAAATCTCCTTGGCTAGTCACTAGATTAGGGAATATAGACTCATCTACCTTCTAATCTT
Organism: Centrocercus urophasianus; assembly: GCF_019232065.1. Taxonomy (NCBI): domain Eukaryota; kingdom Metazoa; phylum Chordata; class Aves; order Galliformes; family Phasianidae; genus Centrocercus; species Centrocercus urophasianus. The sequence continues at coordinate 13,992,866 of NW_024884822.1, forward strand.
CCTCCTCTGTTTGAACTTTTGCTTTGCTCAAATACTTAATAGTTTTCCGGTCTTATAATTTTGAGAGTAAGAGCAGCTTCCTGGATATTCTGTATTTGTCTTTATTCGTGCGGTCCTGTTTTAATCAAGAATCTTATTTTATACTCTGAATGGAAGGGAAATCTAATAGTTCTTGAAAATTAAAACATGAAATTGAAATTAAAATCAAATTTCAGCCCTTAATTAATCTCATAAATGGAAATAACCAAGTGGATGAAGGGAGCCAGCCTGCTGCATGCAGTGCTGCGAGGTGAGGCATCACAGTGCTGGCGTGAAGGGGTGCTGCTGTTTGTTAGACCTTGAGTTCTAAAACCTACTTAATTCTCTTTGTCTCTTCTCCTGTACAAGGAGAGCTGCTGCTGTCGCTGTCGGGTGGTGAGCAGCTCCTTGGTGCCCCTCTGAAAGGAGATAAAAATACCAGCGAGCCTTGCAGGATCAGACTGGGATATTTGCGATGCTGCCAGCAGCATCAGTGCTGCAGAGCACAGCAGCACAGAGCATGGCCGGATCCTGGAGTTTCCTTTGGAAGTCTGCAGGCATATGTAACAAAAATCTGGAATACTTGTGGGTATTTGTGCCACCGTGGGTGTTGTGCACCCATGAGTTGATTGTGTGCTCTTTTGTAGTCCGTGTGTGCTGAGAGGCTCTTGTTTTCCTCCCAAGTTGTTCACAGTGCTGATTTCTCCAGCTCAGATGGTCTTGGAAAAATGCCATTCCAGGTAAAAGACCAACAGGAGCTGCATAGAAAGCTGGTGGATAAAAGGGGGCTTTTTCAGCCAGCATAGCAATGGGGGTTTTCCAATACAGCCCTGGGGCTGTACTGCAGCTGGAGCTTCATCTGAGAACATGGCACTAATTCCTTACCTGCAGGACAGCCTCACAACAAGTGGCATTTCCAAAGAGAAAGCCAACAGGTGATTTAAGACTGCATAATTCTCTACAATTTGACATTTGGAAATGAAGTTGCTCCTTTCAGAGGCTGAGGGAATTGTACAAACTTTTTTTTCTCCAATGTCAGGTTTGCTCATCTCAAATCTCAAGGAAGAAGGGAATTACTGACACAGTCGTGTGATGGGAAGGCTCGCTGCCCAGATTTTAACACAGCTCTTGGAAATGTGGTTTGAATTTTGGGCAGTCCTGTGTAGAGCCAGGAGTTGGACCGGATGATCCTTGTGGTTCCCTTCCAACCTGGGATATTCTGTGATTTTCACATTCACTTTTGAAACAAATTGTTGTTTCTGATGCTCAGTGTGTGCGTTTCCTTTGTACACGTGGCTGCCAACCTGCTCTGTACACACAGGTCACTGTTGTTAGCACTTACCTGTACCACGTGCCTACAGTTGCTCCCACCACGTTAATGCATCCACCACTTCCTCCCATCCAGATACATCCTTAAGCATTCAAATGATTTTATCCTTCAGATCCCGTAAGAAATAAGGCAGGATAAGGTGGCATTTTGCTGGATTACTATGCAGTATCTTGAGCAATTTGAGCACTTTCCTCAATGGAATTAAGTGAAAGAAAGTGGGAAGGAATGGGCTGGCTCTGTTTCTGTGGAGAAACATACAGGTCCATTTTCTTTACATTATCTTTTCTGAGGTCACGAAAGGATGATGGATTAGGTCCCAAAGGATGTGTTTGTAGTAATTATGTTCCCAGGTTATTTAGTGAGTGTGGTTTCCTTTTACTTACAGCAGTGTTATTTAGAATTAAATAAATAATTTGCTTTAATAGTTAGTCTCCAATCATTGTATGAATTATGTTTGCTGCACGTAATGAGAAAATTGCACTGTGCAATTTTAATGTGTACGTTAGCATGTTTATTGTGGGGCCAGGTTTATGTGTAAAGAGACAAGTAATCATCTAAAAGCGTGTTAAAACAATATTTGATTTTTTTCTTGTTGTTGCTGGCTTAGTGACTAAAAGAAGACTCCAGCTGCCTCCTGCCTTTGATAAACAGTGAAAAAGAGCTGTAGTGGTTTGAAGGGGATGAGAACAGTGCTGGTATTGATTGACCAACCCAAGCCATTCCATGATTCTGTAACTTATGTTTATCTGCTCAATGCAACCCTGCATAGAATCTTTAAAGTTGGAAAAGACCTCCAGGGTCACCTAGTCCAACCATCCACTTACCACCAATATTGCCCACTGACCATGTCCCTGAGTACCACATCTGCATGTTTCTAGAGTACTGAAGCTTTATCCATTTCTGTCACCATCTTGGGTCTTTCCAGGAAATTAGCAAATTTGGATTCAAATTGTTTAGAAGGGCATTAAGCTGTTGTTTCAGAATGTCTGCTCATCTGATGTTCACGTTGAATGTGTGGTGTCCCTCTCTGCACGTGGCTCAGCGCATGGTGGGTGGGTTGGGAACCCCAGATGCAGAGTGAGCTATTGAGACCACAGGGAATTGCTAGAATTAATGGCAGGTTAACAGGGGGTATTGGAGGGTTTTGGCAATTTCTTCCTGTGGATGTATATTACGATCAGTCCCCAGAAATGGGGTTCCTGGTATTTGTGGTCTTCTGGGAACAGAGAGGAGATGGAGAGGAGTTTGCTCGGGTGTATTGTTAACATGGAAATGCACTGCTGTCCTACTTCTCCTATATCTGAGCTGTCCACTAGCCTGGAACAGGAGGAAAATTATTCCTACATCTGCCAAGTGGGTGGAAGAGCAAAAGCAAGGGTCGTGTACACTAATGCCATGATCTGGCTCATTGAGCATTTCTATTCACGTCTCCTGTTAAGGAACTGAGAACATGAACTAAGTGCATTCCGCTGATACGAGAGGTTTCAGCTTGTATCTGAAAAGGTGACCTTTTGGATCTCAGGGCTTGGGTGTGAAGAATTGTTTGTTGGTCCAGTTTTATCTGTATATTCAGTGCTACAGAGATGCAGGATGCTATGAATATAAATCTTCACTGAAAATAAATAAAAAACCCAAGAGCAGCAGCGCAGCAAACCTGGTAAAAACAGCTGTTGGTCCTGACTCAGATGTGTAGGCACGGTTTGTTCTTAGAACCAGTAGAAATGGGGCACTTCTGTGCTGTAGAATACTGGCATTTCAAAATTCACTGAGAAATTAGAGATTGGGGATATTACCGATAAAAAACAACGCTTATGAATCCAGAAATGTTTTCGTCAATAATGCTTCCGGGGATTCCAAGCTATTCCTCCGAGAGATGTGCTATAAATGGTGGTCTGCTTTGAACTGGTAATCTAGTAACAGCTTGCTTCGTAATTTTTAATTGGCATTCTAATTAATTACCTTTGTTGTTGTCATTTTAATGGAATCAAGCTTTGGGTGCTTTGTTTCATGGGTGCTTTGTATTCAGCGTGTCCTTTGGAACCGATACCTAATCCTGTTAGGGTAGAAGAGAGGAAGTACGGCTTTGGCTTTCGTTCCTGTTATGGTTAATGAGGGAGGGAAAATAACCAACAGGCACAAACAAAGTCACAGGGTCTTTTTTATTTTTGTTCCTTTAACTGTATTTCTTCTTCCCTGCTCTTCATTTGTTGGTTTGGTTTTTTTTTTTTGAGGGGGGGGAAGAGGCTAGAAGCAAGTAACCTCTACCAAAAATTTGCATGGGATGCACTAAATTCACTTTTTCTACCTAGCTCAAGTTGTTAAAAGAAAATATAGCTCACCTCTCCTCAATAATACTTAAATAACACCCTGAATTCATTGCTGCTACTTTTCATTTGATGCACAGAATTATGCTCTATAAAATACAAGAAACATCTGAGCACTTTGAGGACAGAAAGTGTGCTTACTGAAATATTTTATTCTGTGCCTGGTTTCAAGCCTTTGTAATAAAATGAAACAGGACCTGGCTGTGAAGTGAACCTTAATTCAAGCAGACAGAGCTCTCTCTCCAGGGGGACACACTTTACTGGTCGTTGTGTGTTGCTGTAGCCTTTAATGCAGGTGTTTTCCTTTAGTGGTAGATGCCCAGCGTTGAGTGGAACGTGATGGGTGCACCTAGCAAGGACTGACTGCAAAGCCAGTCCCTGCCCTGTGCCCTGCTGGGGGGCTGTACCTTTAGGAGCAGACTTCTGTATGATCTGTGGGAATGGCAGGTGCCAGTAGAGCTGGAGAAGGTGCTGGAATGGTCTGGTGCCTAAAAGCTTTCCAAAGACAGCTGATAGCACTTATGTTTTGTGCAACACTGGTGAATGCAGGGTTAGAAAGTGCACATTGCATAAATATAGTTTTCTCGTCTGTTTCTGTACATTTTGATATTGATGAATTGCAACTGAGGGAACAGAGGTGGTGGACAAATTACCAGTGTTCAATTGCAGGGGCAGATTTTGGCCAGAATTACAACTGTGTATGCCTGTAAGTGCTCTGCAGATGCACGTGAGGATGGGACACTGCCTGCAGCATCTCTCTTGCTGGGAGTGAGCTGAATCCTGGCGTGACTGAGCCATATTTGTGAATTCCACGTTGGGGCTGTGGGCTGCTTAGGCTGCAGGTTTTTTTGGAAGGACTTGCCATGATGTTCCTGAAAGTCTGTAACCATGCAGTAGTGCACAGCATCATCCCTTGAGCACTGCCTTAGGCTGCTGCTCCCCCTTTAAAGATGGTGCTAAACATCTTCCTTTTGCTCACAGTAGAATCAGAAAAGAATTGTAAATGTATAAAAATACATGTTTTTATGAATTTGTATGGATATGTGAAGACCCAGTCAGTGATGAAAATTGTATTTATTCTTCTGCAAAGCAGCCTTGTGTGATGGAACCAGGAGATACCCTGTCCATTAGCAGGGATGGCATGTCCATGCTACAAATGTAAAGAGTTGCTAAGCAACATCCAGAAATGCATTCAAATCTTGGAGCATGGACATTGATCCTGCAAAATTTTTCATGTGTACCCAAGCAGTTCGGTTAGATCTGACCAGTCTGTCCATGCAGGTAGCACCAGGCATCAGCTTGTTTGCGGGAGCGTGAACCTGTCTGCTTCAGCATCTGGTACAGCAGGGAGAGGTGGGTGGGTGTTGGCTCTCAAGTTGCTACTCTAAAAACCTGCTATTGCTAAATGCTGGTAAACATCTCTTTGGTTTTTGGTGTCCTCAGCTTGAGGGTGAAGCGAGGGGTATGCAAATGGAGGATCCCCAATTACGTTTCAGCGATAGGTTCAGTGGTTACCAGCATAATCAGTTTGTACTCCCTGATCTTTGGCTGAAAATTACTGAGTAAATGTCAGTCTGTATCATCCTCTGCTGATCTTTGCAAAGGCATAAGCGTTGCTGCTTAATATGTTGCTCATTCTGAACTCTATTATGTTTCTATTTTTAAGGCTATTGAAATCAAACTAGATTAGCTAAAATTTAGACTACTGAGACAACTAAAAGAACATTTTATTATCCGTTATTACTGTAGCATGGAGCTTTTAAGATTCAATTATTGTTTTACTCCACTGCTGACAGCTCCTACACCTTTCACCCACTCTGATTTAACTTCTCACTGGTCCCTGTGGCCTCCCTTGTCTGCTGTGTATTGTTTCACGAACACTGGGGAGAGGAGCTTCTTTTCAGCAGTTAGGCAGTAGGTGCAAGGGAATCTATCAAATTAAACCACGGATCTGTAAGTGAATTGTTACATTTGGAGCACATCCTGGGAAGGATAGACATTGGCACGTTAACAATTAACATTTGTTAATTAATGCAAGCAAAGAATAGAGGTTGAAAAGTACTTCAGTGTAAACCCTAAATTTGCTATAGTGTATCTTTGAGACTTTCCTTGCTCTTGCCCAAATCTTGTGCACCAGCTATGGAACCAAAACTCCTGGTGGAGTCGTGTCTATGGCTGCACCAAGTAAAGGATCGTGCCTCTGATGCAGTAGTCACTGCACAGCTGTTACATGGCCCTGCACCTGGACAGCACTGGCTTCTCTGGGGCTCCCTGGCTTTCTCTGGAGCTCTGCACTGCAAAGAAGCAATAGCTGACTCAAAGAGAGAAAATTCATGCCATACTTGGCTCCCATGTTCTGCCTGGTTGGTTTGGTAACAGTGGTGAGTCACGTTACAAAATTTTATACTAGCTACTCCAGTAACTGTTCTTTGTACATAAAGGAGGAACAGAGAGCTCAAGATCCAGAGGATGGTCAAATCTGCTTGACCTCAGCCTGTACCTGCATCGGGATTTGCACTGCGGTGCAGCAGGTACAAAAAAGAGGAGCAGAGCTGCTGATAACCATCACAGAAAATTCTCCAGGAATTTTTTTCATCGTAACAGTGAATTTCACCCTGAACTGAGTGTCACCACAAGCCCTGTTCATCATTTATGTCTCAAAGCGCTGTGTTTGGAGGAGGTGAATGGTGTGCAGGCATTTTGCTGACCTGCTGCTGAGGACAAATGTTGACCTACGTGCCCAGAGCTACTCTGCATAAGCAGAATAGAGAGCAAAGGTATCAAACCCTGAGAAAGAAGCTCTCCTTCTCATGATAAGTTTCAGAGGTGACAGTTTGAAATGATGAATGGTGCATATTGAAAACAACCCGACATTAATTAAGAAGAGAGAGTTAACATTCTGTGCTATTTCATAATGATGACATTCTCCTTGAAATATATACAACATCTGCGTACCGAAGCGCAGACACAAGACATCAATAAATACTCGTCTTTGAAAAATGTAATTTCTTGATAAATATTGCATTAAAGGAGATGATGCTGATGTCTGCTCAGTGTGTGTTGGGGAGCCTGGCAAGGTTACAGTGATGGTGTGTTCTCGCTTTCAGCTTGTGTTGCATCAATTAGGCTCAATCCACCTGGTGCTGCAGTCACTGCTTTGTACCATCTCCTTTGTGGCTTCAGCCCTGAAAGGAGCACAGAACGACCTTCTAGAAAACAGTGCTTTCTTGCCAGCTGTCCAATTGTTATTTCCATCAATATCAAACTAATTAAAACCTTGATGATCAATATTCTAGCCTTTGTATTTGTTTCTCTTATCTATCTCAACACGTGTTCTTGCTCTGTCTCTTCTTTTTGCCCATGAGGTCTTAATTAAAGATTAACAAATCAGCTGGAATTCAACAAGAGAACTGAGCCAAAGTTAAAAATATGAACTCATAGAAGCCCTGCTGCAAGCTTGGAAGAATTCTTTTTTTTTTTTTTTTTTTTTTTTTTTCGAGTTGGTTGGATTTATTTGAATGCTTACAAAGCTGTTTTTCTGTTTCTGATGTTAGTGGTGTCCTGTACAGCTGGAAGCAGAACTCAGCAGTGAGATGAGAGAGACCACTCCTGTGTGTGGATTCATGTCAGTGGCTTTGGGAGAAAGAACCTCAAGCCCTGAGTTAAATGTGGGAAGAATTCGGAGATGAGGAGATTAAGAAAGGGTGCAGACTGCAGATTAAGAAAGATCTGTGTCATGGCAAGATGGACAAATTATTGTTTTGATATTAATTACTGAATATGAAACATGAAGGTCTTTTTTTGCTGTGATTTCTTCACCCGAGTCTGCAAATGCTTTTTATACTTTCATTTTTTGAGAGCTATGGAAAAGACACCCTTTGGTGTGCTGGGCAACCTCAAGGCAAAGGCAAATGCTTCCAAACCAGCTAACAGTGACAGCTGTGTGGGGTTTGAACAAAATTGCCTGTTTTGCCCATAGTATGGCTGGTGTCTCACATAGCAAAGATATGAAAGATATAGAAAGCTGTACTGAGCATGAGAAAGTGCCTTCTTGAGCAGGGGCACAACAAGCCCCTCTATGTACTCTATGAGCCATGAAATAACACTGTTGCCCAAGCCTTGACCTGGATCTTGAGCGTGTGGGGGTCTCTGCCTGCAGATCGGCCGCCAGCTCTACAACAGGGTGTAACCAGCCAAGCTGGAGCCAGTGCTCATCTGCATCTCAGCTTCACCTCACCCCAATGTGAACAGCTGGCCATGAGAACACTTTGTTATCATTTATTGCCTTTGTGGGGGGATGGAACTTGACAACCGTTGAGGTCACCTCCAACCCAAGCCATTCCATGATTCTTCTTTGAAGAAACACCAAAAATGAAGCTTCTCTCCTGCTTCTTTTTCAATGTGTTGTTTTTAAAAAAGCCTTTTTTTTTTATTTTATTTTTTGGCTGGAAGCAGCAAGCAGATGAATGTGTTGACAAGCAGTACCTCAGCAAAGAACAGAAGTGGGAAAGAACAGCTTGAGAGAGGTAATCTTCTGCCACCTGAGAAGAAATGCACATAGGAGTGAGAGATGAGCAGGTAATAAAGGTATATTTGCCTTTAATGCATCCATCGCCTGGTATGCAAGCAGGAATGGAATGAGAGGCTATTTCTTACCCAGGCAGAGCAAACATCTGGCAGCATGGGCTGCAATGCACAGTGCTGCTGGGCTTGGTCGTGGGCTCACTGCTTTCTGTGCTTCGAGCCAGTTGGAGTTACCAGTAACTAGATAGATGGAAGCCCTAGGTTGTTTTTCTTTTTTCTTTCACAACTGCTGTGAAAAATTTGCAATGAAACTCGTAGCAGTAAAGCAGAGTTTTAAGTTTTGCTGTGACTTAAGAGGCTTTGCTGAAGGTTGATATTTCATTGAAAACTGAAAAGAAAGAGGCAGCATATTTTTGCCATGTGTTGTGTATCTAAATGAAACAGTTGTAGAATTGGAAATCTGAGGAAAATGGATGTTTTGGTAAAAGCAGTGGAGGTGGGCTTTGCTGCAGACCTCCTTCTGCTGCTGGGGCAAAGCATGTTGTCATTTTGGGGTCTGCCAGTACAATACAGATTTGGGATCTGCACCACATCTTTGGGTAACGGCGTTACGAGGGCAAATCCATGCAGACTGTGAAGTGCCCAAGGTCAGAGAGATGAGATTTGCACACAGAGAGAAGATACAGGCATTCAATGAAGAGACTGTGGGGAGGAAATAATGGGAGGCATCACATCATTAAGGATTTTTTGTAAAACCCACACAATTTTTTTTTTGTTGTTTATTTTCCTCATTACTGATAATTCTCTGAGATGGTTCCACGCACCAACTGTCTCCATCAGCCACCATCCCTCCAGGCCAGGTAGGAGTTCTTCAGCCTTCAGGGCTGGAAGGTGAGGAAAACATTACGCGTTCCTCCCCCGTTCCATTTGGTTTCTAAAGAGATTAAATTTACTGGGAGAGATTAAAAAAGAGATTAAAGAGATTCATTTTCCTGGAAAGAGGTCTCTCTCTCAAACAAAATACGAACATAAATAACAATACAAAGAGACTGGAAATATATACAGGAAATTTAAGATGCAGCTGCAGACAAAATAAGAAAAGAGATTTGAGAAAGAAACCATAAAACATAATATAATCTCACTGTTGATTTAGAATTACTCCATCCTTTCTTCATATCCCACCGGGCAAAATTTACACTTTGCAAATCTAAAAAAGGAACACACGTATAATCAGCAGCGCAAAGACCTACCTGTCCTTTTTCTGCAGCTTTCTTTCCATGGCACACATATATAGCATTATGGGTGTTGTTGGTGCTCTCCTTTTTGCATTAAAAAAACAAGTAGACGAAGGTTCTGTCTTTAAGAAGGGTTATACTACATGGGAGAACCTAATCTATGCTGTGTGGTAAAAGTCAGCCAAAGGAATAATTAATTCCCAAGGATTTTGTGGGGAATTTGGGCATCCGAATGTTTTCTCTGTGCTCAGGTATCTCTTAGTCTTACACCGAATTGAAGTGTGACCTCGGAGGGCAGATTGGATGAAGGCAGCCATCCAGCCAGCTTTTCTCCTACACAACTTATTACTGAAAAAACCAGCAGAGTATCTTGTCCAGAAGGCTATTGCAAGGCTTGTGTATTCCTTAAGCCTACTTATGTCTGCTTAGGACATAAGTAGAACTTAGACAGTCCCTAGACCTTGGCCCAAGGGAGAATGTCACATCAGTAGCATTCAAATCCCCCTATCTTCCTGGCTGGGCCTTCAGCTTTTATTCTGCTTTAATAGCATTGGTGTGAGGCCAAAGGCACGATCCAAAAATCTGGCTACAGAATCAGCAAAAACTCCCAGTAACGGATATAAGACTTCTTTTCCCTCTCTTAGACCTCGCATGGAAAAGAAACATCAGCAGTTTGGCTGTGCTGAGGACAGAACTGAGCAGTGTGACCAAAGAGGCTGAGGTCCATCATCCCTCCCACACCATTACACTGCCGATACGGGTCATCACAGTGAGATTTATTTATCTAAGGAAATTGAAATGAAAGAAAAAAACCTATCTACCAAACTGATTTATTTTTTTTATAATATTTAGTAGGATGGTGGACTTAAGCCCTTAGCTATTTTCAGCGGCTTAAACTTTTTCCTCATTACACAGCAGAGAAAAGCTCTTGGCTGTATGTGAAGTTTGACAGCTGCTCTTGAGCCTATGTGCATTGATGGCTGATCAGTTGGTTAGACGTAGCTGCTCTGATAGAAATCTTAAACTGATAGGGGGAGGTTAAACCAGCAAATTTTGTAGAAAGGATTGAACAAAAATCTTAAATGAAATCTGTAAATAATGAGAAGTATTTATGAGCTTAAACAGAAATCTGTGGAACGGTGATAAGTATTGTGACCTTCCTGCTAGGTTGAGGAGTGGCTTTGTGCTGGCTTTGAAAGAGATAGCATTCATCTGTTTGTGCTACAGCTCCCGTAGAATGGGCTGAAGAGGTGAGATAGATACAAGCTGTGCGCAGCCTACGGTTGCAATGACAGCTTGATTTTATCACTGCCACCTGCAATATGCAGCTCCGTAATCCTCCCAAAATCAAGATGCATTTTAAATGCAGGTGTAAGGATTTTTTTTATTTTCTTATTTTTCAGGAGCAGCAAAGCGCCTGGCAAAGGCTGTGCCTCCTCCAGAGCTCAGCCCTTGGCTGGCAGCAGGGTTTGTGTTGCTGTGCTTGCACGACTTTGGGAATGCAGAAACATGGCTTCCAGTTGTGGAAGGCATGATTGCTAAAGTCTTACTTAGCGGAGCAGGTGCCCTTGGTGCAGTGTTGTACAGCCTTCTGGTTACTTCACAACAGCTGTCAAACTAGATAGGGTTAGATAGGTTAGGTTGCATGTTAGGAGGAAGTTTTTCCCCCACAGGGTGGTGAGGCACTGGCACAGGTTGCCCAAGGAGGCTGTGGATGCCCCATCCCTGCAGGCATTCAAGGCCAGGCTGGATGTGGCTCTGGGCAGCCTGGGCTGCTGGTTGGTGACCTGCACACAGCAGGGGGTTGGAACCAGATGACCTTCAAGGTCTTTTTCAACTCAGGCCATTCTATGATTCAGACAGCTAGTAGTCACTGTCATGAGTTTGAATGGGATCACTGTGTTGGAGTAAAGCTACTCTAAATTGAAGCAAGTGAAGCTTTTCAAGACTGTAAGAGAGAAAGGAATAGCTAGGCTGGATCTTTCTGGAAATATGTGCTCGTACCTTCTGCATGGAAATTAAATATGTTCCTATCTAGTTCCCTTAAAAAAAAAAAGAAGAATAAACAAAAAAAGCCTGCTTGCTAGGTTTTAGATGGCAGAGGGACAATGTGCTTCTGGGACTGAGCTATCAGCAATTTACGGGAGAAATACTCTGAGATGAAACTTGTGGGTGTTCTTGAAACCTAACATTGGAAATGAGGTAATTTGGATTCTGTTCTTGAGTCTAGCCCAAGCATTCATTGAAAGTTATTGGAGACCCAGTAAAATTTCCTATATTTCAGCTTTGTGGTGTGTAGAGATCAGTTCATTGGTACTATGTTAAATAACAAGTAATAAGGTTATCAAAGTCATCAATACTTGTAATGTGTAGAAATCTTGCAGGACGTGGCTGTATTTTTGCTGGCTAGTGCTGATGTCGTAAAGCAGAAATAAGTGAAGAAGTAAATAAAGGGATGTAATAATTTTATAAGATGCTGCTAATGTTTTTTTCCCATAAATATTTTAGGTAATGCTCCAAGTTTGGAGTGTTTGATTTCTGTGGGTATTCTGGGGAAAGAAACAAGAAAAAAAGCAAAACTATCATATCGAATAACTCCAGCACGGCAGGCGTTGTATGTGCATGGGTATGCATGGTCTTCTGTATAGACACATACTCATAATGATAAAAAAAAATTGTTTTAATGCATCCTGGCTGTAGTATTTTCACATATTACAGTAATGCTATAAAGTTATCCAGCTTTTGCTACGTGGAAAGCGTATTACACGCTCGAGTGAGAGGCTCTCTTCAGGGAAGGTCAGATGTGGGGTGGATCTTGATGCTGGAGTGCATCTTGAACTATCATTCTTTATGATAGTGCCAACGTCAAGAAAATCTTGTTTTAGTTGGATAAGGCTGAATGCTATTGAAGTGGGTAGAAAGAACTTGAACTGAAGGAGCCCACAGAGATCACTTGCTGCCAGCTTTCGAGAGACGCGCTTTCTGATGTTTCAGTTGAACAGAGTTGAAAAATGTGTCTTTGTGAGTACGATTGCTCCTGGTCAACCTTCCTTCAGAAAAATTGCAGCCGTTTCCCACTGCAGTTTTGGCTTTCTCCTTCCCCTGCGTCTTTGGCCCAAAGCTGATGATGAATTCCTGGGATTTGCCTTTCTCCCTCACCCTTGTGTGTGCTTCTGTACAACGCAATGAAGATTGCAATCACTGCAGCTGAATCCACGCTCTGCTTCCCCCCATGCTCCTTCACCTCACATCTAGATTTTCCTTTTTTAGAGGAATCTCATTTGCAAAAATATGCTTTTGTCATGCAACATTATTTGTAGGCCTGCTATTAAGCTCTCGCTGCATTTATATTTTTGACAGTGTGCACCAATTTGCTCATAATTCCATTATGTTCTGTATATCACTGAATTGGGAGAATAATTTAGGCATATGTTAAAGCCTCTTGGTTTACACACATGAAATGCTATTCTGGTAACAAAGTAGTGAATATGTTTTATAATGGGACATATATCATTATAAATGGAACAGTGGTTTTACAAAATATTTTAAGAGGAAGGTAAATTAGATCATGAAATGTGCATAAGGGCTATAAATTATGCAGCAGTCTAAAGAATTATTATAAAGAGATTTGGTTGCGGCCTGAGCCCACAAAACTTTTAACTGTGGCCATTAAAATAAACCATATCAACCACTCACAATCACAGATGATGTATTACTTCTCGTGGAATGGTCATCTGCAACCTGAAAATTATTCACAACATGAAAATAATGGTCACTCCTAATTCTGGATGCAGATGTTTTTTAATGAGTGATCTGAAATGGGAAATGGTGGTGGTTTAAACTAGAGTTTTTATAGCTCTCTCTCTTGGCATTCAGAACACCTTTCCCCCAAGAGGTGCCTAGAATTCCTTAGATGGAAAAGGCTTTAATGTTTGATTTAGCTTGTGAAAGATGCTTCAGGGTGACACACCGAAGTGCCATGAGATGGAGGAGTGCATTTGACACCATTACTGCCATGGGATGTCTTAGATGTTGCAGAAAGAACTTCAGTTTCTCTTCTGACTGAAACAGGCGTCTCTTCATCTTTCCCCTTTTTATGTTTTTCATTTGCTTGTGATTTCTAACAGCATGTTTTTCTTCTCGTCCTTTTCAAGCTCCTGTAGCCAAGCCCTTCCCTAGGGAAGATTTCCTTCAGAATCCATTCGCAGACCTCACTGAAAACTTGTTGGTTGGGTGCCTCATCCCAGCAGGGGTGCAGGAATTGTCCATAAATGAAATTCATCCATTTGTACCATTGTGATCAGTGGGAGAATTTGCAGTGCTTTGGGCTCCTGCCCTGTGCTGGAGCAGAGCCCTGCAGTTCAGCAGTGCTGGGGGGGGCCCAGGGCAGCACCACAGGCACATCTCCCCATGCACCATTTCCCATCTATGTGTTGCTCTGTTGCACTGTGAACCCGTTTAATTTTTATGCTAGTGCAGGATGAAATTGCAGTTTGTATTTAACATTGACTCTATCATGGAAAACACCCGTCAGGAATTCTGGAGGAGAGACTGCCTTTATTTATTTTGTGAGCTGTGTTTGTTTGGAATCCTGGCTTTTTTAATGACCTCAAAAGCCCTTCCTGCTTCAGATGAATGTTACGACCTCCTCCCCATCAGTGCCCTGGCATCCAGACTGAAAGTGGGAGTAACATCTCAAACAGCACAGTGAAGAAGTGCTGCTTAAGAAAAAGGAGAGGAAGGGATAAAGCAAAGAGATGAAATTAAGCCATGATTAGCCATTACCCAGGTCATTAATTTCCAGGCTGTTTTAGGGAAGGAGAAATATAAGGAATATTTGTGGATCTCTTGTTCCTGAATATTTTTGTCCCTGTTCCCCAGGCTGGGACTGTCTCCATCCCTCCATCCCAGTTCAGGCTCTGCACGTGTTACTTTGGGAGCAGCTTCTCACCAGCATACCCAGATTTAGCTGCAGGACAGTGCTCTTTCAGATAAAACAGCCTAAAACCTCTGTCATCTCAATGATGGGAACAATTCTGTTTGCTTTATTTCTATATATACATATATGTGTGTGTGTATACATTTTCTTTTCTCCTTGGTACATACACGTTGTGAATGACCATTAATTTCAACAGAGTTGTTTATGCTGCACCAGAACTTGGCTTTGTAGGTGGCCGCTGTACTTATCCATCTTCCTTTGACCCTCAACCCTGAGAAATCCATGGGGAGAACGATGAAAAATTAATGCGACTTCGCATCTGCAGCTGTTCTTGGTGCATTAGTGTCACCAAGAAAGCAGTGCTGCACCCTTCTAAAAATGTTTTCTGCATATTATGTACCCAGTGACAGTCCACGCAAACTTTAATTTGAATGCATTTTGTTTGTGCTGTGTGACAGAATTGCCAGCTCTAGGGGTTTTGTCATTAAGTCTCCTGACAGTTGTTTTTTTCTTGTTTCTTTTCTTTTTTTTTCTTCTAATTTCTTCTGACAACAGAGCTATGTGATTTTTGTTGCTTTAGCCTAGTTTGATGTGAATTGATAATAATTACGGTAGTAATTAACATTATTTTCGTAGGATGGCTATAATTTGTCTGCAATTATAGCTGGAGTGGTAGAAATGCATCTCCAGTTTTTAAAGGAAAATAAAACTCTAACCTTCATGGTACTGGAGGAAAGAGCTTGGAAATGTTTTCAGAAGATTAAAAGCTGGAGGGCTAAACTTAAGCCTTCAGTTATTCTAAAGTTTGATCTTGTGATACAGAATCCTTGTTTTTATGTTTTGGGGATCCAACCTCTGAGTTGTGCACGTCCAGGGCTGGCAGTATCAATTGCATCATGGTGACCCATTAAGCCAGCGGCCTGTGGGCACTTACCTTTTCATCACCAATGTTAAAGTAATTTATGCAGGTAGAGTTTGAGACAAGTGTATTTGTTTGTTGTCTTGTTTTTTCACAGCTTGGCACTAACATAAATCAAACGTCATTTCTGCCTATTTTGCTTTGCGTGTGGCTTTTTCAGGGGAACTTCAGCTAATGGCACACTGTGGTTTTTCCAAGCCCTCCCCTAATATCCATTTGCTGCTTTGCAGTGCAGCTCTGGGATCTGTTTATTTCATTTATCATCACTCGTGAAGCTCCTTAAAATGTGGAAATCACCTCTTGCAGGTGATACTTAGGTTTTGCAGAATCAGGCTGTTTCATCTTCACTACTGGTGCCCAGCTTTGGCAATGCAGCAGAGCCCATGGTGGTGCATGGGGTGGAGGGAGGGGTTCTATGCAGCCCTGGCTGTGAGACCCTGTTTTGTAACTCTGTGAAGCATCTTGAAGACTGTGGGAGCCGTCGGGTGATCGTAAATGGTGATAATAGGAGGCCACAAAAGTGATTAAAGCTTCCAGTGATTCCTTTTTTGTGTGTAGTATGAAAATAGCTGGACAAAATAAGGAGAAGTTTATTTCTCCTTGTACCTGTCATCCTGAACTCTTGTAACCTAGAAATATTTGCTGGAAGTTCCTAAGCTTTACCCTTGGGCAGGTTTAACTCTTTGCTTCAGCCATGAGTCCTCTGATGTTTTCAGATTGCTTATTTGATTTTTATTCTGTTTGAGTTGGAAAACATGTTCCTTCTGCGGGTAATTTCTTTTAGCCAATCCACATGGCTCGAAAATGAGTTCAAATGCCTCAGAGGAGCCAATTCTTCCTAATGGATACATTGGATGTCACATATTTCTTCTTTACTCTTAGGATGTTTGCCTTCTGATCTTACAAAAGGCAATGCCGTAAGTAGAAAAATGTTTATCAGTGTAGCAGTAAGCAGAAGAAAAACCTCCAGCTAGCTTTAGTGGTATGTTAATTAATTATGAACAGCACAAAAGCCATATATGTTTAGCCACTCTTCTTACATCACAGTTATGTGTGTTGTAAGTCTTTACCTCTGTTTTCTGGGTATGGACAGAAAAATATCTGCATAATTTAGCATTAATTATGTATGTATGAGACTGTAATGCGTTCACAAGCTATAAGTTGAGTTCAGATTCTCTTTTATTTTTATGAGAAATGCCATTTTGCTCACTTCTCCCTCCTGAGCACGAAGGTTTAAGCTAGTTCCCTTTCCCCACAGCAGAGCACCATCACCACCAGATTTTGGGCAGCCCATCTTTCCTTTTTCACTGTCTGCCTTGCCACATGCTCTGAGTGCCTTTGTACTCATTGTCTTGAAGAACTGGCAATGCAGGGAGGTGTTATCTGGCCTGCAATGGTCATTCACGTATTTTTTTTTTGTTATTTTTTCTCTAGGTGATAAATATATGTTTGTTTAGAAGCTTGAGGGACAGAAAAATAACATTAGGTTGACTGGTAGCTGAGTTAACTATAGCTTGTCTTACCTCCAGACAGAAAGCCCTCCCAGCTCGTGTCCCCACCCCAACCCCAAACATAACCCTACTCCAAAAGACCCTGTGAAAACCAGATCTATCCATGAAATCTCTGATTTCTCTAAGGCACTTAGAGCAAAGACATTGGCCAGCCCATGACCAGGTCCAGGACCAAGCAGCCAACCTTTATCAACATATCAATCAATTAATTCCAGGGAAATCACAGTTGCTCTTTGAAACACTGATGGTGGAGGAGCAGCTGAGGAAGTCTGGAGTTGGGGGAGTGTGACGTGAGCCACTCCTGACACTTGTCAAATCTAATTTTCTCCAACTGGTCATCCAGTATCCGTGCAGTAGGTCACATACCTGGAGGAAAAATGAATTATCTGGTTTCTGAGTTCTGAGGGAGGCAGCAGCTCAGCCAGAACATCAAGATTGCTTTTCAGCCACCTTAAAAAATCATGTCGGAAAAGGCCTGAGGTAAAATACAAGAGCAGAGACAGTCCAACACATTTGAGGAAAATGCCAGAGTTGTATCTCAGAAGGTGTAACAACCTCCCTTGATCCCTGTAGCAACGAGGGGGGAGTAGTCTGAATTGCAAGGGGAGGACAGGCAGAAAAAAACACTTTTTAGCTGCTCTGGACTTACTGTCACTGCGACATCAGTGAGATTTTGATAACCAAAGGAGCAAGAATTTGTACGGTGGTAGAAAAATGAGTGAAGCCCTTCACAGCCCTGGTGAGGGGGCAGCATCTCTGCTTTTGGTGCTCCATGCAACCTCATTGACAAGAGGAAGTGCTGTACACTTTTTAGACTCATCTGCACGATGTCTTTCTGAGCTCCCCATGGTCTCAGAAACCTGAGGAGAGATGGTCCAGACTGTCGGATGGCTCTGGGAGCTCATGATGTGATTTCAGATCTTTCATTTCTACACATATGAACTGGACTGGAGCAAAACTTCCGAGGAATTTGAGACCTTCAGCAAACTTCTCAGCTTAGGCCCTCAGGTTGGTATTGCCTTCCTTTTTGAGCAATGAGAATGATTATGATAAGGAAAACAAGGCCATCATGTGAGGTGGAGGCTGCTTCCCTTGTTGTGCACCTTCCAGCTCTGAGGTTGTAATGCTACAAAGTCAAGTAGGAGTTCTCAGTGGTTTGTGAGAAAGGATTTGGGACAGGGCTCTTTCCCCATCCTTTCCTTTCTACTACACTCTCTGTCTCTTAGACTTTTTCCCCTGTTTGTAATCATTTCTAAATTCTTAAGGACTGCTCTGAAGAGAAAATCTTTGAGGAAAGGGCTAATTGAAATTTCCCAGGGGGAATGCTTTAAGGTGGTAATAACTTAATGGTTGGCCAACGCTGCTATGGAGCTTCCCATTCCTTTGTCAGAGTTGGTTAACTAAAAGGCTTTCTCCCATTGTGGACTGTCAGACTGAATTTGTTTTACAGAGTGAGGGTGAATCAATGAACTGATTAGCAATTGTTGAGTTGGGTATTTCTGGAATTAGCACTGTTATGATCTCCATGGGTTTGTCTGTGTTATTAAATGCAAAGGACTGTGATCAGTTCAGATAAAATAGGAATAGCTCTCGTATTTTCAATGGGTTGATTTGTCCTAGGGGAGGTTTTTGCCCACTGCGCAGCAGAGGAGGCACTGGAATAGAAGGCTTTCAAATAAGGTAAATCAATTGCCTTTCCTTCCTGTATTCCTTTCCTTTTTCTGTTTTAATACTATGGATGAAGTGACCAAGATGGTGCCTGGGCATATCCAAAAAAATCAGTGAAAAAGTAAATCTTAAAAAAATAAAAATCAACTGTCCCACAGTGTGAATTTGAAAGTGACCCATTTTTATTGTACTGTGTACGTACTATGTGAAGTACCTGGCTGTCACGATGCATGTTGCTTTACCTCTGCCAACCAGATTGTTATAAGAGGTAATTTCTTAAGAGAGGAAGAGCTGTTAATTTTAGTTTTACCAGCAAAGTCCCAAATCCAAGCTCTCAGTGGCAGAACTCTTCTGAACTTTTGATTCCTCTGAAGACTTCAAAGAGTTTCCTAGTTGCGTGCAGTTAGATAACTGTTTAATAAGCCTTACGTGCATTTTATTCATACCAGTTCTTCCTGACCCTCTTTCTCCTTTTCAACTGCATCTCTCCAACCACAGTACCGTACTTCATGCTTTACAAGATCATTCCATTTCAGCTTGATCTTCCAGTTTCTATGTCATCACCATCTACGGACTGGTTCACCTCTGCTCCACCCAGTCTCCTGATTGCTGCCAGGTTTCTACTCATTACTGTCTCTTTTGCTTACGCATAACTTCCAAAGTTGCCCATCTTCTTCCATCCTGCACCATGTTTGCAGATTCCATGCTCTCTGGCTGTTGCCTCTGAGCTCAGATCATAAGAACTTAGGCGATTAAAATGTGAGACCTGCTGTGACCATCACTGCTGATGGAATTGCATCTGGGAGGTCTCAGAGCCCACGTGGAAGTATGTATTTTCCGTATTTGTTATTGATGATACAGATGTGCACAGAAGTGCTCTTGTAAATCCTTGCTCAGACAGCACTGCTCGTAAAGCACGCTCTTCACAAGAGCCTCTTTAAGGAACACGCATCCTTTTGATCAAATCTTGGTGTTATATGAGGAAACAAAGGGTGTAGAGCAGATCACAGCTGATGGCAGGGAAGTGGCCAAGGTTGCCTGGAAGGCCATGTCGGTAAATGTGTGGGGAGTGTGCTCTCTGCTTGCTCCAAAACTGGCCTGCTATGTGCAGAGAAGGGCTGTCTGAGCCTATTGACTCCGCAAAAGAGATTTTACAGAATGACAGGTATGGCAGAACTTCTTACCCTGGCTACACACAAGGATAGGATACGACCCAGTAGTCATTCTTTCTTTGCCAGCTCTTCCCAACAGGCCAACAAAGTACAGAAACAACTCGTCCAGAGCTGCCAGTGCCAAGAGACAAAGTCAGGTCTTCTGAACACAAGGGCAGGGTTCGGTTTAACACTCCTACTTTCTGTAAGGATGTGACAGCATAATTTAGCTGCACTGTAATTTACTGTGCTGTGCTGTGTGTTCTACATTGCAGTGAGGCTGACCAAGTTTGTAATTTTAGTATATATGATCAACATGCTGCTCATTTTTCTATTATCAGGGAAGCCTGTAATTTATCTCCCTCACTCGTGTCTCACACTGGTGCATTTCATTTCCATGACTGTGAATTATCAGCATCCAATCCTTGAAGCTGCGATTGGAGATAATAGCCTAAAGTTTCCCAGGTGAATAATTACTCCAGCTGTCCAGCCTGTGACATCTTGGAGTGCATTTTTTTCCCCTACAGAAGAAAACATTCAGCATTTTCTGAAGACCGTGACCTTCTACATTGTCTAAAACCTATTTTGTTTGAACTCTTATTTGTGGGAAGGCTGTCATTACGTGTTCCTCTCTGTTTAGTTCTCCCACTCAGCCTTCAAAATGTTAATAAATGTATGGCAGAAAAATGAATGGTGCTTATGCTATTAACCTTTTTTTTTTTTCATTCTGGGTTGCTGCCTGTAATAGATATTTTGACATGAGATTTGCAGAACTCCCCAGATTACTCTGGAGCGTAAGTTCCAGTGAAAGTTCTTGGGACCTGAGATTTTTCATTTGTGTTCATTTAAGCACCCTGTCCTTGTTGCCTGGCAATTACTATTTCGCACAGTCAGAACAAAGTTATCAGGCTGGTATTTAGGAGACACAAAAGCAATTAGCTTCTCAGTCCACACTCAAGAGGAATCAGGTGCTGTTAATGAAGTCTCATGCCTATCTTTGAATCTCTCCTCCAGCACAGAAACACGGCATTTGGTGCAAATATTTGTCCCAGTTCTCCTGTACATGATGTGCAATAAATAGATGGGGCAACCTGCACGCAAATTCAACACAGAGGGCTTTTGATACAACACGATCCTCTGAATGCATGTTTGATCTTCTTGTTACAAATATGATTTATCCTGTGTGCACAGGCCCAGATAATGCTTGCAGAGCTCTTGGTGGACACATGTTTAAGTACAATGCTCTGAAGGCAGGCAGTGCTTGCCTCAGCTATTCTTTTCTTCATGCAGAAGCCTCATTTTTCAGTAAAAGTAACATTTGGGAATGTTCCCCAGTGAAGCAAAAGGCCAGGCTGATTTCTAGCGAGCAGATGTTGTCAAGGGATTGTGTTATCTTCTCAGCCCATTTGAGGTACAGAAGAACAAGTTGTGAGTTTGAAGGATCCTTTAAAATTACTCTGTGAGATGTTAATGAGCACGTTGAATAATTGAACACATGGAGAATGGATGTTATTCTGATGCACTGTGCACATGGTTACTATGTTTTATAGGCACATTACGTAGGCAAGTTGTGAGCTGTTGGGTCACTAGCGTGCACGGTTACTGGATAAATATTATTTTTGTGCACTCTGCTCTGTGCCTACAGGTAAAACATTGGGCAGAGTTTTAATATGACACCAAAGAAGATGAGCAGTCCTGAGCCACCGCAAGGTTCTGCTCCTGTTGGTGCAGATAGCAGCAAGCGTGGTATTTCTCTGGAAGAGCAGTTGGTACAGTCTATCACTGCTGGCAGTGGGAAGTTTTAAAGTATTCCGTTGTAAATGTTAGGAAAGCTTGGACACTGGTGCTGTGGGATCATCAGGACTTAAGCAGGGTGTAGTTGACCTCTTCCATGTTTAACTTAGCTCGCTTGGTACATCTGTTCAAAACACATTTCTTCTGATTGTGCATCTTCTGCCACTCATCAGTCACCGATGTTGATCACTTCCATTAGTGCCAAGGCTGCATCAGTTGACGTACTGGACAGACATGTCACTGTAAGTGGCCCAACCATCTCAGACATTCAGGCAATTTTCTGAAAGTGGATGTTATTTATTCCGGAGATAAAATGTTCAAGTTTGTTTTAAGGAAGTTGAAACACAAATGCCATTTACCTCTGTCTTGCAGAGATCTTGACTGATGAGTACCGTTGGACTTAAGAGAAGTGGTTGACTACAAAGATTCACTCGTATAATTTGTTATAATTTTTTTAATACTTCAGCTTTTTATTGGCCTTCTGTAAATGTAATGTAAAGCTCATTATTTGTGAGAGGCATATATTCACGGGTATTTCAGTTTTTCAAAAATGTATTTGCTGTGTCAAAGTTAAGTGTTTTTATTGCTGCTTAAAACAACGTTAGATGTTTTATTGATCACAAACACGTCAGACTGAGTGCACTGCCTCTGCCCAATGTCAGAAGCAGTTCTGGGTCTGTCTAGTATTTGGATGGGTGACCTGGTTGCTGCAGACACGAGCTGAGCTGGAGCTCAGAGTGCTGTGAAGCAGGAGAGAACGTGAACTGAAGGAGTAGAAAGATTCAACCTCTCTTGGCCCATCTTGTCTGCAGAGCCCAGAGAGATAGGAAATATTTTAATGAGCTTTAAAATAGCAGCAGTCCTTCCACTGGGTGGAGATTGTTCCTGTCTCAGTGTTAAAGCTGAGGAGCGATGGCCATGGTTTGGGGAGCACAGAGCAGCTCTGTCCTCGGGTGCCACGGTCTTAAATACCGGTAATGATGTGCTGACAGTCCTTTTCTGCGGGGGACGTGACCACTAAGGGCTGGACAGAGCCAGTAAACTTTTCTTAGTACGCATCAAATAGCCATCACTTGTAATGGATTTTTATTACTGACCTATGGACTAACATTTTTAAAAGCAAATCGGGGTCCTGAGCCCAGGCCCTGATGAGATTTGCTGGGATACAACCACTGTAATTCTCAAGGGCCGTTGTTTTAGAGGTGTGAGGTCAGTACAAATCCGGCACATAAAGGCATGTAAAGGTCTGCCCTCACATCAGCTTTGAAAGCGCTGAAGCGCTGGAGTGAACGATGCTGACACACTGCAAAGCAGCACAGCCTCCCTCCCATCCCCACCCACATAATGAAGATAGCCTGCAATTTTAGTACGCCCCATGGTGAGCTGTGGTCTCCTGGGAGTGGCTGCACACTCATTTCTGTGGGAGCAGAAAGGCAGAGCATGAGATGGGGCAGTGGGGCAGAGCGTGAGGAGCTGCTGCTGTGCAGTCATGTCAGCCCCAGCAGAACATCATTCTGGGGAAACGCTGAGCTAATAGACAGACTATGAGAGAACATGGGAGCTCTCCTATTGCATCCCGAAGCAGTCCGTTCTTTGGCTAATTCAATTCTTCAGTATTTTCAGTTGAATTTTATTTTATTTTATCTTTATATCCTGGCAGCTTTCATCTTTCCCAAATAGGCATGCCATCGTTACTGTAATGTATTATAAAGACATAGGGAAAACACTCCAAAAGCTGTAGACTTTTTAATGAACGTTTGAAGTCACATCTTGTTACCACTGCAAGCAGAGCCAAAAAAAACGTATTAAAAAATACGTTTTTTCTTCAAGAGCTAATCTAGCAACGCATGATTGTAATGGAACGACTAACTACTGTAATTGGGTATTGTACTGCATTGTATGGCTTTAATTTAAGACAAGAAGCAGCAATCCAATAGCATACATACGCCACTGTTGCATTTGAAACACTTTCATGCCTGAAGGATAAGTGAATGTCTTGAAAGAGTCGTGGATTATTTCTCTTGCAGCACCTATAATGAAACAAGGAGCAGAGGAGGCTGGGTGCTTGGTCAGGGGAGCATCGGGCATCCCACACCACCAGCCATGCTGTGATGTATGAGGTCACTGTTGTTGAATCCACTTTGAGTTCAGATTTTTTATAGGGTTAACATTTGCACTATGTGGGGAAGGAGTAAGGTGAAAATCAGACGTATTTTCTAATGGTTACTACACACGTAAGACGGAGATGAAGAAAGAAAGGGAAGGGTGAGTGTTATTTCTTATTTAAGGGAATCTCTGTGAGTGAAGGGTAGCAGCAAATGGTAATGGAGACCCAAGTTTGGAAAGGTAAATCTGGTTGGCAGCAGATCGGGGCAACGTTCTCTAACAGATGTGCCCCCTGCCCACTCGTGGCACGCAGCCACATCACTGTCAGCACCCATTTCTGCCTCACTGCATCGCCCCCTTCACCACGTCCATCATCCCCAAACTGCAGCATGGGGCAGCTGCTCCTCCACGCAGCTCAGATGAGGGTGAGATGCTGGGAGGCAATAAGCGATGAGCGGGGTGAACAGGGCTTCGTGTAAATAAATTAGCCTCCATGTTTCTTAAGTTAATGATGCTGTTGATGATGACAAGCCAAGGTAAACCAGGAAGGCTCACCCTTGCCGAACAGGAGCTCGTGTCATGCTTTTTAGGTCTATGAACCAGAAAATTAATATGAGGTTTTACAACCTCCTGTTGTGCTTGGAAGTGGAGGGCTGTGATGTGCTGCTCAGAAATAGATAATTTCAAATGTGTACTTTAAAAATATTGATTTCTTCAAAGGAACTTTTTATGCCATATTAATGACTTTTGCCACGCGCTTTATATAGGATCATAAGTCATCTTTACAGAAGGATATGATATTTTAAAATGTCACATTTAGGCAAATACTCCCCCCAAACATCTCAAAAGCAGTGTGAAAACTGTTATTACCATATGAGCTATTCACTTGCACATATAAATCTACATTTCAAGTTGTTTTTTGGTACCCTGATGGGCTGCTGCAGCATTTTATTTCTTTCTCAGTCTCACTGTAACATAATTTTAATTGAGGATAGTAAATTATCGTGCTAATTTGAGATGTTCTCAGGTAGAGATTTACAAATACCAGGAGGGGATCAACATCATTTGTTACTCACTGCTGGGAAAGAGGCCTGGGAAGATGATGGTATCAGGAGAAGTGAAGAAAAGCA
The DNA here is from genome assembly GCF_019232065.1 of Centrocercus urophasianus. Lineage (NCBI taxonomy): Eukaryota > Metazoa > Chordata > Aves > Galliformes > Phasianidae > Centrocercus > Centrocercus urophasianus. The sequence goes on from NW_024884822.1 coordinate 14,017,515, forward strand.
AATTATATGTTGCATGTGAATGAAAAATGTGAAAGCTAGGAAAACAAATGGAGAAAGACATCTGGTTTTTCTGAGAGAGGGGAATGCAGCATAGGCACACAAAGCAGAGAGGAAAACAGCTTGTCCAAACTTGTCTGCATCCCCCACTGACTGCCAGCGCTTTCTCTAACCTGTCGGCCTGTTGCATGATATCATCTCTTCCACCAGTGATTATTTCAGTGACTATCCTGCCTAAAGCCAAAGATATTCTGTCTTGTGTGAAAAGGAAATGTGAGCTTTGGTCCCAGATGCGCCTGATATGCGCTTCACTCTGGATTTCTAACATTATTAATATCTTTTAGCCTGCAAAAATATGGGTATGTTAAGAAATAAGAAGGCCCAGCAGCTGATTTTTAATGGCACGCAGTTTAATTCCACTGCCTACCCAGCGGGTTCCTGTCTTCGCCTGCCCCGATATTTCTGTTTTTATTTCTGCTGCCACTGGACCAGAAGGGGAATTAAACGTATCAGCATTCTTCACTGGCTTTGGAATAACAGTTGTGTTTGTTTGTCATTCTTTGGTTGTATGTATCCTGTGCATATGAAAGGGAGTTTTTTCTTTCAGCTCTCTTCAGTCCTCCTCTGTATCACCAGGTGGTGAGGCACTGGCACAGGTTGCCCAAGGAGGCTGTGGATGCCCCATCCCTGCAGGCATTCGAGGCCAGGCTGGATGTGGCTCTGGGCAGCCTGGGCTGCTGGTTGGTGACCTTGCACATAGCAGGGGTTGGAACGAGATGAGCATTGTGGTCCTTTACAACCCTGGCCATTCTGTGATTCTATGGTATCATCAGCATTTGGTGCCTGTTTCCCTCCTGCACGTGGAAAAGAGCAGGCTGCCTTGTTGTTTGCAAAATTCTGCCTCATTGGTTTCCTTCTTCCAATGATTTTCTAATGAAGAAATACAAGATCAATAGAAAAGTTTTGCTCAACTCCAGTTGTGAGTCACACAGCCATCCTGGTTTCTGCAAGGATTTGCTGCTCTTCTCACTGTCTCCTGCAATAATCCACATTTAGCCTTTATCTGCTGGAAGTGTTGTTGCTTAGGCTATCAAAGACTTTTTCAAAGTCAATAAAGTTAATGATGATGGGTGCACAATTCTCAGAAACCATCTTGTTTTTCTTTTAGCTGCTGCATGTCTCTGATTTCCTCCGCGATGAAATTATCCTCTTACCAAGTTTTGTCTGATGCTGATAGCACGTCTGCACCGTGCCGGTTGTTACAATCTGTCAGACCACCATCATTCTGCAGTTTAGCAATTAAAGCCTTTTTCCAGTTGCTTGTTGCTTTCCTGCCTCTCCTGAATCACTGGTGCTTGTTGAAGACACACAGCTGTTTTCTTGCATCCCACCCCTAAGCGCCATGTTGTCTGCTGATTTGTCTGTGTGATTTCTGCTTCACATGGCTGGAGAAGCTTCCAGCCGACAGTGCTATGTTGTGGTTGGGATGTTTTGTGCAGGAGCCATTGTCTGTACATGTAGTTGTAGGTTTTGGTCTATGGAGAAAACACTCCTGTTTTGCTTGTCCCTTATCCGTAGGTGTGGAGTCTGTTCTCTGGGTGGTTGTGCTGCAGCAGTCTTTCTCTTCTCGTTAATCTGAGATTTAGGCAAATTGTTGTAGCCTTTCTCTTCAGGATCCATCATATCCTTTTGTTTGCCTTCTTATCCATGCAAATAAACAACTGGAAGTAGTACCCACTTTTATCGATTCACCCACCATAAAATATTGGCCAGGATCTTATCTCGTTTTGTGCAGTCAGCATCTGTCTGATGCTTTAGATGGACGAAAGCCACTCAGTTGGAATTTCCTTCCTATTTTAGGCCTCTGCTAATTGCTCCTTGATTGTTCTTCTGGGTGCCTGTGGATGCAAATGGGCAGTTAGACGTTTTGATGCTTATTAGCACACACTGGTCTACTAATTCCATGCAAATTGTTAAACCTGCTTGGGAAGATTAGAAAAAGAGTAGCAGATGTAATTTTATGTGCTGGGGTATGTGCCTGGTTTGGAAAAAAAAGAGAGAGATTATACACAGCGTAAGAACTGTATTACTTTTCATCTGTTTTTGATTACTTTGGGAAGTTGTAGCACATGGCTCAGTAAATATCTCAGGTATGACCAAGGATTGCTGTTAGGTAGAAGTGCAGGTAGATTTCAGTGGGAATTAGAATATTTGAAGTCTTGGCTTGTGATGGTTGATCTGCAAGCCGGAAGGGAAATTCTGTGTTTGTTTCTCTTCCAACATGAGGGCTTTTTGCTGAAAGTGATGAGACCTTCAGTGTGGCCGAGGACGAGATTCTGTCCACAATAGGTAAAGGGGAGAAAACCTCTGTTGTCTGCCCACAGTCTGTCTCATTTCTGGAGTAGGAGACGCCAATGAGAAACACCAGCTTGTGGCCCAACAAACACAATTATTGTGCACTGTGTCTTCATTTGGATGCCACGCTCAGTTAATAACCAGATCTCTGCCATGCTTCTTTATTGCTAAGGTTGAAGGAGAAAGTGATTAAATTTAATAGGTATTGCCCTTGCTTTAAGGCCACTGTACATTTAAAGTTCCCAGCAAAAGTAATTAATATTAATAGAAGTCATGAGTCCTAAACAAAGACATTTGTAAGCCAAGTACTCCACAACGTGTCCTTTTCCTAAAAATAAATTATTTCTATGCTCATACATCTACAGGAACATACATTTCTTTCTTCATGGGGTTCATTCTCCCAGCTTCAAACAAGCAGTGAACTTTCTTCTTTTTAAATCTGTGAATGCCCCTTCTCCCACAGTATTCCTCAAGCAAAGCTCTAAGATCCCCCAGCAATGTGATCTTTTTTGGGACTATTAACACCTTCAATTTGAAGACAAGCAAGAGTTTGAACTACAAATTTCTGAGCTGTAAGTAGTAAATAATGTAAATAATGCTGATGAAGCAGTGGGCACAGCTAACTGGCCATATGATGCTCTGATATTCAGAGTGGGGAGATTTATATTGTTATTAGAAATACGATGATGTCGACATCTTAGCACAGCATCAATATCAGCTCTGCAGTGGCAGGAACACTGCTAGTTGGACTCCTCCAAAAAACTAGCAGCACTATGCTCAGATGTAGCTGTAAGAACTTTGAATCTTTATAGACAGGGTTTTGATTAGAATTAGTGTCATGTTTTCCCATTGTAAATCATTTTCCACTTACCTGCCAGTCAAGCTTGGCTTGGTTGGCCGCTGCATGGGAACAGATCAATTTCTGCATAGGACTGAGAGAAAAATTGCTTCTAATTGTTTTCTGGGGGAGCCATTAGATCACCTGCTGAAACCCAAGCCTGTACAGCCTTGGTGCATTTCCATGAATAACCAGTTTCAATACTTTAGTGACCCAATTATTTTAGTTCTCGAAAAAACGAACAAGTAACTTCGTCTCTTCCCAACTTCCCAAGGACAAAAAGCCAAGCATCAACGTATGTTTTCTCTGTTGTCAGAATGATTGCAAAATACCAATCTGTCAGGTGCAGAACTCCCTCCTCAACCAGGCTGGCTCGTGCTGAGCAGGAAGAGAAACAGCGTGAAGCTAGGTTGTGCAGCAAGGGGAGGGGGAACGCTTCTCACAGCTTAAAATCTCAAAGTGGCAAAAGGTGAAACCTTGGGCTACAAACTGTAGGCAGTGCCAAAAAGCTGTGCTACTTCTTTTGAGGCTCAGTGTGTCCAATTTCCATCCATTAAATTGTCACTGTACCTTTCTCCTAATGGCACCCTCCCTCTACTATCAAGCATCGCCATCTGTGTTACTGCTGCGTGTTTCTCCTTGGCCCAACTCAAAGAGCTCATCTCAGTGAACTCTAGACAGAAATAAGGTGGGTTATATTTTTCAGCTTTTAGATCCTTATGATTTCTTCCCAGTGTTTCCACAGTCTTCTTGAAGTGAGGCTGCGGAGACTGAAGGTGATATTTAACAGTGGTTTTCCCAAGGTTGCAATGTAACTAGCAGGTGGTCCTTCCTGTCTTTTGGGATTTTTAGGGAACTGGGTAAAGGCAGTCCCCCACTGGAGAAAACGTGTCGACAAATGTCCTTAATGTTATTTTAAGCAGTATGTTCTCTCTGTACAGATATTGACAAAAAGGCCATTAAAAATTACTAGCCATCAAGAAGGTTACCGAAGGAAAGCAAATATCTATTGATTTCTTGTTCTACAATTACGCTATTCATCCTATTTAGCAATTGCAGTTTTGCTGTGGTATCTCTTGTGAGGGCAATTATCAAACCAGTAGAATGAATTATGTGGCCAGGAAAAACCTACAGAGGTTTGGATGAGGAGATGGAAGGACAGATGGGACTCCATTGTCTCTCTTTGGTGTTCGAGCGTCCGATGACCGTGACCACGAAAACCCCGAGTCCTGGCTGTGCAACTAAATGTCCTCGTTTCTGGATGTGTGTGCATGTCTGAATCTGCACTGCGTGCCAGGAGAAAGGACAAGACTTTCAAGACATATCCTGCCAAGCAAGAAAGGATCACTTTTTTTTTGTCTTTTTTTTTCCCCCCTGTTTTTCATTTGATGTTACTGCAGTGGAGTCTGTTCTCGTTTTTCTCTTTTCTCCCGTGGTTTAACACCAAAGCTCAGTGTTTTAGGATCTTTGCACTATACGTTGTATTCTTTCTTCTGTCATTTTGAAGCAGCTGGTGATCTCCTGTACCATCACTTTTGCCTTTTGAGCACTGAAATAGTCATGGTAAAGATTTAGTACAACTTCTTGTTTCTCTTCTTTTTTTGGTATTGAGCAAGCAGATGGAATCAAAACATCTCTAACGTCACAGTTTGATGAAACATGTAAAGAAAACTTTCAGATTTCCCTCCTGCTTCTCTCATTTTGTATCCTTCCAGAGCAATGGAGATTAAAAGCATCTTGAAGTCTCGGTTAACGGGCTGCTGGGATGTATACAAGCCTTAAAGCAATGGAAATTCTTGGGCATGATCTTGATATGCTCAGGAATGAAAGCTTTCAAGAGGAATAAATGAAACCTGAAACTCACTCTGCTGCCCTGCCCAGCTGCAGCTCTTACCATTTGTTTTCTCCTTCATATTGTATTAGTATCTGTTCATTTTGTAATGATTTGTCTCTTTATTAAGCTGCTAATTGGCTTTAATCATTCAGACCTTTGTTCCATCCCCATTCCTGATGTCTGACAGTGCCTTTTTTCCACTTTCATCCTCATTTGGGATCTTCACATCTCTGCTCTCCTCCTCTGCTTTTCCTCCTAGCCCAAAAAACATAACCCTACATTAATCTCTCTGCTGGTATTTCTCTTAATTCTCTCCTATTACACACTTCTGAAGCCCTTTTCACTCAAGTTTCTCAGAGTGATCAGCAACGATTAGCTTCCAAACACTCCAGTTTTATCATGCAGATTTGAGACGTGGGTGAAGTAGGGCATGGAGAAGTCAGGCACTTTGCTCAGCATCACAGACAGAAGTGGCACAGTTTAAAAAGCGCTGTGATCTTTGGTGGCGCTGAGCATCTCTGCTGTCTGCTGACTTCATTTCTCATTCTTAGTGGCCAGAATCAAACTGTGGTGGATTGAATACCCCTGCACTCGTCCATTTCTTAAGCGTTGATGTGAATGAAGCATTTCAGCTGGTCTGTCCATTTACAAAATGCCCAGCTGAAGTTAGCATGCTATTGGTCTGAGTGCTTCAAAGATGAGCTAAGGAGTGCAAGCTAATATTTAATCTCCTTAGATAACTATCAATGTCCCAAACAGTGCCATCAACACCACGAAAGCCACTCGTTGTATCGTTTTGGCCTCTTCTGCTTCATCTTGTTCAAAGTTACTTGAACGCATTTGAACTCAGTTACTTGTCACAACTGAGTTGAAATTTGCCGCTTCAATACTAAATCCTTTAATGGCTTTTTCATGTGACCAACACAGCAGGGGTCTTGTTTTGATGTTCCACAAGAAGGATGCATAAATGTAAATGCCATGCTCCTGATCTCTTACTTATTCTTTTGAATTGAATTCATGAGTTTTCATGTCAATACAAATTAGATAAATAGCTGGAAGAACTTGTTACCTTGTTTCTGGTGTTTGCTTTTCTTTTTTAGTTGACCACACCTGATTATGCATTTGTTGACAAAGGGAAAGAAAAAAAATCCATTGCAATTATGCACATTTTCTGCAAGGCTTGAAAGGGCGATCCAGAAATCAGATGATAAACTAGTTAAGCAGACATATTAAGAAATGGCTAGGAAAAAAAATCTTTGCTTTTAAACTGTCAGGCAGCTGCTTATGCACTTGCTCTAAGCATGCCATCAAATTAAACAGAATTCTCCATCTCCTAAAATGCCCAGTACTTTGAGATGACCAGGAAAGATTTTTCTTTGGCTTCATTAGATGCTTGACCAGACTGGGTGAAATGGGGCAGGTGGGTGACTGCAAGGAAGCCAGAGCCGTTCCCTCTCCTCCTGCTTCAAGACTCACGGCTCCTAATTGCAGCAGGTTGAGAGTGCTAAGAAGAGAAATGTTAAACGCCACATACACCAAGGAGTGAGGGGAGAAGGCAAGTGGTTTGTGGGTCTGGGTGCTGCAGAGAGGCAAGAAACGGGCACAGTTCATCCTTCTCAGTTAAAAGTTAAAAAAAAAAAAATTGTTTACAAATAGTCAGCACTTGCCCATTAAAAAGTAATATGTGGCAAATCTCGTCCCAGTGTGACACTCGGATAATGAGCTCATTCACCAGAGGTTTCATGTTGTGGTCAGGGAAAATGCTCCTCAATTAGGTCTCTTATGCAGGAGGAGACGGGAGTTCATGAAAATTAATGTGTCTCTCTGATTGTTCCCCCTTCTGACCGTTTATAGCGCATGACGCTCTCCTGCCGACTGCAGATTTCAATCCTGAGCTTTCTCCTGCTCCCTGTATGGAACTGCTCCCCTCATTTCCAAGCATGTTTTCAAGGTCTAACGAGGAGAGCGGCAGTGTCTGAGCCAGACCCTGCGCTTGGATTCACTCAATGGAACAGACATGTGCCCATTCATGCATATTTGATGCATCACTTCTAAAAATAAAAGGATGGTTTTATCTAAGAACAATGCGTTTCCCAGTTTAAGTCAGACATAAATCAGCTGACTGCTATTCCAAGCTGTTATGCACCTTTCATTGCAGCATATTTTTCCTATGCAGTACCTATTGGAAAGAAAGGAAAACTGGTTCTCAGCTTGTTGAGTTTTCTCAGAGGTAACTTAGGGCGCTGGAATGGCCTGAAGGGAATGATGGGTGTCCCAGGTCCTGTCAAAAACCCTGAAGGACACAGCAGAACAGTGAAAAGCAAGGCTTGTTTCCCAACATGGAAGAACAGAGTGGTGGCATCCCTAGGCAATGGGGAACGTACACAGCAATGAGTTGTGCTGTAATTAAACGAATTTATCTCCTCTTCCTGGGATCCTGCCTGCCCTGCTAGAAAAGCATTTCTACTGAAATGATCTGAATGAACTGGGAAGGAAAGGGAAAGTTTTATGTGCTCTGTGTCTGCAGAGGCAGATGGTGCCATTTTTCTGGGTGAAATTGAGCTTTGCTGGGCTGAACATCAGAAGTTCAGGTTGAAATTCTGCATTACAATGATTTCATAAAGCCGGATGTGTTAGGGGCTGGATCCAGCCTTTTTGCTGGGCAGGACACAATGTTATTTCTCACTCTCTCTGCATGTACACGTGTCCTTGTATCTTTCTTGTCCACATTGGAGAGAGGCTTTCTCTCTCACTTTTTCCTGTGGTTCTGGGATAGTTTGTAATCACTCTCAGTCCACATAGAGGCACTTTCATGCTCGCTGTCCCCATAATGATGCCTACTGTTATGCAGGAGCTACTTTCTATCCGCTGTTGTATTCTATGCTTTGTGGAGGAATTGATATTGTTCATTTGCCTATAGCACATTGCTGTTAGGAAATGAGATGGAGGGGCTTCCTTTAAGAGGCTCACACTGCTGCCTCCTTAATGAGAGAGCAATAGATGCAAGGTCTTCTGTGCAGTGAGAGAAAGGGAGGAAGCACAGAAGCAGCATCCTTGCCCTTCATATCCTATATGCTAGCATGACTGCTAGACCTGGTTTCCCTTCACCTGCACAAAGGCAACGGGCTGATCTGTGCCTTTATGCACACAATAAATGCAGATATTTCTAGTAACTGTAGCTTTTATTCCAATTTATTGCTGCTTTTGGCTTGTTTTTAAAACATTTAGCACATTTCTCCTCTGTCTGACAGCTTAGTTGAGCCTCTGGTCTAGATTATTCCACTGCAGTTTTGGATAGCCCCATAGACAAAATATAGTTTATTGGGGCTGGTTAGAGCAGCAGAGTTGAGAGAGTGTGGTGCTGGAATGACTGGTGTGCAGTTTAGAAGGTTGCTAGACAGGGCTGTAAATTATGTCGTGTGTGGTTCATCAATTATATAGATAAAACTGTGAAGGAGAGTGGTTTGTCAGAAAAGATAAGAAAAGAGGGACTGAACTTAGATATATGTTCTGCGCTGATGATGTGGTCGTTTTTAGAAGTGAGAGGAGTCACTTGTGGAAGCCACTTAATAAATTTAATGACTATTGGAAGGGACAGGATAAAAAAAGAGCTAAGATAAAATGTTAAGTGTGCTCCCCATTGCAAAATCAGTGCCACTTTGGGAAGTTTGCTAATGGTTTTAGGTGTGGTCTGGAGATACAGATAAGTTCAGGGTTACCTTGTTCTGAATGGAAGGGGCCAAGGCTGGGGTGACGGCAGTGCTGTCATCCCAGATTGTCTCATGCTCCCATGCAATGTGGTTTCTCAGGTGATTAGACTGCAGATGTGGCAATGTCAAGCACACTGCTGGCATTCGATGTATTTCTAGGTGTGAAGAGGCACAATGAAAACATTTCTCTGTGTGCTTTTAACATTTCTTCTCTATTTCACATGGAAGGAGAGAGGAATAAGGGAAAAACAAGTTGAACGTCCAAGAAAATGCAAATAAATCTTTTTAGGTATTGAAATAAGCATGGGTTGGATCCACCAGCATTTCTTCTCTCCCCTTACCCAGGTTTCGCTTCTCTTTGTGTCCCTTGCAGCAGGAAGGTGGCAGAGCCCCCCTTCCCCAAAGGTGGCTGAGCAGAAAGCAAGAAACAAATGCCCCCTTTGGCTGTGGCCCTGCTAACATTTTTCAGTAGCAGAAGATGAAATGGCTTCCTTTATGTCAATGACAGAAACTCCTCCGAGCTGTGTTAGAGATGCACCATGTGCAGGTGCTGATGACAAGGACAGTTTTTCTTCACTGCGTTCCTCTCCAGCTTTCAGAAAAAGGAAGGTCCTTTGGGAAGGAGACAAAAGGGACCTAGCCTAAAAAGTAAAATGGGGACTGGGAGAGCAGGAAGAGCGAAATGTGCAATTCTCTTTTTTGTTTTAATGGTCTGCCCATCCAGTCATCTTATAGTCTAATTTCTGTGTGCAAGAAATTGATGGATGGGATCAACGGGGTGCTTCATCACGGCCCACAACTGGTGCCTAGCACCAAAATAAAACCCTGCTCCAAAAGCAATCTTATGAATAAGTGTTGTTAATAAGTGTTGTCAGGTTGGGGTTTTAACTGCCCTACTGGCAATATCCTAATCTAATTCCCAAAGGCTGAAAAGTCAGAAGTTGCAACCACACTGCTTCCAATGCCACCTGCCCTCTGCCCTGCCCAGACAAACTCCCCTCACCCAGTGCTGAATGGCATCCCCACCACCTCCTGACAACTGGTCATTCGTAGAGCTTGTGATGCTGAAAGCTGAGCTCCTTTTGGTGGGGCACAGCACCTTGTTCTGGGCATCAGTGTGCTGTGCCTCCTGCCATGGCTGCATGGGTGGCTTTGTGGCAGGGCCACCGAGGTGCTCAGATGCTGCCCAGCTTGCAGAGCCTCACAGGGCAATGCAAGGGGGGATTTTCATTAACAGAAAAGATGTTGGACAAAATTCACCTCTGTGATACATCTGCATGACTGCTGGAATTCTAGCAGGTTACATCCTCAGTCAATTTGGTCTATTATTTGATTTTGTAAATTGTATCGACAGTATTTTTTTTTTAATGAAACCAGATCGTTCCCCCTTTCCATACCTTATTGCTGACAGAAAGCTCTCACACAGCAAAGTTTACCTTTCATTTGTTCCCATGTAATAACCCACTAGGTCTGCTGAGAAATACTGTGTTTCTTATGCAATGTCAACACCTACTTCCATTTACTTTTTCTCTTCAGGAAACACGGTGTGAATCCCAGATGCAGCAATGTGCTGCTGTCCTTGACCCAGTGGAGAGCTATGAGGAAGTAATTAAAGGAAAAACATAATGAGGATTTAGGGCACAGCTTTCCTGAAGCCTGGAGGTCTGAATAATTTCTGGAATGCTGAATTTTGTTTTTCAAGTCTACTTTGTGTGGCTTGCATCAAGCATTGGTGTCCAATTGCACGCCAGCAGGAGGCACAACAGACCTCAGAGGTTTTCTCTGTTAACAATTTTCACTAAATTATGAGGAGATGGGCAGGGATAACAGGATCCCACCCTTTTCTATGGGATGTTTACCAACAGCATCTCCCAGCAAGTTGTTTCATCTCTAAATCCTATCTTCAGTTGAAAACCGACTTGTTTTGCACACTTGTTGTGTGTGCAGCAGGTAATGCTGTGCTCATTCCCCTCAGCACAGTAGTGGCAGGAGCTGTGGGCAGAGGTTACCTTTGGCTGTGCATTGCATGTCCTTCTGCTGGCAAAGCCCAGATAGCGATGAATAGGGATCTTGCTGAGCTGTGCTTTCTGCTCTGTAATGAGCTGCTCATTTGGGATGAAGTAGGTGAGACTTTGGAGTTTACTTGTAGACAGTTGAATCCATGCAGAACAGCTTCCTCTTCAAAGCTGGAGACTTCTTACAACTCCTTATTCTGCAGAAATGTGGGATATCTGATCCTAACCGCCTGCCATGAGGGTCTCAGGAGTAGACGAGACCTAGGATAATGCACGAGAGGTAATGGAAGAAGGATGTCATTGTAAATGGTCTGAGTAGGGAATAAATACTGCAGAGCTGTCTGTTATGAAAATGCTTTATTGCTACTAATAAGACTCAGAAGACATGTAGAGGAGCTATTATAGATAAACAGTGTTAGCTTTGTGTTTCTCATTCCAAATGCTTCGATTTGTGCTTTTGAGAGCATCGAGTGAAGCAGCTGATGTGTAGTGCCTGGGTAATTGTGTTTGTGCACCTTGACTCCAAGCATCAGGTCATCAGTGTCTGCCTTCAGTACTCAAGGAGGTGGCCTGGCAGCAGGGGAGGCAATTCAGAGCACACCCCAGGAGTCTTCTCCGCTCGGCCTGCATAATGGCATCTCCAGCCCAGCTGGGACTAGTTCTACATTGTCTTTGTCTACTATATTTATAATGTGTAATTTATGTCTTTAATACAATTTGAAAGCTGAAGTATTACTTGCACTGAAGTTCGGGTTTGAAAAGTCCCTTGAGCACTCAAGCACTTACCACTGAACAAAATGTATGTTGTGAAGAGGTACCAAATTGCGTCACTTTAATTCCCACGTTGCTGAATTTCTCCTGGTTCAACCAAAGTAGCACTGAGTGTGTTTTTAAAAATCTTCTCCAGTTCACTTTTTCATTAGTTTTGGATTTGAGCCCACCAGAATCCCCACAGACTGGGAGCTGGGTTGTGCAGCTGTTTGTATTGATTTCTTGCCCTTTTTTTTTAGAGCAGGTGAAAAGAAGCCATTAGTTATGTATTTTGAGACACGTCAGTAAGTGTAATATTTAATATGCACTTATGCAGTTGCATTGAATATTATGTGTACAAATGCTCGTACACTCAGAGGAAGGACTTGCTTGATGCCACCAGGGTGTATCAGTGCACAGATGCTTTGTGGTGAAGGTTCAAACTGACCATTAGATTCACTGGAAGACCAGTAGCCATTCACCTGATGGAACTGCAGACTTCGTTCTGCATTCCCCAGGGCTGTTGTATTAAGTGAGTGAATGGACATCTTCCAGTTCAGAGGACTTGGTTACTGTCTGCTGCCTGTGGCTGGAGCACTGGTCTGTCTGGTGGGGTTCTGAGCCAGAGGACATGATGGTGGTGTTGGGCAAGGGGGGGAGCATCTCCACACTGATCTCTTTCTATCTGACACTATTCTGAAGTCTTCATCCGAATGGACCAAAGATAAAGAAGGATGGCTGTTCTAGGGACAAGCTTTATTTTTAAGCATGCTTTCATGGTACTTGGGAATACTCAGGAAAGTCTGAAGTTCATGGCATGGCTGCAGTGTAGATCGAGTCTTACGGAACACGCGCAGTGACTGGAGCCTGTGGCAGGATAACAGTTGATGGAGGAGACCATGTATTAGGATTTGCAGATTAAATCTTTAGAACAGCCCAGTCAGTGTGTTTCCTGTTTGCTAAAATAGGATGGATGTTTGCATTTTGTTGGGATGGTATTAAGAGGAAAAAATCCAATAACTGTGAGCGTTTCAGGTGCTGGTGACACAAACTTATCCAGCAATTTGTGCAGAGAGCTGCAATTCTCTTGGCTTTCTACAGCCACTTAAATAGAAAAGTTGTCACGTCTTGCTGGCTGGTTTTATTTCACCACATGCAAAGAGAAGGAGTGTTAGAACGATGCTCTGGACAGGGAAACAATGATGTTGCTTGTTCTTTTCACTCTCCTTTACATTTTTAAACTTTTGTTTATCTAGTTGTTTACAAAGTGTTTGTGCAAGACAGTCGATAATGTGGCAGGAAGGAGAAAAGTAGAAATTATTGAATGCCGAAGCTTTTAAAGGTATCTATTGACTTTAGGACAGTTCTCTGCTGCTGTTGTGATCTTCAGTGAGGAGTATTTCACAAATCTCATTTATACAGAGTAATTATCTCAATTCCTTTGCATAAATCCAAGCTGTTGATTTTTAAGAACTACTTTAGAATGAGCACACCTGTTCTTCAGGAGATTTATCATTGCCACTGTTGGGAACAGCTCCAAAACAAGTAAATATTTAGTGATGTCTCTGAATCACAAGGACAAATAACCCACAACTAAATATTTTAAGTCATGCTTACGATTTTTGATCTAATCTTGTGGTTTAGGAATGGGGTGGAGAGAGCTGACACAGAATACTTTCACTTCTGGTGCTGTCAGTATCAGCAGCTGAAGACAGCATCTCTATTGGGCAGTAACACTTGTCAGGGGTTAAAATCCAGCTGGACTGATGATGGGCTGCAGGTTGGAAGGGCTCTCAGTGCTGTTACAAGGTCTGCTTGCCGTGGGCTTTGGTACATGCACGGGTTGGGACCTTCAGCTCTGTGAACATCCAATAGCAATGCCTTTTAAGGGAAAAATCCACGCGGTCTGCCAAATGTGGGATGCTGGTATAGGAAAACCTACTTCCTTCCCCTGATGCCCCACAGCAGGAGAAGGTCCTCAGCTCCTCACCTCCTTCCTTGGGTACCAGCAAACTGCTTCAAGTGGTTCAGCTCCAGGAAAACAGTCAAAATAAATACAATTCTACTCAGACTAATGAAACTTCAGTGCTACTGATAGGGGTTTAGCACTGTTTAAATGTCTTCTCTGTGTAAAAGACACTGCATTATTTCTTAGTCTTTGTGTATTTCCCCTGACAAGAAGTCTTCATTTTATTTTTCTGTGATTCTCAGTCCTTAAGTAACTCTTGTTAGCTGTTCAACTTTGCTACCTTATGTTCCGTATGCTTCTGAAATTTGCACTGTTTGTTACAGTTCCCTAATCAAACTTTAAAACATCTGTGTATTTAATGAGTAGTACTGGCAGTCTTAACTATTCAGTGTGGCTGGATGATGAAAACATTTAATTTTCTCAGTGAGAGATACACAAGACAAAGCTTCGCTTAACAATGGTGCAATTAAATTCAAGTAGTCCATAGTTTTCCCAGACAACAAGAAATTGTTTTTTAGTTTTTGAATGTACATCTTCGACGGCGAAAGTGGAGGCGCTTCGAAAACTAAATCACAGCCTGGGAAATAGCTTTAAAATTCATGATCAGCCTTGTATACACAGCTTCTCACTGTGGCAGGTAATTCAGGCTCTTACTTCTGCCCTTTAGCTCCTGAGAGTTTCTCATGATTCATGGCTTGAGCACTTGGGAAAGCATGCCCACTTTGTTGGCAGATGTTTGCATGGCTACAAACAGTGCTTCTGTGTGGAGTCTCAGAGTCCGGGTTGCAGTGCTTTGGTATCTCTTTAATTACAATCAGAGGAAAAAGGTCTGTGAGGGTTCTACCTAATTTGGAAGCAGGAATAATTGTCCAGTGACTGGGAAGCAGCAGCCTTTGGTGCTCACAGCTCACCTGCAGTTGTGCACCAGATGCTGGAGCAGTTCTGCTGCCTGCTGCTTTGGGGTTTGTTAAATGACCTCAGAGCAGCACAGACCTGCTTAGGTTTCCAAGGATGTTTTCTTGCTGTTGTTATAGGGGCTGAGTAAATCAGTTGAAAACCTCTGTGGCAGGTGCAAGAGAGCTTTCGTTAAAAATATTGTGTTAGGGGTGTTGTTAGGGAGTGTTGGAGTCTCTGGTGGAGCTTCCACCAGACTGATCTGGAGGAAGAAAAGGGGCCTTGTACAGTGCTGTGATCTGATCCAGTGCTGTCTTGTCCCTCTGGATGCTGAAATTTCCCACTCACCCTAATGGCTCTGAGACGTGAAAAATGAGCAGAATGAGAATGAAACTCTTGATCTCATGGTGACCACCAAGCAAACCTGTAACAATTATTGCTGCTTTTGCTAATAAACAGGGTGGGTTTTGTTTACTGCATTAAAAACTCCTTATTGCACTGCAACTTCTCGGAGAACAGAGACACAGTCCAGAAATGGCTGAATTTCTCCAATAGCCGTGACCTGTTGTGCTCCTCAAGCATCTAAATGTTGTTTGATACCACAAACCATTGCTGAAAGGCAGATTTTTGCCTGTGAGTATTCACTAATAATAGCATGAGTGATTTTTTTTTCCTTGATTTGATTATTTCTCCGTACTAACAGACATCAAAAAAAGAACAATTAGCAAATATTGTGGCAAAAGAGGAAATCCAAAGGGAAGGAGGAAACCTGGCCAGCACAACCCAAATCAACAGTTCATTACCAAGAGAAATGACACCATCTCCTCTGCAATTGATACAGACCAGCACCGCTGCCAATATGAGTTAATTCCTGCTGTGAAGGACTGTCCTAACGATATGAGATGGAAGATTACTGCAAAATGTCAATGGGTTTTAAATCAAGGAAGTTGTATTTGCAAGAAAATCTGTTTTAATGACTGGCATCCTGTAACATATGGTCTTGGATTGATCAATAAGTATAAAATGAGTTCCTTTGGGGAATATCCTGAGAAGCTACTAAATTGTTGATAAGAAGTGGTAGGGCTTTTATTAACGTGATTGAAGCAATCTGATAGAGTAATTGTCCGTTTGATACGGGTCCTTCAGACTTGGTCCCACTGCTGTGATTGCAGCATATCCACCAACTTGCTGTGCTGTGCTTGGACCAAGATCTCCTGTACCACAGCAAATGCAGTAAGCACTGTTTCACAATGCAGATTTTCTTCTCATTTTGTTTTTGTCTATTCCTCTTTCTCCTTCTTCTCTCGAAGGGTTTTGTTTTCATTATAATGTCAGTTAAAAACCACTTCTGAGACCTTGAGATAATTTTATGAAGTGGACCTTTGTTTTCCAGACAGCCTCAATCAAAACCTTAAGTAAAGCTGTGTGTACTTGTTTTCTTGTTTTCTTTGCACCTGATTCTGGTCTCTAAGGCAACTTTCTACCATTGTGAGGTGTCCTTAAAGGGTTGGGGGTTTCTGACATTTACACTTGCTGGAAGACCAGGGCAGCTGAAATGCTTTAGCAGCTTTATTTGATCCTCCTGCTCTTGAATTATTCATCCTTTATTTACAAGCATTTGCTACAGACCCTCACTAAAAGTGTGCAACGCTTGGATTTTCTCTGGAGACTTCCTGCTAGGAGTACTTACAGTCTCACTCTATGGGATAGCTCCGTATCTTCTGTCTTTCAGCTCGCTTTTTAGCTGCCATTATTCAAGTTTCTGCTGACTGCTGATGTCACAGGTTTTTTTCCAAGCTTAGAAAGACAGAGCAGCTCCTGCTCTGCATCCCATCTGCAATTAAGCAGAGCTGGAAGTGGAAGATAGGTCTGAAAAGTTTGTCAGCACACATGGCAGGAGGAGGGACCCCCCTGGTCCTTTCCAGGCACGGAGTGACAGCTTCAGCAGTGAACTTAATCCATGTTTAATCCAATCATCCAAAGCTAAATATTTCTTTTGATGTTTAGAGAGGAAAATATGTCATCTGTCTAATTCTTTTTGTCAGGGGAATACATCATCTGGTGATGAAGTCTTTTCTGTGTCAGAAGGTCTCCGTCACCCATTATCGGAGCGTTTCACATCTTTCTGCAGCCATCTCTTTGCCCTTTCCCTCGTGTCAGTGCCAGGCTGCCTGCAGTACCATGGTTTGATGTTCAATTGGCAGCAGGATGGCACTCGTACAACCTGAAATAGCTGTATTTCTAAAATATTTGTTTCCCTACAGCTTGCGGAAATCGACTGTTTTTACATTATTGATGCCGGTTTTATTTCTCCATCTAACTAAGGCATTCCTATTTAATTAAGGCAGGGGAGGTTTAGGTTGGGTGTTAGGAGGAAGTTTTTCACCCAGAGGGTGGTGAGGCACTGTTCACAGGTTGCCCAAGGAGGCTGTGGATGCCCCATCCCTGCAGGCATTCAAGGCCAGGCTGGATGTGGCTCTGGGCAGCCTGGGCTGCTGGTTGGTGACCTGCACACAGCAGGGGTTGGAACCAGATGATCGTCGTGGTCCTTTTCAACCCAGGCCATTCTGTGATTCTATGATTTTATGATCTAAAGAGGGCAACTCACCTCAGGAGAATCATTTCTATTCCCATTGAGCTTTTGGGGAGTTTGGTTCTGGGCACTATCTGCAGCCACAAGAATGGTGATAGATGCTTAGTTGACAATTGTCACTTTTTCCTTTTGGAAACACAATTGGAGCATCTTTCTTTTACAGTTTCAGCTGAGTTTTTCTGTTGCTCCTTCTGTCGGACAGAAAGAGGAGGACATTTCCTGACTTCCCCAGTATACTGCAGTTGCTGTTCTTGTTCTCAGGTTGAGATTTCACCAGGATTCTTAGCTCTCCTGTTGAGAGAGCACAGGAGAAATAGCTGAAAGTATAGTATGGAGATACTGAGAGTTACATGTCATCAACTCTGTTGTTTGCTGTGGATGATGTGTGGTATGGGCCAGCAGCTGGGTGCTGATCACAGTGCTTCTAGGCAGGCCACACATAACTCTGGGAATCATGCTAATGTTGTTAGCTTTTTCTTGTATTTTTTTTTTTTCATTGTACTGAGAGCAGAGTAATGCAGCTTTCAGGTAATAAGAGGTCAGGTTTTCTCTCAAAAGCTGAAGGAAAGAACTTCCCAGCAGTTGCTCGTTCTGTTACAGACCTGGAATTAAAAGTAAGCAGGAACCAAGGCAACATTTGATTTACAGCCAGACCTTTTGTTTCTTTCTTCTTTCCTTTTTTAAAAAAGAAAAAAATCCAAGATGTGATGTTTAGTTGTTTGTGTGGACTTTTTCATGCAAAATCTCTTCTCCAATGGCAATATTTATGTTGTTTTTTTTTCTCATGCAATTGCACAACTGAATACGATCCCCTTACCTACCAAATTAGCTGAACCATTGGCATATTCCTGGCACTAAAATGTTTTGACCTTAACTTGCAGCCTAACTTTTGTTATTTAGAGGCACATCAGTACAGCAACGTTTAGAGTTGAGTTGCTTTGGTCACTTTTTGCTCTTTACTGATTAAACCTGCCATGCAGTGGGTAGGTTAGTCTCCTCAGCTATGTATTGTATTATTACTCGTGATAAGAGAGCATCCATTGGTGCTATTACTGATATTCATCTTTAGCCCATTAAAATGCAAATTTTAAGGTGCGCAGCAGATAGAAATCTCTGCACCTTAAAGCACCGAAAAGCCTGGCTAATTATGACTCCAACTATTTTTCAGATAAATCAGCAGCAAGTCATTATAAAACTTGTAATGTGAATCCTTTTATTTCCCTTATCCTGTGACTATTGAGCTGCTCGTGGTCTCATGAGGCACTTTTTTGCTCCCAGAGTTAATGCCCAAGGGTTTATTCATTACCGTAAAGGAGAAAGCAAACAAAGCTAAGAAAGCCACCCCAAAGGGCCTATTTCTTGTCTGGTGCAATGGGAATATTTGCAGCCCAGTGATGCATAGCTCGTGTCCACAAGACCAAAGTTCAAGCTTGTTCTTTCTGTGTAGCTATCAGATGGCTCTCTTGGTTGCAGATTTTTGGATAGTCCAACTATTTGCATCCTCTCTCAAGGATCACTGTGACCCTAGAGACTCACACCAGTAAATATGACTCCAGGACTTCTCTAGCAGAGTGCTGCCCTCTGTGGACAGACCCCATCAGACACTGCCTGAAACCCCTCTGTACACCAGCACATCATGCAATGCCCCTCTACAGATTCCTGCCCTGGGCATGTAACTCAGCTGTGCTGTTATGCCAGTGTCTGTGAATACACCAGCAAAAGAATGTGGCTTTGGTGGAATTCAGTCAGATGTGGCCAGGATCAGCTGGGCAATGGCATTTATGTATGGCTGAACCTGAAATTCAGTTTTCATACATGTGAATGCTCAGTGGGCAAAGCATACTATAGATGCTGTTCCATCTGAATTTACTCTTTTACTGGAGTGTCTCTTGATCTGGTTGGTCTGGTATTTTTATAGATTTTCCTTTTCAAGTGTGGATGGCCCCGTTGTATTGCAGTCTACAGCATGAATGCAGTCGCTGTGATTAAATACATAGAAAAATCTGATCTTCTACCTTAGAACTTCTGAACTTCTTATTTAATATGACACATTAATTTTTCTCTTTTCTCAGGATTTAACTCTTTGGCCGAGAAATTAGCTAAGTACCTGTTAAGCCAGGAGTAAGCCCCAGGCAATGTGGCAGAGTTGCTTTGAAATAAAGCCGGTCTCAATATTTGTTCCAAACAGCAGCAGAAACTTTTCTTTGAGTTAAAGTTGAGCTAACTTTCCCCATGTCAGTTTTTCCTTTGCCTCTATTTGAAGAGCTCACCCCCAGCTGGCTTTGGAGATGTAACCAACACCTTTGAAAGACCAACAGCCACATCAAAGGAAGAACAGAGACCAGTTCTGCTACCACAGGTTAAATACGAAAGCCTGTCAGGGGCTATAATTACAAAGATGATGCTGTGTAACTACCTTGGTGTACCCCGTGCTACTTGCATGCAGAGATAGGGATGAGCTACAGAAAGCCTCACCAGATACCCCCTGAATAGGGCATGAGCAGGGTGAGATTTTGAATTGAAAATAGCTTCTTGTGATTTGTGATGCAGAAGAAAGCAGTCCTGAACCCCTCTTTCCACTGGGGAGTGGGTACCGTGTGTTGGCAGCATGTGTTTGGGATGATCTCCCCCAGAAATATTGCCTCTGCTGTGGGGATTTGGTAGGAGCTGGAGGGCAGTAGATAACTGCTCCTATTTGAACTTATCTAATAATGATGAATTTGGCTCTGCAGACTTGGAAAGGCATTCCTTCCCAAACTGGGGGGAGGAAGAAGAGTTTCTCTGTAGAAAATGCGCTCATGTTTTGAGGCATTTTCTGAATGTAATTGAACAAGTGCAGCTGCCTCTGGGGTTGCTGCTGGAGATGTGGTGAGCTGAGGATGAATTGCTTTGTGCAGGGTTCCCAGAACGAGCAGAGCTCCTGGCAGGGCTGCCTGTCCCACAGCCTCAGGAGTTACTCTGAAGTTCTCTATCAAACGGTGGAACTGAAGGCTAGACAGGGAGGGGAAATAAATGCTTCTGTAGATTAAAAGATAGAGGAAGGTGGGGGAGAAATCCCAATCTCAACTCAGAAAATAGAGGAAGAGGGGGGAGATGTGCAACTTCCTACTCTATGCATGGATGAGCTGAGGACTTGACTCATGTCTCTTCCAAAGTGGGCACCTGGGCAGTACCTGTAGCCTTGCAGGTAGTGGTCCTTTGACTGGTGCTGTTCTGGGATCTCTACTTCTGCTGTTTTTGAGAGCTCCCAGGGAACAGAAGCTCCTGCTCAGCCCCACCAGCACGGCAGTGTTTGTTGTGCAGCTCTGCAGCATCCGCCTTAAATCTTCTGTTCCATGGCAAGCCTTTGGCATGGATCCACTCTGGGGTGCATCTGGCATTTCTCTTTGTGTTAAGCTGTATGGAAGAGAGACAGGATAATGCGGCCAAAATTGGCTTTTTCTGCCCCTAGCCACTTCAGATCAATGAGAAGATCTATGGAAACTCTCAGCCAGGAGAAAATAAAGAAAAGCGAAGGGAAAAAGAAAACTCTTCTCTTGAGTGATCGCTTAAACCCCTCTGACAGCCCTGGAAATGGAATTTCACTTTCTCCTCTGTGATTCCAGCACGGATTGTTTACTTTTATCTGTGCACTTGTCTTCAATGGTTTCTCACCTTGAGTTAATTGATTGACTGCCACAAGGCAGCTTGTTAAGACGGCTGCAGACCTGGCTGGGTGCTCCCCAAACATTTATTGCAGTGCTGTTACCTGAGGCCACGTCCCAAATTAACACTGGGAATGGGTCTGAATAGAAACCTGTAGCATCTCTCTTACCTGTTGGTCTGAGTCACTCGACAGATTCATAAATGGTTTTAGATATCACAAATGCTAAGGCAAAATTTATGGCAGGAGAATCAAAGGTGACCTTTCCTGATAGATAACACCTGTGTCATTTTAGTAGCTCAGGAGGAACATGTCAGGATGCAAATACCACCTTAAAATACTCCCCATAGCTGGGATTGCTTGAAAGCAGGCAGTAACTGTGTACAGTGCAGCAGGAGGCTGTAGAGGAGCATCTTTAAATTAAAACTAAGTTGAACTATGTCTTCGCAGAAAGCAATTACCCAGCCTGAAATTTGACCCGACCATCAGGATTAATTCACCACCATTCTTGAGGAAAGTGCCTTTGTATATTTAGATTCCATAAGCAGATAGCAGACTCCTTTTATATCTCAACAGAAGGAGACAAATAGTAAATAGCAATAGCTCTAGCAGCTGGCTTATTACAGAAAACTATTAAAACGTCATCCTCTGTATGGCCAGTGGCCCGGCTCCCATCTCCATTCCACTCAGAGCTGGATTGCTTGGTTCACACCTTTGCCTATAGAGCTGTGATGTTTGCATGCGCAACATAAAACATCTTGGCTTTAGACCATTTGTTTTTTTCCACTTGAATAATTTGTTGTAGCTGCAAAATAGTATATCTTTTTATTCAATCTTTTACATATAAATGAGTTTTATTGAATAAATGTTGCCACTGTCCATTCCCCACGCCATATTTCAGCTCTGTAACTCCAGCGACTTTATGATTCCTCTTCGATTCTATTGCAGTAACAAGTTTGTTTATTGCTTTTTAAATCTCCTGCGCTGACACTGTGTAAAATTAAGGATGTGGTTAAAAGAGCGTTTCTGAAATTTTGCATTTCCATAACCTTGAATGGGCAGCATCACAAATCAACCCCGGGATGCTGTGGCCACTTGGCTGTAGCTCATGGCAAGTTGCTGTGGTGTGCTGGCAAAGCCACTGCGGAGCTCTCGAGGTCCCCCATGCAAAGGCAGCAGAGTGCTCTGTGTTAATGAGTGGGACTGAAATACTGCATAAGCGTTTTCATCTATTTTTATTGTTTCTCCTTTTGTTTTATAAGTCTGCATAAATGCTAGCTGGGAAGCAGTGGAGGTGTGTGACTGGCTCCGTCTGAAGATTGAATAAGCCAACTTTTTGCCCTGCTTGGGTAGCTGTATTTTGTGATTGCCTATGTATGAAACATTAAAACCAAAGCAGTGTGAGTTTGAACGGGCTTGTCAGCAACTGTTATTGACAGAAACTAATTACACAGCCAGTCTCAGTGCTAATACATGCACAAATAATGTGTCTGTGGCAAGAGACCTCTTCAAACATCCAACATAAAATGAAAAACCACAGGTCTTAATCCTCGTCTCCTTTAAGTCAACGGGAGTTTTGCCTTTCCATGCAATGGATCGTGCCTGCTGTTGCTGTTTGCTGTAACCTAGCGTCAGCTCGGGGGGCTGAGAGCACTTCATGGGCACAGTGGGAGAAGTGGCAGGGGATGCTCTGTTGCCTGGCTGGCGGGGCTGGTGTAGGCTGGGGTTGGGCAGAGTGCTCATATGCTGCCAAGGCTCAGTGCAGTGCAGTGCTGGGCCAGTGCTAGTTGTCTTCTGGAGAAGACAAACATTGCATGAGCTTCTGGTGTCCTGTGCTGGGGGATGATGGGCTTTGTGAACCACTTCCAGACTCTTTGTGCAATCCAGTTTTAGAGTATACTTAATGAAAACATGATTTGTTGCAGATTTTCGGGTACAAAAAGCTTCTGAAGTAACACAATAGGGATGAAAATAGTACTGTTGTGCATGCACATGCCAGTGTTTGAACCCAGGCACTGTAATAGCTGAAAATAGCTGAAATGTTCAGTGATGAAACAAAGCCAGAGATGTGGCTGAATGAAAGAATTTCAGTCTTTTCAGTAATATAACAAACATATTTTTCTCTCCATCTTTGATCCGTAAATTGGGAATGTTCCAAGCTCTTTGTTTCCCTCATGTGAAATTGGGGCTGCAGTTTGGTGGTGAAGCTCTTTGTGGCCGTTTGCCTCTACTTTGCCCACGCACTCTTGCAAGCACTGCAGCACTGCTCCCTGTTAAGGCAGTCAGTGAGCTGAGTGCAGCGCTTTGTTACAAAGCATCGCGTCGTGGGGGCAAGAGAGGGGCCATCAGATAACAAAACAAATCACCACCCCTACGTTCCCAGGTAATTCAGTGTATTAAGGGAATAGAGGAACTGCTGTGGGAGCGAATGGCAGCTAAATACCTGTTGGAACTGATGTCAGGACTCTCACATCCCCAGAGGATGCCCATAACTCAGCCACAGCCAAATTACCACTCCTGGATCAGGGAAGGTGACGGCGAGGTTAGTTTATTAGCAGCACAGTAGTATGGAGCTATTTAGGGGAAGAGGATAAGCTTCAGGGTGAGAGGGAACAGCAGAATGAGTTGGTGCCTCCCTCGGATGGGTAACACACGGGCTGGGACCTGATTCTTGCCATTGGCAGAGAGAGGAAACAAACTATTCCAGCATTGAGGCAAAGGAGGGGCTCTTCCTTGGCTCCTGAGCATGAGGCAGCCAGGAGCATCACCCCTAGTTTGAGCGCTCATTTACCAAGGCAAGCTAAGAAGTTTTTTGGATGCTGAGCTTATTTTCCTTTCTCTGTCTGCCTGTGGCAAATAATGGTTTTAACTTCAAAAGTGATAGCGGTACATTATACAGCAATAGATTGGAGTTAAGTCTTAAAAATAAACCAAAGTGCAGCTGAAAGCTTTATTTTTTTTTTTAATGGAAAATATTGATGCTAATCTGCTCCTTTTCTATATAACTTTCCTTGCTGTATTATCCGTATTCCTTCCAGTAGTGCTTTGTGTCGTTATGAACATCTGACACATTTCATTCTTCCTACTCTGTAGTATTAAAAAAAAAAACAACAAAAAAACCCACCAGAAAACAACCAACAGCAAATGATTTACATAATGTATGGGATGCTTTTCTTGGAGGAAAATCACACTCTGCTTCAGGGAGCAGCCCTGCCTACTGCTCAGCAATACTGCCCTGCATGCAATGCTCACTGCCACTCTGATGGAGTGCTTTGTGTCTCTGAATGTGGCAGTGTTTTATGTGACCCACACATATGATCCAGGCTGTTCCTCTGCTGCTGCTTTTGGTCCTTTCTGAGAGATAAAGGTGTGACTGAAGCACTGCAAGTGCATCCAGGCTGGCAATGAGCACGGACTGGGGGGAGTTTCCCTAGAAAACTGCTGGCAACTGAGTTAAATGACCAGCCCAGGGTGAGTCACACACTGCTGCCTTCAGCCCAATTTAACTAATTAAGTCATCTTAAGTGAGTGTAACCACAGCTTTGACCCTGGCTGGGCAGGGGGAGCTGCAGTGGGGTCTGCAGGAGCATCCCAGGTATGTCTGCATCAGCTGCTATAACAGAGCAACGTTGACACGAGTCAAATACAGAGCCCACAGCTGCTGGGAGGGCAGTTATTTGCACTGTGGATGTAGCCAAATTTTGCAGCTGGCAAATGATGTTAAGTCAAATACTCCAGGGGTCAGGCCTAATTAAGATATTGGTAGCAGATTCTAGTTTAATTACGCAGGGAAAGTGAGCTCTGCCTTGTTACGTGCAAGTGGTTGCACACCAGATGAAGCACACTGAGTTAGTTGTGCAGGAAGGAGCTTTGCATGCGCTCTGCATCACCAGACCCACCGCCAGGCCTGAATGCAGCAGAGGGGCTGGGGTGGATTCTGGAAGCTAATTGAAGAGGGACTTCTTTTTGAGGAAGCAGCGTTCTGCTGGAGGGCATTCTGCAAGCAAAGAACAGGGCCAGATTTATCAGATACCTCATTTGTTGTAAATAATTCACTCTGCTCTAGATGTGCTGTGCGAGCACTCTGCAGCACCGCTTCCAGAGCTGAAATGGTGGCACTGCAAAACGCTCTCAAAGGTGCCCCTGCCAGCAGCCAGCCCCCAAAGTTTGGTGATGCTGCTGCTGTTGTAAAAATGTGCATGATATCCTATGCTGAGCTGCAGAGTGCATAACCCTCTCTGTGCAATGCATTTGATGTCTTCAGGACTAGGTTGGATGAACACTGTTCAAGTTGGGGCTGCAGCACAGCGTCAGCCACGGAAGCAGCTCCTCCCGCTCTCCACTCTGCCTCTCCCACCCTTTGTGTCCTTAAATAAACTTCTCGTGGGTCAGCTGCTGCCCTCCCTCTTGCTTATAGGTATCAGTGATGTTCAAAGTCAGCTTTCCTTAGGAACCGTCAGCTGCTGAGATGAGAGGACAGGGAGTAGGAATTGCTAAAATAGGGAAACAGACCAAAATGGCTTCTGGACCAACAGGATGTGTTTTCCTGCAGGCAGCCTCTTGACTGTGCATGGCACACTGGGCTCTGCTAGCAGATCCTTTTCAAAGGCAGCAAAGGGCATGGGGTGCTGGCAGCTGGGATGTGGATGTGGGTAACAGCAGCCCAGTTGTTGTCACTCCATCTTTGGACCTCATGCAAGGCAGGACAAGCCCTGATGGTAGTACAGCATAATAAATAGAGCCTGTGAATCATCCAGTTCTGCTTGAAATTCAAGTGGTTGGGGATGGAGTTGATTGTTATATGTGCCTCTAAAGTTGATGTGTTCCCTACTTCCCCCTTAGCCTGCACTGTGTGGTAATGAATAACAGCTTAATCACTCTGGTATCAAGATAGCCCTTATACAGCTATGCCGATGTTCTTTGGAATATAATTTGTACATGTTTCACTCATCTATTATCATTGTTCTTTCTAAATGAGAAAATGCAAATGTTGCACCAAGGGCCCCATCTTCACAGCTTACTGAATATAATTCCTGACAGCAACATGAAGTTGTTTAGCATAATTTTCCTGTTAATAAACTGCCAATTACAGTCATTTAGTTCTTAGCTTTCAAAGACCAAAAGGTACACAGTGATTTCCAGCCTCTTTCCAATTATTGTTTCCATTTATTATTTGGTATATCTGAGAAAGCAGAAAAAGTAGAACACTCAGTTGTTTACAACAACTGCAGCTTCCTTTCACTGATGCAGAAGCTTTTCTAGAGCAGAATGCAGTTTTGCAGTGATGCACTCCCCATTGCTCATACAGCTGTTCCTGTACACCACACACTCAGCATCAGAGATATCTGTATTACACACAAATGTGAGTCAGCTTGAAAAAGTAGCAAAACAAATTTTGTAAAAGCTGCTTAGAAACACCTGGCAGCAATGGACAACCTTTTTTTTTTTTTTTTTCCTCTCAACGACTTCTGTTTGTTGTGCAAATGCTTCCAAACTCAGATGGTTACGCAGCATTTTATTAAAGTCAGCAGAAAATACTATGAAAGGGAGAGGAAAAAAGAGTGTTTCAAGAGATGTTTATGGTTGCTGAAAGGGATTCGGAAGTTTGTATCTAGAAGCAATTAGGTTTTGAGCAGCTCTCCATGCGCAGTACTTTCTGTTCAGATTTCTTCTCAACTTTTCTTACTGAAGGGAATTTGCATGAAAACAATCTTTTATTTCTTGAGAGTTTATCTGATTTTCCTGCCTGTTTCCAACTCCCTGCTCCATCTGCTCCTGAAATGATCCTTCCATGTGGTGCAGCAGAATAACTTCTGGAGCAAGCTGGGCTGATGTTAATTGAGGAATAAGTGACAAAGGGTCTCAGGAATGAAAGGCCAGACTTGCAGTGCAAACATGGAGACAGGCTGTAGGTGTGGGGAGAACTGAGGAGCATTACCAAGATGCATGAAGCCCTTCAGGTGCTTTGTTCAGGGTGCTGCTTTTCCCTGCTATTTGCAGGAGGCTCCAAACATTCATCCCCTGTTTTGTAAATCTGCTGTTTCAAGAATATACCCATGGATTGTGGGAACGACTTTTGTCTCAAATAATTTGTGTCTCAATCAAATGAGCAAAACAAAAAAAATGCCTCCACAAAGCAAAACGGAAGTGAGAGAGACTGCATCCTTCCCACAACTGCATGCCATCCTCTGCAAATGTAAGACGCTCAGCCTCAGCTGAGCCTCCTGTTACCTGCGGGAAGACAGAGGCAGGCTGCAGTGATTAGACTCCAACTGTAATATTTATTAGACCTTCAGGAGGTGGATTTGGCAAAATTTCTGTTGCTTGTGTAAATCCTCACATGAAAGCCTGCTTTGGCTTTTCCTGGAGTGGGCTGTTTCAAAGGACTCAGCATTGGTGCCACTGATGTAGGTAACGAAAATAAATTGACTCCTGAGGAAGCATAGTTAGGTCAACACTGAGCAGTTACTTACGTTCCACCTTCCTGCAAGCTGTGTTTAAAAATAAAGCATGAATGCACGCCTGGTGCCATCAACAAGTCTGATTTGCCTGGGCAGCTCCCAGCGCTTGGGAATGCCTCAGCCGAGATCTCCAGAGCCCAACCTTGTGCTGAAATAGCCCTGCCTGCTTTTGTTAGCCAGCAAAGCAGCTGGTTTTGGTGCAGAGGGCTCCTTTCCCATGGCTGGGTCCTGTGCTGTGTGCCAGCACCGCCGTTGTCCTTGCAGGCAGTTCAGTGTGAGCCATTCTGTACGGCAGAGAAGTTGCAATTGCTTTGAGGAACAAAGCCAGGTGGCCACGTTTGGGGATGCTATCGGAGCAGGGCGCATCCTGTTCAGCTGTTGGTGGATCTTTGATGTTGTTGATGGCATTGGCTCACTTGGCCAGCTCCTACCTGCTCCCATGCCTTGGGCAAAGGCTCAAGGCTCCTCCTGTGCCTTGAAAGCTGACTTGAAACAGCGTTATCGAGGTTATTAAACTTTAAGAAGGTGCAAGTGTATGTGCCAGCTGGTTCCTTTTAGGTAAGTATAAGCTATTAATAGCACTTGTAAAAACTCAACTCAAGATCTGCAGTCGAGGTATTATTCTTCAAGACACTCTTTGACTATTATGAGATTAATGGATATGGGGCAGTTTGGAACTGAAACATTAATTTTAATCACATGGCTCCGTTTGTATTAATGAGAGAGAAGTGGGCAAATCCTATAGAAAGACACTAGAATATATACCTAAAGGGCATATGTGATGATTGTGCATTTTGTTAGAAAATTATTACTAGCCCTGGAAATAACTAACAACCAAATTTATTAGTTGAACTCTTTGAGGATACAAAGTGGTGCGGCAGTATATACAGCAGAATGGCAGTGCTACTCATCTATTAGGTTAAACAAATTCTGAAATAAATCTGCAAAGCAAAATAATTGTATTTCTTCCCTCTGGGGAGCATCATACGTTCGTATTGAGAGTCTGCTGGGGTACATTTGTCTCTGCTTGTACCGTCTATAAGGGCTTATGACTGTTTTATGTTGGTTTTTTTTTTAATACACTTGAGCATTCAGTTGGAGCTGAATGACTCCAATTAATCACATCAATTTTCAGCACCTCTGGTACCAGGTTTTTTATCTATAGGCTAGAAACTTAGGGCTCTGTGGTATTTCCTTGCTGGCCTGCAGAGTAATGCATGCTCTTCTATTCCAGCCTGACCTCTCCTGTGCTTGTATTGTAAGCTCACTGCCAAAGCCCAAGGCTGATAAGGCTGCCCTGGACCCATGTCAGGTTATTATATGCAGTGAGGAAAGAGCTTTATATGGGAGTGACACCCCTGGGAGCATTGCCTCTTGGCCTAGATGTGTTACATCTATAGGGGAGCAGAATGAGGACCAGCAGCCCTGCTAACCTCAAACCACATCAGGCTGATGTGCTGCTGACGTCCCGTTGGGTTTGCTTTGCTCATCAGACAGCCTAGAGGTGATTTAACATGATGGGATGGGATGGGATGAGCTTTCATCAGTAGGAAGCCTACAAATGTTAGTAGTTATAATTAGGAAAGTGAGAACTCTCCTATTAGCCTGATTGATGGGAAGGCTTGATTAAGCAGAAAACTGATTTTTCCCAACTGGCTGTGACAGAAGATCCATTTAGTTGGAAATGGGAGTTAAAAGGAGCTCAAATTTTTGCTTATTCCTTTAACTGATGAGCAACTGGTTGGGTGCATCTTCGAAGGTTTATAGTGAGGAAAGAAACACCAAATGAAGATGTGTTTTAGGAGGGCACCGTTTTCTAATCTTATTTTTAGGGATGGATGGTCTGTACACGACCACCACACTCTGTCCTTACATCAAGCAAAGCTTGCTTGTGTTACACCGTTCTCACCAGCTATCTAATCTAGGGCACGTGTCCTTCCAGAAAGACAAGGTCACTTTAAAACTGGAATGCAGTTTTAAAGCAGAAGAACCACACAAAGCTGAATATACCCATGCACCCATACGAGGATATAATTTGGGAGCCATGCTGGTATCAGCACAGGCTCGTGCTGTCCGTTCCACCTCAGGTCAATGCTATTTCCAACGTCTCTGTACTGTCGTCCATGATGCTGTGAAGATGTGCCCTTGCTGACCTAATGGATTGATAAAGAAATCTGCTCTCTTTTTAATGCAATTCTGGGAGAAAATTGTCGCTTTTCAAAAATAAAATGGTTTCTGCTGAAGGTTTACCACGGTACAAATGCAGTAGTGATGTGGCTGTAGCTCTGCTGAATGGCTCTTCACAATGCAAAGCTGACCTAAAGAAGAGCTTGTGTGTCCAAAAGCTTTTTTGTTCTCCAACTGCATTCAGTAGGTTAATAAAAGATCGCCGCTCTCCATGCAAACCTTGCTGTCTGTACCATGAATTAAACCCCTGTGTCCAAAGGGACTTGATGTTGACCTTAAAAACCTTGAAAGCCTGTTAATATTAGGCAGCACGGAATATATAGCTCCAAGGCAGATCATGTTTTACTTACAGGCAAACAAAGCTCTCCAATATCTTCAAAGGCCAAAAATTAGTTGCAAGTAGATACAATAGAGCCTCAACGACTCTTATTGGACAGTGTTCTGTCTAATTATTATTTATCTATTATTTGAAGTCACAAATAAATTCACTAAATAGCTGTGTATTTTAATAGCACTTCCTGAGCGTGTACAAATTAAGCTGAAGTGAACATACCAACCTTTCCTGAACCAACTTGCAAACAGAGATAAAGGCCATGAGGAGCGTGTTGTAGCTCGAGCACATAATAGCCTCACTGCCAGCCCAAAGCTTGGGGAAAAAATAACTGTGGACCTTTCATTTGCTGCAGACCTATTAATGAAATGTCCTGGTTTCAGCTGGGACAGTTGTTTTCCCCTTCTCCTCATAGTGTTTGGTATGATGCTGTGTTTTGTGCTTTGGGAGAAAGACAACACGGGTAACATAGCAATGTTTTAGTTGTTGCTGAGTGTTGCTGTATAGAGCCAAGGACTTTTCAACTTCTTATGCTGTCCTGCTAAGAGGGGGCAGAGCCAGGACAGCTGACCTAAAGTGGCCCAAGGGATATTCCATACCATATGGCAGCATGTGAAAACAAGGGTCCGCATTCAGTTGATGCATCCTGCAGGGAATACATCCGTGTGACAGTAAGTGCAAATTGGGAATTGGCAGATATTGCCTGGGGTCAGTGGTGCAGGCATCCCGCGGGCCTCCCTTGTTCTGGGGCTGGCACTTTGCAGGCCCTGTTGATTGCAAAGTGCCCTGACATTGGCACAGTGGTACTCATCTGAGTTTTCGACGTGCAAAACTCAAATATTGCATTTTTTTTTTTTCTTCTTTTCTGCTGAAGTTGCAAGAACTCATGAATGCAGACTTAATTCCCCCAAATATGCAGACAAAATACTTGCTTACTTTCTTAATGATCCCTCTGGGAGAGCTGGCCAAGTCAGACAGTAATGTTCAGTAAATCCTTGTTATCTATGCTTGCTTTGCTAATGAGCCTGAGTATCATGTTTAAATCCCTGTAGTTGCATCTCATATATTGGCCGGAGTGAAAATAAAATATTTTTGCTCAGTATTTGCCTTATATCATGGGTAGTTCTGCTGTGCTCCAAAAACACCTTTTCTGCTACTGGCAGGCTGCAAGGACTTTGCAGGATTACTGTGAAGAATAGGAAGGTGGAGGCTGTCCTGTTTCAAACAGCAAATGTTACTGCTAGTGGAGGATAATTGAGATACTGTCTATTTACACAGGTCTGTCTTGGAAATGCTCCTTTAGCGAAGGCCAAGTTTGATTTAGAGCTTTCCTCCTTGGATTGGGGCAAAGACAAATTCAAGGAGCAAGAGGAAAGAAGAAGCAAAGGAGACGGAAAATAAAGCAGGGCATTTCCAGCACAGCCCAGCCAGCAGGGAGCTGGGGATGTCAGTCAAGGGCAGAAGGATGCACCACGGAAGGAGGTTTCTTAGGACACCTTGTGATTTTATCACGACCCATTTTCTTTTGATTGAATTTGTGCTGCATTATGCAGAATATTTTAACCAGCATTTTCTTGAAGGGTTATTTATAGCAGACTCAAACTTTAGGAACAAGCATTTGCTGGGCAATGCTCTCCATTCTCGGCATGTTTTTCTACTTTTTCAACATGAGTTAAGATGAATAAATTCCCTACATGTTTATAGAGGTCTGTGTCCCCTTTGGATCATTAGTAAAATCAAGTCTCCAACTAATGCTGAAACTGAGTTGATGTATTTGATCCCCGGTCCCAAGCTTGAGCTGCAGCGAAGAAGGCAATAGGATTTTAGAGGAAAAAAATCTAGACAGCATAGAAAATAATCACATTTTTTCCCTTCCACCCTCTGGGAATTTTCCTCATCTGGACCAGAGCAGAAGCAGTGGCGAATTGCTGCTCCACAGTGCTTACAGGCAAGGTGTGCTTCCAACAAATTGCTGGTTCTGGAAGCAGGGGCTTCTCTTTTCGTGCAGGAGTTTTTATGGCCTGCTGCCTCGTTATCTCCGTAACTTATTACAGCTTTATGTCTGTGTTGTGCTGCAAATGGACTGCCCATAATCCCCTTTTTATAGACTTAATCTGGCTGGTGATAAATGCTGTGGTGGCAGGGTTGGGTCTTCCTCTAGGTGGTGGGGCACAGCGAGAGCACCTCCCTGCAGGCTGAGCCCCTCCTGCCCGTGGTTTGAAACCCCCTCTGTTCCAATCTGGCATTAAAGAGGTGATGCTATTGACATACAGAACTGGGTTTTCCACCGCAAGGATCAGTGCCAGCTCCCATAGCTGTGACCAAATTAACCCCTCCCCCCCTTTGATACCTGGAAGTTAACACCAAGTTGAGAATCCAAAAAGAGATTTTGGTAGTTTATGTTCTTGCTGAGATAGACACGATGAATATTAGGAGTCGTCTCCTCCAGCGCCCTGTGAAATAGCTGTTAGAATTTTACAACGCCTGTACACACAAGCTGGTTAATTTGTTTTCAGTGAACATTTGTATGAGTGAATTATTCACCCATCTGCAATATTTATCTTTACAATGATGAGACAATTCAAGCCTGTGTGGAGATGTGCCTCTGTGTGAATGCATAAATCCCTGATCGCTGGCAGGGCAGTTGCTGTGGGAGCTGAGGATCTATTATTCTGCCTTTCCTCCTCTCCAAGGGTTAGCCCAGACCCTCTTGCTTTGACATGAACTGCAAGCAAACAACTTGTATAATATTTTACTACTTCCTCATTGGAATATAAAGCTCCGATGATGCTCTCTGCAACTGCAGCTTGTCAGGTTTGAAGCTCTCACTGATCTTCAGGCAGCAATTTTGTGCATCTTTTCCCTCACACATAACGAGCATTACGTGATGAGCTGAGATGGCCGAGGTAAGGAGGAATTGCAGATGCAGAGCTGCAGCCTTTGGTGCTATCAGTGGTCAGCTGGGAGCCTGCTTTTTTGGGGTAGGCTTTTTCTGTTCAACAATGCTTGGAGCCCTGGGACTACAGGACAGCACAAAAAAGGGCACAGAGGGCTGTAAAACTTCTGTTTTAGATACTGAAAATCATCCTGAAGATCAGTGTAGATGAGTGGAGCTGCATCCCCTGCCTTGGGACTGTCCTGGGCTGGGAAGCAGCTAGGATTGCTCTCTGGTCCAGTGGATGGGACAAGAAGAGCATTGGGCATAATGCAGAGTTACCTAAGGTAATGGTTCAGAAAATTGTTCCTACAGCTTCATCTTACAAGATTTTTTGTTTTAAAGGATAGCTTCGATTTTAGTAACCACAGAGGAATGCTATTTAATGGAGCCCCTCTCAGTCAGGGAAGGTCCAGCAATGAGCAGCAGGGACTCCATCTCGCTGGGCTGGAGCTCAACTTGAGTAAAGGAGAGCAGAGCCAGTCATCCAGGTGGTAATTTCTGTCACCTTAGGAAGGAATCCTGAGTATCCATATTTCTGAAGAGCAAATTTACTTAAGAAAATGCATTATTTGCATAGATCAGCATTTACTGAAGCGCTAAGGACTGGTAGTGCACTGAAAGGCAGTGTGAAGTAATAGCTTTTACAAACAATTACTACATGTTGAAGTCTTACTTTTGTTAATATTTAACATGTGGCATCCCAAGATCCATCCCTGTATTTCTTTTATAAGAATCTCTTTCGTGATCTATTTCCCTCAGCCCTTCCCAAAAGAAGAAAAGCCGTGCTACTCTGCTACAAGAGAGCTTTCTCCATCTGCACAGGAAAGGCTGTATTTGCCCCAGCTTTAAATTATTCTGAAATGACTCACAAATCTTACCTTGAAAGTGAAGTGGTTCACTGCATTAAAGCCTTGGGAAGACAAGCAGCTAAAATACTGTAACCTATTTCCACTGATTTTAGGATTTAAGTTCTGCTAATGCATCTCCTAATGCCTATGCGAGGAATAAAGTGCTTTCCTTTTGAACTTCAATACCTGAAAGTGAGAATAGTGGAGCTGCCATTGCTGTCACAGCCACACGGCAGAAATGTTCTCACCCACCCTGGCTCTCACTGCTCACTGCAGCAGATAACCTGGCGTGGGTAGGTAAGGCTTCTGCTGGTACCTGAGAGGTTTGCCCCAGAAGGGAAGAGTCTAACTGGAAGTTGCCCAGGATGAACAAAACAACAGCTCTCTAACCTGCATGATTTTGTTATCTGAGCTATTATCTGCAGTACGCACCCGTCCACGCTGTTCTAATTACAAGGAAAACTAATGGAGTGCTGTGACACTGCTAATAGGGAGAGCGAAGTTTTAGGTGAATGCACAAATTAGCTTTGAAGTTTCCTGCCGTCTTTAAGATTTCATGGTAATTTTCCATTTCTGCTTAGGCATATTTGCATTTTGCACGACAGTGTAGTTCTAATCACTTGTCAGAGAGCGCCGATCTGCTGTCAGGAGGGCAGAGCCACCAACCTAGAGAGCTTTTAACATGACTGTTCCCATTGCCTTCCATGGGTCTCTTGGAATGGGGCTTTGGGGATCAGATTGTGGGTATTGTAGGGCAGGAAAGGCATTGGGGCATTACCTGGACCTAGAGAACAGCCCAGGTTCAGTCTGCTGCAGGCGATCAAGCCAGCGTATAGCATCAGACCAATAACTTTTTGCAAGAGTGTGTTGCCTCCCACTCTTGTTTTCTCGTCTCCCTTTGCTGCACAGAAGCTGCTGATCTGCTTCCAGGTGGGCTTGTGTAATCCTTGGGTTTGGGGGCAGTTGCAGAAATCCATCGGTATGTACCAGCAATACCAGTTACACCACCAGCTCTCCTTTTGGTGGCTGCTGTTGGAAAGTGAAGAATAAAACTGGGAATAACTTCAGAGCATAAATTGTCTGGATGTCCTTTCCTCAGCCAGGTGCGGTTTCATTATGGTGGTTGGCAGAAGGCTTTTGCTCCTTGGTTCTTCCGCAGTGTGGAAGTCCAAGTTCCATTATCAAGCAATTAAAAACTGACACCTCGGCGACCTTTCTCTTATTTATCTGTCAGACTGTTTTCTGGTGCTGTGCACTGTCCCTCCTCCCCTGAGCTGTTACCTGCTGCCATCAGGTCACAAATTTCCTTTGCTCTTCCAAACCTTCTTCTTCACTCCCAAACCTTCACTTTGACCTCTTCCACCTGTCTAAAGCTCACTCCTGTTACTGCCCTTGAAAGCCTCTTCTTGCTAACTAGATTTTGCCTTTCTGCCATGCACAAGGCTCCTCCAAGACCTTTGGTCACAGCCTGAGTCCCCCAGAACACAAATAACCCAGCTGTTCCCTTGCAATACCTCTTCTTTGCCTCTCCTCTTTTGCCTCCTCTCTGCTCCTGACCCCTTCTTGCAGGTGCAGCCCTATTTACCACCTACATGCTTTCCCACTTTGCCACACGCTTTGTTTTCAGAGCATGGCACAATTCACACAGGCTCACAGTTCCTCCTGCCCACAGCCCTGATTGAACCGTGACCAGCTCTGTCACAGCCCAGGCCTCATTTGTTCACCCCTGCCTTGTCCAATTGATTCTTTCACTAGCCTTGCTGGTTAAACAGCCTCATTGAAGTTCATGTAAATCATATCTCCGATTTCACTCCTGTTCTCTCTTGCTGTCCCTTTCTCAGAGATATGAATCAAACATTAATATTGATCAGCATTTACTGCCAGACACAAAGGAAAATTTGCTTTCATGTAATACGAAATATTAATAAAACATTAATGAGGGCAAAGGAGAAGGTTGCAAGCATGATAGCCAGCTCATCTCCTTCCTCCAGCTCTAATTCAGCATTAAGGATGTCTGCATTATGCAGTGATCTGGGCTTTCTGCCTGCATTAAAATTTGGATTTGATTTCTGAGTCCAGACTTGGGAAAGTCGAGGGACTTTACACTCAAAATGATCAGCTGAGGAACCTGAGGTGTTTTTGTTTTCTGCGCTGTCAGAATGGCTCCTCAATACTGTACTCTGAAGTCTAATATCAATCATTTTTGTCAGAGTTGGACTGTGTTAATCACATTCAGATGCAGTGCCTCAATTAACTGGGCGCGTGCTTTGGTATGTGTTGTGCATGAAGTCACGTTCCTGATGGTGTGCACTGATGCTTAAAAAGCAGCAACTGAGCTCAAGTAGCCCAAAGGACTTCCACAGACAAATCTTGGTTCTGATTTCAGGTATTGGGCTCTCGGTTGTTCCTTGGGAAACTCTGAGGTAGAACTTGAGTGCAGTAAGTGCCTTCTCATTACTCTCTTATTAGCTGAAGACTGCAGCAAGGGGGAGAAAGTAATGAATTCAGGAGTGGAGGAAAGCAGAAAGTTAAATGCAGCTAAATCTGTTTGGAGAGCTGGGAAATAAGGATGTCAAAGCGATATGTAAAGCTTCACTTGGATCTGGTTTATAACCACAGCAGGAGATCACGCGTGGGCTGCAATGAGACAGGCAGTGCCTCTCTGCTGGGTAATGGTTATCAGGTATACAGCAAGGGGAAGATGGAAGGGTAGGAAAAGTGACTGGACTTGATGATCTTAGTGGTCTTTTCCAAGCTTAATGATTCTATGAAATAAAAAAACAGGAGGAGAAGGCAGGGTGAAAAGAACAGAAGACCCAGAGCAGGCTGAGAACAGAAATGCATCTATGAAGGAAAAAGACCTCAGAGTACTGTCTGCTGTTAAATGAGTGTTCAGTGCTGTGGAGTGACTGGAGGAGGAATACAGCTCCTTGGGAGGCATTGCTGAGTGCCTCCTGGTGTGCTGGGTGTGATGCTCTCCCAGGCTGTGCCTCGCTTTGTTTAAGTGCAATTGAGAGAAGAAGCTGTAATCTGAGAGCAATCGCCCACTAATATCAGGATATAAGAAAAGTGAGGCTAAAAAGGTTGAGAGCTGCCTAACCTGGAGATCTGTCATTGCACTTCCAGCATCAAATCTTGCTGGGGAAATAAAGAAGCCACTCTTACCCCAGGTTGATTTCTTATAGCGAACTTTGAAGTTGTTCCTGAGTTTACCAGTATCTGCTGATTGGTTCGTCTCAAGCTAAGTGTGGCCCCTGCTGGATTTATGAGCTGCTGGAAGAAGGAAAAGCACAGCTGTATTTCTACCAAGCCATAGAGTCACTGGAGATGCTGCAGTCTTCTAAATCATCATTGCTTATTAGGAAAACTTTCATTTTCACTGCTGACAGTTCCTTTTAATTTTCCTTTCTAAGGATCCTCTCCATCGATGACCTTCAGCCTGTGTAAGTAGGAATATAAAGCAATTGACATGAAATCAATATTAATTCAGGAGTGTTTAGGGTTCTTTCCTCCTTTTGTAGCAGAATCTTATCAGGGGTTACAGCCTGGGAGTCTGAAGCCATTGAGCTTCCCAATCTGGGACTCTGCAGTGCTCAGAGTGAGCACAGGCAGTGGCTGTGCTCTGTGCTCCGCCATGGTGTGACATTAAATGTCAGCTTTTATTTAAAAAAATAAAACATCACAAACAAAACAGTCATTGCAGTTACATCCAAGGCTCAAATAAACCACTGCAAACTTCCCTGCTGTTTCACACAGAAGTGTGTTGAGGAAATGAGTTTGGTCAGCATTCGGGTGGCGTGGGTCTGACCTGGTTTGGTTTCGTTTCTGTGGAAGCGGTGTGGTTTGTTTTTTTCATTGGTGGCTAAAGCAGAATGTCTCACTTGTGAACCTCTGATTTAGACCAGATTTTTCAGCCATTGCAGAAGACCAAATATGAAAGGAAGACTGGGGCAGGTGTTGCTGGGATTTTATCCCAGTGTGAGAGGTTAACTGGAAGGAATAAGTGGGGATGTGTGAATGTGGGATCAGTTTGGCACAAGAGTAATAGCAGGATGCTGCATCAGAAAGGACAGATGTGACATGTAGGGACATGGTTGATGGGCATAGTAGGGATGGGGTGGGCTTGGACTTGGTGGACCTAGAGGTCTTTTCCTGTCTTTTTGATTCTGTGATCAGTGGGCTATGCAGAAGATGAAGGTATGAAGAGTTTCATATTTAAGGACAAGAACAAGATATTTCGTGTACTTTTGAAGCAGGTAACACTGGATGGACCACAAGAGAAACTTGTTGAGCAAAGGGGAATGAACTAAGATGATTTTAGGGACAGCATCTTAAGAGACTGAATGAAAACAAGGTTGCAGAGCAGATGACAGTGGAAAGCATTTCAGTCTCTTATCAAGAAATAACCTAAACAGTCAGGCTTGACAACAAGCTTGAGCTCAGGAGATTTGGGGTTTATTTCTGCTATTACAACTTATTTTTAACCTTGAGCAAGTCATTTTATTGCTCTCAGCCTCAGTTTCCCCTACTTAAGAAAGGCATTTGTGGTATGATGTCCCTTTACAGCGTACTTTGCTACGTATTTCATAACTGTGTGCAATAAAAGGTTAGTACTGTAGCTGTATCTGATAGTGAAAAAGACCCATCGAGAGGGGAGACTGGACCCTGAGGGCCTCTCCCTGTGCAAGAAGGGCAGGAAGCTGAAGCTGCAGCACAGCCCTGCCCCCTGCATGCTACGCCTCTAAGAAGGATGGAGGATTTCAGTACCTTTAAGTGGATACCTATAAAAAGAGGGGGAAATGATGAATCATCATTCTCAGGTGCTTGTTAAGTGCTCTTGTTAGACACTGTTTCCAATGGTCCGTGGCTTTACTCTGCTAAGAGTAATTCTGTTCATCCTCCTGGCTGCCCAGCAGATGAGCAAAATGACTGACAGCAGAAATATTCCAAAGCAGGGGATATTAAGCAGGCGCACTGATGACTGATGTCTGCTGTTCTCCCCGGGGAGTTATCACTCATGTGATTTACTTTGACTCCAGTGACACTTCTGCCCTTGAGGATTTCTCTCCTCCTTTGCAGAGCTGCGTGCATTTGAAGTTTTGCTGAAGGCTGTGCAGGGATCTTCCTCCACGTGGCTGCATTGCCATCAGAGTCACAGGGGATGGTCAGGCAGGGTGATACCAGTGGCAGCAAAAAGCCTGACTGCCCCAAGACCCGCACTAGTTCCATGCTGGCCATTTAGTCAGACCTGAGGTCCCCATGCCAAGCTCTAGTGATTTTAGATGACCGTGAGCCACCCAATCTGCAAGTCCATGCCACTGAAAGAACAGCTTTGGCAAGGGATTGTCAGCCTGATTTCCCAGCTGAAGGCAACTGTAGAATCGTAGAATGGCTTGTATTGGAAGGGACCTCAAGGATCATCACTTTCCAACCCCCTTGCCACAGATGAGTTTGCCAACCACTTGTTAGTACCAAGTACTAGATAGATTGCCAGGGCCCCATCCAACCTGGCCTTGAACGCATCCATGGACTAGGGAGGACCTTCACCTCTGCAATGGGTTTCCGTCCAATATCTTACTGGCCTTTAGGACTTGTTAGCTGGTGTTTGTAGAGGCTACTTACAGAGCTACCCGTGGTGTATCAGCCACAGCAAGGAGTGGATGCATCTTCCTACACTGACGTGCACATCACAACTTATAAATAGGCGTGTAGGGTAAATTCATGCAGTATCAAACTAGAACGATGTGATGTAACAGCTTCATTACCATATTTATATCCTCCTAATTGCACTCCATTTAGATCACTTGCAAGGCTATGATGGATTTCCATGTAATAGGATCAAGTTTTATTTGATCTTAAGCCTTTTTCAAAAGGAAACCAAAATGAAATGCGAGATTCAGAAAAGATCATGAAACATATTGCCTAAATTTAATACCAGAAAGTATTTTCACTTAACAAAACTTTCTTCCTGTAGATGCCTGACCCACTTCCTGGAGTCTGTCCATGTATTTAATACACTATGTGAACGCCAAAGATTCATCAAGGCCAGGTCAGGCTGGCCATGAACTAAGCACAGCAGTAATGATGTGTAGGTGCAAGAGGAAGAAAAATGCCTCTTGCATAGATTATGATATTGATTTCAAACATATTAGTATCTGGTCTCAGAGGTAGCCTTCAATTCTGAAGTACTTGTGGTTTTTGTGGTCAATACTGGATTTAGTTATTGACTGCTTTGAGTGACAGTGATGAGAAAAAAATATGTAGGAAGCGTTCTTTAGAGATGATCAGCTTTTGTAGAAAATGGCCAATGAAAAGCAACTGGTCTTTGTCGTAACATGATAAACTCTGACATCAGTTTCTGGAAAGAATGGTTTTGAACTTTTCCTTGCCGTTTTACACCTACTGGAGACTGATGGGCAACTCTTGCTGGCTCAGAGTTCTGCTGCACTGCACAGAACTGGAGATTGCTGCATGACAAATAACATCTGCATTAACACTGTCAGTATCAATACTGATATCAAAATCAGTAACAAACATTATTCTTGTACCCATTTCACAGATGCAGACTTTAAGTCCACAAAAACTGGGATCTCAAGACATCCCATTTTCAGTTGTGTTCTTACACTTGCATCTGAGATTGCTGAGATCTCTCACAAGGGCAGAACCATACATGGAGACTCAGGCACTCAACCACCACTATAGGTGACCATTCCTTCACGTAAAGAGGAGATTTTAAACAAATTGGTTGTTTAGAGGATTGGAGCCAGCTTGGAAGCACTCCACCTACATATGCCAGGTAGATGCTCAAAGAGGTCCTTGCCAAAATGTTTTGTTGCTGGGAATGTGAAAGACATTAACAGGAAAAGTCAGCAGAATCATACTGAAGAGTCTTACCAAAAACTTTCTTATTCCATATTATTCTTGTTCGTAGCTGCTGTAAGCATGGTAATTGCCAGAAAGACAGGCAGGGTTCCTGCTCTGGGAACCATTGCTCTTGATGAACAGTCCATTGGCTGAATCAGTTGCTGCTCCAGGGCTGCATCTGCGTGGACCACTGGATGGTTGTGGCTCTGGGCAGCCTGGTCTGGTGGTTGGCGACCCTGCCTGTGGCAGGGGATTGAAACTAGATGATCTTTGAGGTCCTTTTCTATGGTTCTATGATTCTATGAGTTGTGAAGGGTTTTGGACAGCTGAACCGTGAGCTCTGCACTCAGCACCTGGATGCACTTCCAGGGTGGCTAGCAAAGTTAAAAAAGCCTTGGCATAAAACCGCCAAGCTTTATCCTTTCCATAAATTTACCCAAGGACTAGGAGTGTTTTAAGGCATATCAACCTAAAGAAGTTTTAGAGTGCACCGGAAAAGAGCTATAGTGCTGCAATTTACAGCCAGGAACACTCACCTGGACAACAAGAAGCCTGGTGCACTGAGCTGAAAAATATGCTGCAGTGTATGGTATTGGCTTGTTTGTAATAAAACACTAGCCTAGTACATTTTATTGGCTTTACAGCCATTTATTGTTTTGTTTTCAGAAATACAGTATGTAAGCAAAACCAATAAAATAGTTTATCGCGTAGTAATTGTTCAAGAAGAAAAAGACCTCTTGGGGGAGGTATCCTGTGATCTCTTAAAAAGTACTCAGTGGGTCTCCTGTTTTGAGAGACAATATGGAGGAGATGGTTGAACACCATCCTGAGTTGTCCACTGACTTTATTGGGGCTGGACAGGGGTTTTACATGAGGTCTTAGACAATTTCCCATGTGCTTTATCAGCGGGAGCACAGATGAGCCAAGAATGCAAAGCAGAAGCACAGTATTTACTGTTGGCCATTCATCAGCTTTTATTAAATGGGCTCAGCTCTCTTGTGAGGGAGCAGGGAGAATACGAGGACACTTCTGAGCTGGACACCAATAAGGAACCAATGTGACCAACCAGCATCGCTTGGTTCTGGCGGCCAGCTGCAGCTCTCCAACTCCTTTTGGATTTTTCTCTCAAAATATTAGATGTGTTTGCTTAAGTCCAAGTTAGTGCTCTGCAGAACCTTCTCAGCCCACTGAAAGGAAATCACCGGAGTTGTCATGATTTGAAACAGAGCTGAGTTTATTGTGATCTAAAATGGGGATTTTGCTGTAAATCTGCAGAAATGGGCAAAATGAATGGTAAACTGCTTTGTCAAAACTGTTAGGGAGCAGATTGTTTTGGAACCTTTCTACCTGCTTTGTCCATGGTTAAGTAGTTTGTTTCAGTTGTCAAGTCCTGTAGAGCATCTTAGCATCAGTGCCTGGTTTGTATGGGAGAGCAAAGTCACCAGTGCTGCTCCTGCTCAGCTTGTGTGCACAGCAGCACCCAGAAAGCAGCAGCTCTTCCAGGGGACAAAGTGCTTTTATAGCATAGCATTTATCTTTCCAGCCCCACTGAACTGAAGAATCTCCTGCTTTATTTTTCCATGTAAGGCTAAAAAAAAAAAAAAAAGAGAAAAAACATATTTTCCTGACTCATAAAGGTGCAGGTGATTTCCTTTTCAGAGGTACAGAACAACTATGGACCAAATCCCTAGATTTCAGATTAGAATGTCAGCCAGAGGATACTCTTGGGAAGCCCAATCCTTTTGATACACATAAAGCATCCTAAATTTTACCTGTACCTGAGCAAGTAAGGAGGAATGCTGGTGTGTGCTCAGCTCCACCTGCACCCCCTGTGCTGCTGCACCCCGTGTCCTACAGAGCCTCTGCACAGCCCTTTCCACCTCCTGCACTGCAGCTCCATCCTCATCCTGCAGCAGCTGACTCCAGGCTATTAGTGCACTGCTTAATGATCCTGTTTCAGCTGCTTTGGAAGAGCAGTCCTTAGCTCCGTGTCTCACCCCAGGGATTTAAATTGGCTCGTATATCAAGGCTGAGTTTTGGTGGTTCCTTTATTCCTAGTGTCATTTCACATCACATGGAAGCCAGGAGGGTCTTCTGAGCAGGAAAATGACTTCTTGCCGTTGGGCAGTGCCT
Source organism: Centrocercus urophasianus (assembly GCF_019232065.1). Lineage (NCBI taxonomy): Eukaryota > Metazoa > Chordata > Aves > Galliformes > Phasianidae > Centrocercus > Centrocercus urophasianus. The sequence continues at coordinate 14,059,875 of NW_024884822.1, forward strand.
GTCAGCAGCCAAGAGCTCTCCCAGAAGTTATATTCTTAACTCTGACCTTTGTTCAGATCTAGTGAAGTTGGGCTGGGATAAAACAAATCACGGTTCCAAGCGCTAAATTTCTCATCAAAGGACTTGCTTTTAAAAGCGTTGTTTTCATAACAGAGCTGTTTTCCCTGTGTTTTTAAGTCAGGCTGTAAGCCCACACGCAATTCCTTATTCTGTGCCTCTGAGAGCCAGCACGCCGACTGCCTGCTTCCATGTTCTCTGTGCCCATACACCCCACTCTCTTTGTTCTGATTTTAAATCTCTTTAGCCTCTCTTCTCTTTAGCATCTCTTTAGTGAGGGACTCGTAATACAGAGGAAGCAAAACACCTTTACATGTCTCCCATCAAAATCATAGTTTCACAGAATCATACAATGGCCTGGGTTGAAAAGGACCACAGTGATCATCTTGTTTCAACACCTCTGCTATGTGCAGGGTCGCCAACCACCAGACCGGGCTGCCCAGAGCCACATCCAGCCTGGATTATATTAAAATGAAGTAATAATCTGCATTGTAGCAGTAATTCAATAGTTGTACTCCTGTAGTTTGTTGAGAACTCCCTTATATACCCCCAATATCATCCCTCCAAAATGATGGAATTCCTGACCTGTTCCTTCTTCCAAAGCCCTCTGAGCCAGCAGCTGTTGGGAGAACTCCTGGACTCTGGGTGCTCTCAGCTGAACCTCTGGCAGTGAGAAATAAGTTATTTCCAGAGTGTGAAACTCTCCTGACCCCGGCTGAGTGCTGCCAGAAATTATAACTGAAGGACTGCTTTGTAAATATTGTTGTTGAAATAGAAGTCTATCAGAAAGGCGGGAGAGAGTGGTGCAGTTCTTTCCTTGGAGACATCTTTATGGAACTTGGAGCTTTTCCTTACATGATTGTGCCCTGGGGCTGAAATCTTCCAAGCAAACTACAGAGGTTGAAAACAATAGAAGGAAGTAATAACACCCAATAATTCTAATTCAATCAGAAAATAGAACCTAGAGTCTATTGGAGGTACAGCCGAGAGTTGGTGACAGCCTAAGTATGTCCTGAATTTTTGCATGAGATTTGTTGTATGCTTGCAAATATACGCACTTAATTACTACCATTCATGTAATTGGAACTTAATGCATTGAGAGAAGTTGTTTAGGAAAGTTTGTGGAAAATATTCAACCTCAGAAATACATGAAGTTGTGCTGTGTTGGTGAATGAAATGTCAATGTTTGTGCAGTGATAAAAGTCTGTAAATCATGAACGCCGTATCTGTTTGGATTTTGCTGTTTTTGGGGTTACCAAAAATACGAGTTTCCAAGATAATTTATTTTAAACGTTTGGAGTCACTGTGGTCCAATATTTTTTAAGCTAGTATATATAATTCAGGGACTGGACGTGCAGCAGCAGCAGCTGTAACCCAGCTGCCTTATGAATGCTGGTGCAATAGGAGCAGCAAGTTACAGAGCTTGCACTGCTCAGAGCAGCACTATGTGTGGCTTTTGCAGCTCGTGATGTATGTGGGGCCATTAAGCACTCCACCACATGCTCCTTTCTCCATAATTTTTTAAATGAAGTTCTCCAGTATGTTCTGCTGCCACACCATCTTTGCCTGCAGCCCTGTCCTGCTGCCCATGCTCCCTCCATTCTACTGCTTCCCCCAGCCTGGCAAAGAGCTCAGAGTGGCTCCATGGCCCTGTGTGTGTCACACAGACATGCTGTGATGAATGATACACCACACTCATTTGCCCGTGTTTGCATTTCTGATGCTAGCCCCCAAATTAAAGTATTTCTTTGGTCTTTCTTTATCTTCAAGTTGATTGAGAGGGTTTAACCGCATGCAATATTCAAATTACTTTTGTGCATGAAGAGATTTTCAAGAAATCAATGCACTTTTTCTGTGAAATAATTAATGCATGAACTGACTGCCCTTTAAAGACAGTAGTAATGCTCTTTACTAAGACCAATGCACTAATATTACATGCAGTAATGTACTTTTTAAAAGTTAAATTCTTCATCGTTGGTATTTGAGTAGGACACAGAATTAGGCATGCATGCTGTATTTATTAGCAGAAAACTGATTATTATTACTGGCCAATCTGCTTTTTAATGATTCAGCGAGCTCATTGGATTTTTATAGTAATGAATACGGGGCTCTTAATCAGGTGATCTGACAAGTGCGCAATTTGCCTGGAAAATTATGCTGGGCTGAAAGTGTTTTTGTGAAGAATAAGGGACCAAAAACCCCATCAAATGTTGACATTTAGAGGAAAAAGAGGAAAAAGACACGAAAAGGAAGGAAGGATGCAGTAATGCTTTGTGTCTGGCTGCAGGTCTTGGGCCAGAATTCCTGGCTGTGGTGCCCAAATGAAGGCAAACTGGAGGTTTGCGTTTGCTCTGTTCCACCTGAGGTGGAAGGAACAGGAGAGTGATGCTTTGTAGGAGCAGAAAGCAGTGCTGGAGCTGGGGAAGATGGGGATAGGATCAGGTGGTGCAGACCCCTTGTGCTCTGGTGGCATGCATACCTTTTTTTTGCTTGTTCTTAAATGGAGCAAACAGGCAATTTCAAGTCTCGTCTCATAAATACCTTCAGTTTTTGTGATATTTTTTTTTCTCCTAGGTTTCGTATTATTTCTATATGTGCAGTGACCTCACACAAAAAAAGTGTGTGTGAGGCTGATAGAGAAAAAATGGCGGTGGTAAATCAATATCAGCGAGCTAACCTCCAGGAGTAGAAGTGCATTGGAGAGAAGCAATATTGCATTATTTCTGTATTGTCTGCAACACCTGAGCCTTGGCTATCATTTGGAAATATAGAAATGTCCTTTCATCTCCATTGTTTAACTGAAAGGATTCCCTATTTGCTCTCTGTCATCAAAAGCTGTTGTCAGTGATTGCGCCGTGTTTCGTATTGTCTTCTGTAAAACTCTAAAATGATTGTTTAGATTGAATGCCTGAAGTGAGCACTGGCTAAGTCACAGTACATTGTATATCCTTTCCAGACGTGGCAGACGGATGCATCGCTCAATGATATCTTTTCTCTTTATTGCAATCACAAGAAGCTTTAGTGCCTTTCTTCCGCCACGATGAAAATTACTCTTTTTTTTTTTTAATCTGTGTTGAAAGACACTCGGTGGTGTGCAATTTGGTGCAGAGAAATGTGAAGTTTAAGCCTATATTGGGCATGATTTGGTCACGATGTTGCCTGCAGCTGACCCTCCCAAACCTGTAAATAGCTTAGAAGTGTTCATCGTTGTCTCCATCCCTCCCAGAGTGGGGCTGTGCTGCAGCTAGAAGTATTCATTATTTTCATTACGGTAGAACTTGAGAGATTATCAAGAACTTGGCTGTGTTATAGCAGGAAGGACATAAATTCCAAATAGTAGATGCTCTGTGCTCTGACGAGCTCACAGCCTAAAAGGACTGGGCTGGAGTTAGAAGTATGACTGCGTTTTTCAATAATCTCACATCAACCTATGGATTTTTTAAAGAGTGATGGAACACAGTCTTCAAACGTTATGATTCCCTGTACAACTTCATATCTTCTTAGTCTTCAGAATAGGATCTCTGAAACTCTATTTTCTTGGCCAAAATAGATCAGTGACGCAGAGAGCATTTTTATGCACTCTTATCCTGACCAGCGAACAAACCAACTCACCTGCTCGAAGCTTCCACATCTGAATGCCCCCACCTTTGCTGCTGGGATGGCTGAAGTCAGAAACTGCTGCTTTCTAAACACTGGTGCAAGTGAAACCCTAAGGCACTGCCATGACTGACTGGCCCTTCTGTGATACTTTCCCAGTATTTATGGTTGCAGCAGGTGTACATTCTTGTTGTAATATTTTTTAGGTCTTATCCAACTTGACCAAGATTTCATCAGAAATTCAGCTGGGGATGAGCTACGGGTGGGTATCAGATAAACTTGCATCTCTCCTTGATGCTGGTGCAGACCTCTTGAACTCGAGGGTTTCTGAGCATTGCTCGCCCTTATGGCTGACTCTGGAAGTTTAGTTCTCTACAAGCAGCAAGAAGAATGGGGCCAACAAAACCAAACATCTCCCAAAACTTGCTTAAATGCCTGAAATGACTTTCAGTGCTATAAAACCTTAAAAGAATGCATCTTGCCTCAAGTTGGGTTGCTTTTAGCCTTGAGGGGGAGAAAAAATGAAAATTAATCATCATTTAGAGCAAGTCCAAGGAGCGCATTCTGTACATGTAAAATATTTACTATGGAGATCAGATATAGTTCTTTTCAACGTCACCCTTTCTAGACATTCACTGTTCTGACAAATCCTTAACAGCAAAGCCTTTCAGTGGTGACAACTTGGGAACCAATGGAGAATGTCACCAATGCAGGTTTTTCTTCTTTTAACATGAAGTTGATAATCCAGAGGGTTTGGAATAAACTAGTAAAGAATAGCAAGATCCACATCAGAATGGAACTGGAGATCTAGGAATTGTTGGTAAGCAGGAGGATTGTGGAAATGACTAGATTGTGACATGACGTTTGTATTGCTTTCACTGCAGGGGATATGGATGGGTAAGGACAGTGCGTGCACCATTCCTGGAGATGCCAAGCAGCCATCTCCTCTCCGTTTCATGCTTCAGTTGTACTTTGAGAGCTTTCTCGTGTGTTTGTTTCTGCAGTTAATGGTTTTGTCACATCCACGCTGTCTTTGGCCACCCTAACAACTTCTGTCTGAACATAGAGGTTATTGTGTTGTTTAAGAATTGCTGGTAGCCATGGCAATAATCGCTTTTCTTGACCTAACGGTGTTCTTCTGCTCTCCTGCATACCTCAGCATTTTGGATAATTTAAATGTTTGCTGTTTAAATGATGCAATGTGGCTGTTGTGCTGTTGAAAATACATGGCATAAATCAGTGAGAGAGGTTGCTTCATACAGAACAAAGCCTAGTCCTTGGATGCACACATACATCACTTGGTGACTGAAAGCAATGCCATTTCGTTCACCTGAGGACGGACTTTCTCCCATGCACTGTGTGGGAAAACTGAGCTGACAAAGAGAAGGTGGAACACGCAGGAAGAGGGGAAAAAGCTGATATCCTGTGCCATAAAAATCAAATGCGAAGAAGTTCATAATTTAAAGCTGCCCCGGGTCATAATAAATAATTCAATCCTCAATTATATGCAGTTTCTCCATAACATAGAGCTATCCAGGTTTTTGTAAAAATCAATCCACAGGCTCTTACCACATATCCATGCATAGGAACAGATAAATATACGCCTATAAAATTTCCTGTCATGGTGATCATTTACCCGGTTTCATCAAGATTTGGTTTTTGTCCGTGAATGGATTTCTCAGTGGTCCTTTGTACTGCATAACATCCCATAACCCGAGCTGTGAAATTCAGGTTTCTGAGTGTGGCTTCATTGGATTTGCTCCCATATTCTATGTGTGAATATGCTCCCATATTCTAGATGTGTGAAGCAGTGCCAATGTGAGATGTGACTAAAACAATAACACTGAGTATATGTTTTGCCAGTAGCCTTAATTCACACTAACTTTCTCTTCCTAGGGTTGTCGCTAATAGGCAATGACTAATCCTTAATTATTATTTAAGTTTAATAACAGATTATTACCTCTTAATGATATGAATACTTTCAGCTGTGGTTGGTCAGAGAAATCACTTTGCATTTCAGGCTCCTGAACAGAAACAGCGGTAAACATTTTGCCTGGCACTTTTATTTAGGAAAAGTTTTAAATCCACATTTCACAAACATCTTTTTTCTGAGTCCTTTAAATTCTGGTTCTGCACCATATCAATTGCTCTGGGAAAGGCAGCGAACTTTTCTCAGATACGAGGAAAAATAATTTAAAATTGGATGAATATACACTTATTGCTTTGCTTCATTGCCTCTTCAGTTTTATTTGAAATAGAAAAATGTATATTGAATCTGGTAATAGGAGCTGTACTGGAAAGTCTTTGTCATGCAGCAGATGCAGAAGAGCTCTGCGCTGAGTTAACGTGGCCTGACTCATCCCACCTTATTTGAGGTGATGCACTCAGCAGGACCTCATTTTTGGCATCTGCCAGAACACGTGCTCTGTGATGCCCATCTTCCTCCTAGGATACAAAAGTGCATCTGAGGAAACTCATCTCCTCCGTACGCAGCCACGACCCGGTGATCTCAGTGGTCTTTTCCAACTTGAATGATTCTGGGATCCTATTTTTTTTTTTTTTTTTTAGACTTTGTATCTCTCTTTGAATGATCTTCCATATTGCTGGCCAGATATTTTTGTTTATTTGTTAGCTTATTTATTCTATAATAAAACCCACGAAACTATAGCTTCTTCCTTTCCCACAGGCTGGGATACTCAGTTCTATGGAATAAAAATAATCCGTGAGCCAGCCAGCAGCACTGTGTGAGGAAGTAGGTAAATTTTGCTCCTGCAGAGAGGCTCAAGCAATTAAATTCGTGAGATCTTCCCCAGAAGAGTTATAACACTCATAGATTTGCCTCTGTTTTTCTCCTTCCCACCTTGGCTTCCCTTGGTCCAGGCAGGCAGGATTGACTTCCAGTCTGCGGTGCCTCTGGGACTGCCAATGGACTTGTTAAATGGTGATAATAATTTTTAGGCTGTTGGCCACACATTTGTTATGAAACGAAGTAACTCTCTTCACATGAGCTGTCAGACAGAAATTACTTTTAGTCACAATCAATCTAAATTTCAACTGGAGACTTCAAGGTGAAGGCTGTGAACTCTGCTACCTATTACAGGCCCGTGAAGCCATCCGAGCCTTTTCATTCTTATATAGAACGGTATTTCTGTATTCTTGTGATGCAGAAAGTATTGTTTATATGCTCTAACTGCATAGCATTAAATGCAATAAATCATATATTTCAAATACCTACCTCCATCAAAGCTGAGATTTAACTTCTGTGGGTCAAATTCTGACCCTGCCCCTTTCTGTGGGGAAAGTTTCAGGCCCCTTAGGAGCAAAACTCAAACTTGATCCCAAATTCTGCATTTCTAACATTTCATCAGACTCAAAATTACCCCTGTTCTTCTCGTGCAAACATTAAAGAATTATCAAGCAAATGGCACTTCCATAATTCGCATTATAAAATATTCACCCTTGGCATATTGAGCCCACAAACTGAAGCTTTATGATCTTTAAAGACGTCTCTTGGAAGGAGCTTGACTACGAGTCGGTGTCTGTAAGCACTGTATGGCTGTGTACACAAGGCTGTACAACATATTTTGCACGTGCATATTTCTCCCGCATACCTTTTGCTTACACTTTGTTTTTAATCAAAGTGAATGCAACCTAAACAAAGACCTTTCCCTAATGCTGGGTTTAATGACCCTTTTAATACCAGCAGTACTGGGCTGCATCTCGCTGGCTGCTGTTCTCTGCCACCTTTGGAGAATTAAACATGTTATAAAAATGACTTTTTGATATGACCCACAAATTAACTGGAAGGCACACGGAAGCAGTATAGTCATCCAGCATGAAATCAAAAACTAATCACTGCAGATTATGTTAGATTAGCTAAGCAAGTAAACAATTAGCCAAGTTAATGCCACCTACCCTGTCCTTCAGGTAAGGAATTTGTCTTTCCAGATGAGCTTAGTTCCCAGCTCCTCTTGCTGACATTGCATGTTATTGGATGAATTTTTCAAACTTGTGAGTCTTGAAGAAAAATGAAGGAGGTGTTGGTAGGAGGAAAGCTCAGCTCTCAGGAAGGAAGAGTGGATTTGGATGTGAAATGATGATACAGAGTTGGGAATTACCCTTGCACGTAGCTTCTTGCCAGGCTGGGTTACACGGTAGCACCCAATGGCACCCAGTGACATGGGATTATGGTGACTGGGCCATGGCTCTGACAGTGGGAGTGGTGACTCTTACACCAACATGATGGAAATGCAAATTCCAGCCCCAAATTCACGTCCTTTCCTGGTGTGGGCAGGGAGCAGCTGCCCCGCTGTCTCTCAAGAAAGGTGCTCTAAGCCTAATGCTGGAGCATTTTTTGTAAGTGTGGAAATAAAACAAGTAGCTGTTTTGGTTTGGTTTATTTGATGTTTTGCTCGTTGTTTTGTTTGTTTGTGTTTAATTTTATTAATGGATTCTGTATCTGATTCCTTCCTCTGAATGCCCCATGCTGTTGTTTGGCTTTTTAGCCATTAAGATCCCAGTGAAATTGAAATCAACCGTTGGGATTTTGAGATGGAACACCCTGCTCCAGCACGATGCACTTTGCTTCAGGTCTCACGACATTGCTGCTCCTCTTGTGCAGCTTCCTGGAAATGCAGAGTGTGTGTGCATGGGTCTTTCTGCAATGTGGCATTTCATGTTGGAGTTGTTTGGCCTTGCTTTGTGTTCTGTTTGGATTAGAACCAGCACTCCAACGAAAATAATAATTTAATGATATTAAACTAGTTTCAGAGCATCTGTTTGTTAATAGCAGTGTTACCAAGCTACAGGAAAACACACGAGTCTGGCTTTAAGGTTCTCACAGTAATGCAGGAATTAAATTGTGTTTATTTGCACCGTTAATTCTCTGAAAACAAACACAATCCACTTTTAGCTGAGATTTTTACAGAATTTCTGATGAAGTAGAATTCACCCAGTGGTCACATCCGATGTGTGACATTAGCTCCTGTCATCAACACAAGCTGCTTTTGTTCTTTTCACTTTAGATGTCTTGCCAGCAGGATGCACCCAGTGATACTTCAGTGGTCCTCATTATGTGCAAAATTTGTGATCCCTTCATTTTTTTTTCCTTGTTGTTATATCCTTTGCAATGGACTCGCAGATTGCAAGCACTTTTGGACATGAGGACAAAGCTCAGCAGTCTGGCACTAATATGAAATAACACCAACATCTACAGAATATTTCTTTGTCTTTACCAAAACTGAGAGGGTGAGACGTACACAGAAATTGAATACTAATTGAACAACTGACTTTATGAGGAAATTGTACAAACGTTGAAGCCACAGAAGTGTTACTCAAAGAATGCAAATGAAGAGAGTGACTGCTGGGCAAAAGGGAGATGGATTTGGGGTGAATTGCATGCTGGTTTGGAATGGCCTTGGACCATGTAATAGGCCTGGATGTTATCAATTACATTCTATCTATTAGTAATAGTTCCATGGTTCTGCACTTCTGCAGCTTGATGCTGGGATAGCTGACTCATTCGTGCTCATTTCTTTTAACAGAGTCCCTTCTGATTTCTGTAGACATTGATATGGAATGATAAGCTGCTAAAATTTGGTGGGTTTGCGTATATATGCAGGCTGCTCTGAAAGTAATGCCTCCCTTTTTTTTTTTCCATGAAAACAACCTATACAAAGAGCACAGTAACTCTGTTTGACAGAGTGAGTTCTTAGCTGCAAAACACTTTTTTCAACACAGTCACCACCATTAGCTGTGCATTTCCACCAGCAATGAACAAGAGCTGCATGCTGTGCTCATATGTATCTGTCCCAGTGGAGGGGACCACTGTTGTTGTCACCACTGCTGAAATGTACCTCCACTGCTCACTGTGCTCACATCCACTGGTTGGTCTCCACAAACATTCAGCAAACGCCCATGAATGTCATTGAGTGCCATTTTTTGCACATGGTGGAATTCACTTCCACCCCTCCGCTTCATTCACACTGCCATGTCAGATGCCAGGCTGTCTGAGGACCCATCTGTGACATGGTAGTAAAATATTGGTGGGAAGGTTCAACCTCCATGGCCATTCCACCAATATCTGCCTCTTGTCACGGGCCATCATAAAACGGGAGGCATTACTTTCAGAGAACCCCTCATATTTAGACTAATGGACAGAAGAGTAACCATTGCCTGAGACTTCCAGACACCTCTTTTCTTTGTAACATTCTTATGATGTTTTCTGACAAATGTCATGGAATAAAAAGGATCAGATTATCTTCCAGTCCAGGGCAGAACATATGAAAAAATAAGTAGCAATTCAATTTGATTCAACCGAAAATGAAATCTGCTGCTGGAATCTGACATTTTTTAAAAAGCAAGAAGCTGAAAGATGCATCGAGTCAGACATCTTCAGCTGAGAGCCCCCAGCCAGTACTCTGTAGCCTCGGGCGTGTGTGTATCGATCTGAACCAAGTCATCTAGAATTCACCCTCTGCTAACTGACACAGGAGGCTGTTACTGTGTGCAGGGGGGCTGCAAAACAGCACAACTTTGCACTCACGGCAGCAAAACCTGTTGATTTTTAGGGATGAAAGGGCCTGGAGGGAGTGTGATGGGAGGAAGCATCTGAGCATCTCTCTGCATCCCTTGCAGAAGAGGATTTCTGCTGGCGGGTTGCTGCGGCTTGTTGGAGCTCTGGTAAGGAAGTGTGGAAGTTTGTGCACTCTGCTTCACTTCAACCAGCGTGTCGTGCAGTGACAGTAAAGAACAATCAATAATCAAGGGGTATGATTAAAAAGAAAAACTAATGACTCTTGGTATAAAATTGGATCTCCGGGTCTTCACTCATCCACTTCAGAACCAGTTCGAAGCCGTCCGAGGTAATAAAAAACCTTGCTAAAATAAAAGACCTATCCAAGCTAATAAAAAACTCAACAGAGTTACTGTGTGTCATTTTCCAGGGAGCTGTAACTACTGCGTTATAGGCAGCTCATTGAGAACTAAGTGCAGAGCCCAAACACTGACGAGGCTCTGGAAGAAAAATGGATCGAGGCTGGATCAGATACGGGCACAGAAGTGCTGTGTTAGAGGTTAAACCCATTCCAGGAGCTGAATGCTTTTGCTGTATAGAAAAGGATGTGACAATGAGTTTCATTTAAAGGCTGAATTCATTTGCCACAGGAACAATGAGGTTTTGCTTTTTTAATCAAAATGCAGACAAGTAATTTCTTAGGCAAGCAAAGCTCTGAATTATGGCAGGGAAGATACAATGAGAGTAAACAGTCTTTTCTATAATACAGCTATAAAATATTATAATATACATATACATGAAATAAAGAAGTGATTGAACTTGTCACTTAATTGTATTATCAGATTTGTAGCTTGTGAAAATGTCAGAGAAAATAACACAGTGCATAGGATGGGTCAGTTTATTAATTGTGGATAATTTTTGAGCCAACCACAGCCCATGCTGTTGTATTTCTTATTTATAAGTATTCATCACATAGCTTGGACAAACAATTTCCAGCCAGCAGGTTAAGCCTTTCATGGCCTTCTCCTTTGGGTTCCCCCCTGGATGTTTGCTGCGATCAGAGTGTGGTTCCTGGGCTCCTGGAGCATCACCCCTGCCTGGATGTGTGTAACTTTTCCAGCAGGACACTGACGTTTGGGTCAGTTCTGAAATGATGTAAATTTCAGAAGCTCTGAATATTCAGGACCTCCCATGAAACGCAAGAAAAGTTTATTTAGTCATGAATATCTGTGTAACTGCTGCCCACTTTCCCATTCTCCAAAGCAGCTCTATCATAGCCAGCTCTCAAAGCTGAATTACACTGAACCTGTACTCCAGCTCCACCAGTCCCACTGGCACCAAGTCTTGGCCTCGCAATCCATTCTCACTCCAGCAGCACTCGGGGGATTTATCTAAATCAGAATACAGGAATCAACCTTATTAACTAGCAAAGGAAAATGCAGGTTAGAGGTGAAGTCTGGGGCTGCTGAGATGAGAATGATCCACCAATATGTGCCTGAAGGGCAACTGACTGCAGTTATTCCCAAGAATACACACAGTGATGTGCACGTTTCTATCAGCTGGAGGAGAAACACTCACATCCCTGCTCCAGGATGGGTGCAGTCCACCCTTCTCTCAATGCTGTGACTCTTTTTTGGGTTTGAAGTTAAACTTGCTGACGGAGACTTGTTTGTATGTTGCTCAGGAAGCCTGGAAGGAAGGAATTATTATTTTTTAGTTTTCATTTTGGGGTTTGGGGTTTGAAAGAATGTTTAAATGCAGATCTTTGATTGTACCCATGTGCCCCCAGGGAGGCAGGATCGCACAGTCCTCATTAAGGCCATGTGAGAGCTGAAAAAATAAAGAAGAAAAAAAGGATTCAGCTCTTCATATTATTCATAGGCAAGAATACATTGTCTTGAATATTAGCTGCGGGTCTTATCCCCCGAGATCTGAGCATGCTGACACAATGAGGAGTTTTGAACAGGTTCCCAGGCATTGGGGAATTACACAATATGTGAAGAAGGTGAGATGAGAATAGGGACTAGAGATGTCCCCGTTCTCTATTTCTTCCTGTTTAAAATGCATCAATATTAAAAATAAATAAAAAATAGCAGCATGTTTCGTAACCCTGCCGGAGAAAAAGGAGAAACAAGATAGATACAGCCTGCAATTGACACTAACTTTTTCCTTTCTTTTCTGCCTGAGCCCGAGCTAATAGTAATAATAACTGTGCTGCCTGCCCACTGGCCCAAATGATTTGTTATTGTGCTAATCCACCTCTACTGGTATTGACTGCTGGTCTCTAAGGGGTTGCCTTGCGGAGTCAGAAATAAATTACCCATCAGAATCAATGAAACTCGTGACTGCGGCTTACACAGATGTAGCTCTGTCACTCATGCTTGCAAATGAGAAGTGCTTGACAATTACTTCTGTACTTCATCTTTGGAGTGGGGAAGGGTGTGTGAGCTGCCTTGGGGAGAAACCCACTCATCGGTGTGGTCACTTTTGGATCATTGCTATTTCTTCACAATACCTTTGAGTTAGACAAATTAAAGTATCTTAAAAAAACGCCATTGCTTTTGCTCGTTGGTATGGAAACAAATTGTTAAGTGAATGGAGGGCCGTGACATCAATGTCTCAGTGATATTGAGGTTATTGCAGTAAGATGAACTAATGAAGAAAACTTCCTTTTCCTCCTGTCTCAACAGCTCCACCAAAGCTCACATAAAACTGAGAGAGCACAAACACATTGCTGTCCTTGTTGTACCTGAGAACCTTTGGCTCCTGGTTAGTTTAGTTCTTCAGTTTTAGGCTGCCAGATGTGGGTCATTCACTGTGACTGTAAGAACTAAGCCAGCTGATGGGCGGCTTCTTTGTGGCTTTGAGAGAGGCTCTGCTATCCTTAAAATCAGAGGAGAGGGATGTATGTGCTGAAAGTGTGCTGTCAAGTGTTGGAGTCAGGAAGATGACAGCAGCACCAAATCAGCAGCAGCAGCAGCAAGACTTCAAGCCAAGCCAAGTTACCTCGGGCTGAAGGGAGCTGCAAAGAGAGAACTCTTGAAGCTGCTGAGTGGGTGCTGCTGCACCTCGAGTCTTGTGCTTTCACTGGGTGCCCCCGAGGAGCACCCTGCTCCATCTCGGTGCCTCTCTGCAGCCTTCTCTCCATAAGGCTGAACCGACTCATTGGGATAATCCTCTGTTCTTTTGATTGTGGAGTTACAGCACAGGGACTTTTGCTAGCACAGCATAACTATCACAGAGTCACAAAATGGCTGAATTGTAGACTAATAGAATGGCCTGGGTTGAAAAGGACCACAATCATTTAATTTCAACCCCCTGCTGTGTGCAGGGTCGCCAACCAGCAGCCTGGCCTTGAATGCCTGCAGGGATGGGGCATCCACAGCCTCCTTGGGCAGCCTGTTAATGATGCCTCACCACCTCTGGGTGAAAAACTTCCTCCTAACATCCAACCTAAACCTCCCCTGTCTCAGTTTAAAACCATTTCCCCTTGTCTTATCACTGCCCACCCTCTTAAACAGTTGTATTCCCTCTTGTTGAAGGACCTTTGGAGACCATTTACTCTGATTGTCCCCATCCACGTTTGCTAATAGCTTCGTGTAACAGCACTGCTCCTGCAGTTATCATTCATGTAATGCTTCTGCTGCCTTCTGTGCAAGCTATGAGCATACAGCTAGGGTGCTCCACCACATTTTGGCTTTGTCTGTGACCAACAGTGCTTCCTTCACACAGGGAATGTTTGCAGATGCACTCAGTGCTGCACCAGGCATCATTCTGTAGCGCCAACATCTGGTTCAATTGAACACAGCAGAAACATCACTGTTGGTTCCAGTGGGGCTGATGGCTCCTTGATTGATTTTGCTTTTCTTTTTTCTTTCTACAGAAACTGAAAGTCATTGGTGTGATTAAGGAACCTGTCTGAAGCCATCAGAGCCCCAACTCAAAGCGTTCGTAGGTGTGAGCAATTACACGGCTGCTTGTGAGGCTCGGGCAGACCTGATGCTGATGCTTTCTTCCAGGTCAGTCTGTTATTCTCAGAATGGAAAATTTAAAGATCAGAAAGCATCTGATAGGTTGAGGGAGACAATGCCTTTATAAAAATGTTATTGCTATTGACTTGGTGGGAGATTTGATTACAAGGAATTGGCAGGGAAATGATTTAATAGTAAACATTGACGTCTGCGGTACCCAGGAGTTATTCTGACAATAAGAGGTGAGAAAAAAAACGCATTTTCTTTTACTGTGGGAGAGAGTGTTGCTAAAAGGATAACACAGTGATGACTAAAAGTGATTGGCTTCTAAAAGCGGTTTCGAAGTAACAAAAACTGTCAGTAGAAATCTGGCCAAACAAGTACAATATGTATGAAGAAATAATTCCATTAGCAGCCAAAATGTAATATTTATTATTATTATTGTTACTTAAAATACTTTATCAAGCACTGCTGCAAGAGAATGGCCATAAGGCAAAGCTGCCTAAAATCAATGTCTACCTGAGGTCCCAAGGCAGATTTGTTGAAGGCAGATTTGTTGAAGGCATTCATACTGCTTTCTTACCAGTGTATGTTTGAGCTTTAAACATGAGAAATTTCTCCTACTGGCTCATACCACGGTCCCCCAAATTCTCTGTCAAGTGCAATTACTTCCCCACTCTCTCCACTCCACCTTTCCATCTCCCCGTGCATCATTCTAGCTCCAGTTTTATACCTCCTTGTTTTGGTTCAGCTTGAGATTGTGCTGCAGCGCAGCCAAAGATCTGTCTGCCAGGAAGTACAAATCGTAGCACTATTCCAGCTGGAGACTCTTTATCTGTAAAATACGGCATTGCAAAGCCTAATGTCCTCTGGTTTTATTAGCTGTTCTTGAAGGGTGCTTAGCTGGCAAGTGCAGCATCTGGTGCTGCCTCGGCACGGCTGGAGCACAACCTTCCAAATAACCTCTGCTGGGGCACGAGGGCTGCTGGTGGCAGCGGGTTTTGCTGGCCCTGCTTTGCTGGCCCTTCCAGCATTGGGTCCTGCAGGAGGATTTGGGGTGCAGGATGCGGTCCTCACTGGAACGTGGGGAAGAGGGACCCGCAGGGAGCAGCAGCCATGCTGAGAGCTGTGCAGCTCTGCTGGTCTGCCTCTCAGAGGAAAGGAGGGTCCCCAGCTGTGCTTCGTAGGCTGATCCTCGGTGGTCCCAGTGGGTCCCAACCCGGTGATGGAGCCTGCTGGTGTGGAGAGGACATACAGAGGCAGTGACATTCATTTACCAGGAGGGGAAAACTCCAGCGTAAGTGGTCTCTACTGTGTATAAAGCACTCAGTGCCAGTGACGTTTGCCTCTTATCTTAGTGATAAAATTTATTTATTTGTGAAGTAGATCTTAATCCATCTCTGAGAAGTGTTTTTAGTTTTTCACGGTAGCATTTATAATGATTGAAAGTGTAGCTGGAGAGGACATCTTTCTGTAGCAATGAACAAAAATAAGAATAACTTTTCAGCATTACCGTATATCAATAGCCAATTATTTTTGTATGGATGGGTTCTGGCTGGCTGCTAATGGACTGACAGTGAGATAACTCTTCCAGGAGAGGAACCATCATTTTAAAGATGGAGTGGCTGGCCTTTTAATTTTCAGGTATTACCAAAATCACATCTTTCACCTTTAAAAATTGTAAATGATCACAGTTCTATTCTAAATCATTTCATTGCTGTTTGAGCTGAGCCTGGCTAATGCTTTGCAAGGGCTTTGTCTTTCCATTTGCATTGGTGGCATTTACATTTCTCAATTTTTCTCAAAAAACATCGTCCTCTTTGCTTGCCTTCTTCCTTACAGCCCACACTGTCTGCAGAGGATATTTGAGGAATCCATGGCTAAGTCTCCTTTGCCCCAGTGTATTCCTTGAACTTGATATAAAGCATCACTATGCACTGGCATAAATTAAAACCTATTAAGCGATGGGATTAAAACACAGAGATGCTTCAGAAAACTTTTTCACATGTTTTAGACGAAGCAGGCTCACGTTTCTTGCTCGTTTTTCTCTGGTGCACATGCTTTCATCTCCACATGCTTCATTCATCACCTTTCTCTATGGCATGGGGAATTTGGGAGGAGGTGAGCAGCCCTCGCCTCTGAGCAGCTGCCTGCTCACCTGTGTCCTCACTGCTCTACAAAGCTCCTCATTTAAGCATTCCTCTCAAAAACAAGTTGAAAAAAGTACAGATCACCATATGCTTCAAAATATGCACCAGGACTTTCCTATGGCATGACTGCGCTGTGAATTGCCAAAGAGCTTGGAAACAAAGCTAAACACCTTATTATCCACTGTGCCTATGGATCAAAGTGCTTTCTTGTCTTCAGATAAGCACTGTCCACTGTCTTTGATGATCTCTCCAGTGCATGTGGGCGAGGAGAGCAACAAAATATTGAGACAGGAAAATAGTGGAAAGCATCATTCCCCAAGCTCTGAGCGCAGTCCCTGGCCCTGCTGCCAGCCTGCTGCCCTCCATCTCACAGGGCAGTGGGAACAGAGGAATGCTGAAGTCCTACATCACCTTTAATCCGGGTATCTGAGGTTATTTATTGGACCATTCTGACATCCCGTATGCAGCTGCACTGACAGCTCCCAAGAAGTCAGAATTGTGCCTCGAGTCCCTGCAACATTTCCTATTCCAAACTTTGCCAGTGGTTCCTCCCTCCAGTGGCACATTGACTGTGGGTACGCTTAGGGTGGCTCTGATTGCGTTCAGTATTTGGAGCTCATCATCTGTTATCCCATTCGCATTGTCATCCCGGGCCCAGACAGTATCAAATTGGAAGCAGTAGTGTAGAAAATTACGAACAAATCAAAAAAGACTACAGCTGTGAAATGAATCAAACCGCTGTTCCTACGTTTAGTATTTCCTTTGGTATAAAACATCTTTTACGATTTATTTTTTTATTATTCTGGGCTGGCAGCTCCGACGGCAGTGACGAAGCACCGCGATTACCAGCGCTGCCAGGCAGCCAGGGCCAGTGGCCCAGCAGAGCCATCACTTACTAAAGCGTGGCCAAGGCAATGAAGAGCGGGTCACTGAGGGCAGCACCTCTGTAGGTGTGAGCCAAGACCCATTTGGGCCACCTAAAGGACTTGGCACTGGTGTGTGTGCCCATCCTGAGCTATCCTGCTGGCTGTGCAATGGGAGAATGATGCCTGCAGACTCCTGCCTGTTTTCGGCTCTTGACCCCATTCCTCTCCGTCTGCTGCATCCTATGGGGTTGGAAAAGTTCATATCTGAGCTCCATGTCAGCTTTTCAGAGCAGCCTCTCAATCTGCGAATGCTGAGAGCGGGCTTTGAGTCTGTGTTTGTATGAAGATGACCGTATTAAATTTAAGCAGAAATAAATGGTAATTTAACCAGCACGGATACACAAAGCCGACATAATCTCCAAAGGTTTCAGGCTGCTATTAAATTTGTTCCTCACTATTAATTTGTGACCAAGAAGATAATGAAAAACCAGCAACTCTAAAGTTGACATAAAAAGTAAAAGATATACAGTTGGCATGGAGAATTTTATGCGCTGTCAAAGCGAAAAGGCTTCGCTAAACGTATGTGGGCAAAGATACACACTGCCATCTTAATGAGCAATTAAAAGATGGACTCCTAATAATTGAATTGTGACTCTCGTCACATTTGTATTTGTTTAATATCCGTAGTTTGGGTTGAGTCTGCGGTTGAGTTCTTATTTTAATCAGGCCTGATTATGGCTCTTGGTTCAAATAACGGGGAGTGGTGAGCATGAATCTTGTTGTCCTATTACTTCCTCGGCTGTTTCTTTCCACTGAATACAATGTTCTTCCGAAAACTCGCGTTCAATTACTGCATTTGAACAGCAGGGCAGGACAAAGAGGGGGGAGATGATTTGCTGTCATTCCAAGCTTGAGTTTTCCGAGCAGTAATCGTATCTTCCTCCTCTGAAGATCACGGAGTGAATTTTGGAATTACTTCAGATGCTTACCGGTTAATTCCTTTGCTGGTAGAAACAAGCAGCCTTGGCTGTGCTCGTTGCTGCTTCTTTTTTTTTTCTTTTCTTTTCTTTTTTTTTTTTCTTTTCTTTCCCATTTTGAAGTCCAATAAGAGAAGACCATCTGTTCTTCAAAACTGTTTCCCTTCAACTCACAGCCGCGGTCATTGCTGAACGCCATCGCATCATCAGTGGCGCGGGGCTCCGCGCTGCCAATCTGCTGCTTAACATTTCTCATCAACTTTGCGGAGCCGCAGCTGTCAGAGCTGACAACAGTTTGCACATTTCCAGCTCCTCTCAGCACAGCCCAGACCCGGCCCAGCTCTCTCCTTTTCACAGCCCCTGGTTGTGCCCACGTTGCATTGAACACCCCCTGCTTCAGCTCCTCTCAACTTGCAGAGTGCTTTTATTTGATTTCTTCGTGTTTGGTTTAAACACACGTATATATTTTTAAAGTGCGTGGAAGGGAGAATGCCTCATTCTCATTCCAGTGGGTTATCCCACTGAAAAAATAATGGCAAACTCTTGTTTCTGCCCTTTCTCTGTATGGGAATCTTCCCCTCCTGCAGTCTGTCTTTAAATTCATCTGTTTTTCTTTTCCTCCCAGCTCTAATCACTGTCTTTTGGGCCTCTCCAATTCACAGTTCAAAGGAAAACAAGAATTATTTTGCTTCAAACTCACATGGCCCCAAAGATGAGGAATGTATTCGTGTTTCCTTTATTTCCCCAGCTCCGTATCAGAGCTGTTTGCTTTGCAGCTGAGCAACGCAGCGTGGGGGGACAGCAGCTCTCCCAGAGAGCCCTCCCAGCTCCTTTAGCAGAGAGGCTTTGGTAAGGTGCTGTGGGGAAGGCAGTGACATCTCCCTTACCTAAGTGGTGGCTTCTGCAGCTTACTTTGCCTCAGTGCAGCTTGCACTGAAAAGAGGAATGGGGCGAACCGGAGGGCAAGGCTGTGAGGAAGGGATCTTCATTTTAGAAATGTTTTCAACGGGTTGGAAAGGCTGGAAACAATTGGAGAATTGCAAAGAACCCTGGTGTGTAAGAGAAGTCCCCCAAATGGGTTTTGGTTTCTAATCGCACCTGTAACGCAAAAAGAAGTTGGGCTCTGGGGATGCCTGATGAGAAGCAGTCAGCACAGCTGATGGAGGAGCAGGCAGCACCTTCCATGAGCTGAATTGTCCCATAAATGCTCCTCACTCAGCTGTCAAGACCCAGTGGCCATGGGCATAGAACTGCAGGGCCCAGCTCTGTCAGGATGGGACGCAGGGACCTGGAGGTGCCCTGGGCTGGGGGCAGGTAGGGCACACATGGCCAGATTTAGGGTTGTTTCCCCAAATCTCCCTGCTAATGGGGACAGCTGGGCGGAAGGAGGAGTGGGATCACCCTGGTAGGGAAAACCAAGCTTGGTACTGAGTTCCAGGGATCGCCTTTCTGCCCAGCCCAAGGACAGGGCCAGATGCTGCTGTTCTCATGCTGCTCCATGCAGCATGACCAGCCATCTCAGCACCCCCAGTCTGTGCCTTTCAAACTGCACCAGATTATGCAAAATGAGCACTGAGTGCCAACTGCAGCATCGCCTGGCACATGGTGTGTGGAAACAAATAGAGGCTGTGGGGATACCTCAGGTGTCTGTGAGTACATCTCATGTTTATGCCCATCTTTTAGAGAAGCAGAGGAATGACCAAATGCTTCAAGCTGGCAGCGCAGTCTGAGGTGTTTCCATGGAATGAATGGTGTTAAGCAACGAGACTTTCTTCCCTTTGGGAAATGGGAAGGAGATGTCTCCGCTGATATTATTTCTATTTTCTCTGGGTTTTTCTCTTATAGAGTCCCTGCAAGCTTTTGCACTTTGTTCAGGCAGAGTAAACCCCATCTATTCTTATTTCTTTATTTTGTAAATGCTGAGAGTATTTTGGAGGTGCAGCATCGCACTGGCAAAACGAAGTGTGAGCACTGACCTGTCTGACCACTCTGCATTTCCTGCCATGAACAATAGTGACAACAGAGAAGCTGGTGCTTGTCAGAGAGCCTCTTGCTGCCATTCCAGGAGCTAATTTTTTGAAGCCATTTTTTAATAAACGGATTTTCTTCCAGACATGGGCTGCTTTCCTGGGGCAGTCTGTGTCTTCTCAAACAGCTGAGTGGGGGGGGGAGGGTCCCGTTCCTTTCACACCAAAGCCAATGACAAATCCTATTTAAACACTCTGATCCGGCTGGACGTTTCTATATGCGAAGGAACACACAAATTACCATATTTTATCGGGTCATTTAGGCAGCTCATCTCCTTCTGCTGCTAATTGTGAGCATTTGCTCCTTTGCGATGCAGTTTGTGCCTTTGAAAGCAAACACCCTCAATCCCCTTTGCAGTCCGGTTTTGTGCTCTTCTCCTGTAAACACTCAACACTTTATAAAAAAACAACTGAGCAATGATTTGATAGATTTTTATTTTTGTTTTTAACCAGATGAGACGGCGAAGAGGAGAACGAGTGAATGTTAATGTTTGTTTTCTGTGCGACCACGAAAAGAAAAGGAATCCTTTGTGAAACAGAGTGCTGCTGTGCTGCTGCTGGTGAGTTGCACAGTCCTACTGGGACAATTTGGGGCCTCGTCAGGGCAACCCCGTGTCGCAGAGATGCTGGCAGTGAATTGGGGTGGAGCAGCTGTGATCTGTCTGCGCCGTTTTTCCCTTATCCCCGTGGATGTCCGCCCCACTGAGCGGCTACACGCTGTGAGGCTGCAACAGCAGGGCACTCGGGGCAGTTAGTTTGCAAATCTGGAGTGTGCTGGGAAGCTAAACCCAGCAGCCCGACGCCTTTCCTATTTAGGATGCCCCCACGATCCCTCGGATCCCCCTTCCCCAGCAGACCCTCCTATGTCCTGCCAGCTCCGAGCGGCACCATCCCCACGGGGCGGTTGGGACCCCGCCCCCCACGCTCCAGGTGTGCCGCCCCGGGACGGCGCCACAGCCCTCCGCCCTCCGACGGTGCGGCCCCGCCGTCCGCTCGCGGTGCCCCCCGTCGGGTCCCTCCCGTACCGCCGTCCCCATCCCCGCGTGCCCCGTGGGGGCGGTCCCGCCGTCCCGCACAGGTGCCGGCGATTGGGTGGAATATGCAAATGCCGCGCTGACGTCAGGCGGCTCCGGCCCAGAGAGCAGAAATAGGGCCGCCCCGGCCCGCGGCGCGTACACGGCCGCCGCCGCTCCCGCCCCGTCCCGCTGTCCCGCAGGTGAGTGCGTTCCGCGCGGCCGTACCCGCAGCTCTCCCGTCCCGCTGGGGGTTCCGCGCCGCCCCTCCACCGTGCGAGATCCTGGAGCGCTGCCGCTGTGCGGGGAGAGCCCGCGGGGGACCCTCCGCCGTGCGCTCTGCCGGGGATGCTGCGGCTTCGTCAGTTCTCGGACTGCGATCTTCTTTCCGCCCCCCGAGTCCCGCAGCGTGGGGAAAAAGAGGGGAAGGTTCCTTCCGTGGGGTCGGGGCGGTCCCCTCCCGGCGTAGTGCTGCGGCAGGGCCGCACCGAAGCGGGCGATGCCGACGTCCGCGGTGCTGAGCGTCCCGCCGCGGTCGCGAGTGGGGGTAGCGCTTCCCTTGGCGGCCTCCGGGTGGCGCTGTGGAGCCGGAGCGCCCCGTCGGGTCCGCGCGTGGAGCGGCGGAGGGACGCAGGCGGTGCTCGGCATCCGGCGCCTCTGTGCCGTTATCTCACCGCGGCGGAGCGGTGCGGTTGTTACTGGTGGCGATCCCGGGCACGCTGTCTTGTCTAAAGCGCTTTCTTGCGTTGGGTATGAGTGGTTTTGCGGTGTTGCCGTGCGCTGAGCTTCGGAGCCAACCCGCGGCAATACGGTTCTGTCGGGTTCGGGAGTTTCTTCGTGGTCCTTCGTCCCCGCGGGGCTGATGTTTCCCAGCGTTTCTTTCTGGGAGCGCTGAAGTGTCTTGAAGAATTGGAAGTGAAATTTTCTTTGAAATATTCGTAAGTGTGCTTTTGCTCGAAAGCAATGCAGCAGTCGTGCAGTTGGTTCCAGCGAGTTCTTAATGCATCCAAACTTTGTCTGTGTCAGATGGTGCAGAGAGCTGGCTGAAATCATTGCCTTCCCTCTGCTCTGCTGAAAGGCTTTTCTAGAACGGATCTTTCCTTGATTTTGTAACTTTCTCACACTTGATGAGAATTTCTGGACGTCAGCGTTACTTGCAGAGCCCAGAAATGCTGTTTAGATGAGGCTGAAGCAGTGGGATCGGTTGGTGGCAGAGGAATGAGGATCAGATTCTTATCTGGTGTCATCAGAGCCAACTTACAGAGGTAAAGCTCTGGTCTGAGTGCTTTCCTTTTGCTATGGCAACAGCCATCGTTTCAGGTAATTAAGTTGATTCTCATTCTAATGTGAAGCTCATTGGAAATTAGTGAAAGCTATTGTGAGCTATTAATTTCTCAGCCCTAAAAAAAAGCCAAAAAACCAAGCTGCGATTGAAGGAGCCCAGAACAGAAAACCTATTTGAAGAATGGTTTGGGCAAATGGCTTCATCTCCTTGTCGTCACCTCAAGGAATTCCAAACGCTTCTTCTGTGCTGGGGAGGAAGAAGTTGTGAGCTCTGTGCAGCGATCCCGCAGCCTGACTGCTGGCTGTGCATCACAGAGTGCTCTGAGCAGCTCGGGGGCTCTGTGCTCCGCTGGCCCTTGGATCAGTCCCTGTCTCTTCAAGGTGACCCTCTTTTTTGCTGGAGCAGCCCTGAGACCTGTGCTGGTGCCTTTGGTTTGGCTGCTTGCTGTGGTTCTCTTCATTCAGATGCGTTGCACTGATTCTTATTTTTGTCCCTGTGTTGGTGTGTGCACAAACCCATCTGAGTACAGGATGGGCCGTTCTTGGGTTAATGGTTAATGGTGCTGCTGTGCTGCTGGAGCCTTTCCTGGTAAAGCAATGCCAGCTGCAAGCCAGGCTGCAGCTCTAGATCAGTGCAAGGAGCCGTGAGCTGCAGGTGAATTTAGCTTTTCTGTAGCACAAGAGCATGAATGGTTTTGGAAGGAATTGCCCTGAAACCGAAGGAGATGTCATAAATAGATGTGGTGCTCACCTTTGTTGAAAATAGCCAGGTTTAATTCTGGTGCTTGAGTTACACAGGAGGTTGGTTGGTTGCTCTCACAGGTTGCAGAGAGCAGGTGGGTGGCACTGCCCCCTCCCCCCTTGGGTTCCAGGGGGCTGCTGGTGTTTAGCTGCAAACGTTGTTCACGGTTTCACCTGTGCAGCAGCGTGTTTCGTGCCTGGTTTCTGTTTGTGAGCTTGCAGTGCTGTGAGCAGTGGTGTCTGTATGGGCTCATCTCCTGCAATCTGTGCCTTGCTCAAGTGAGGAAACTGCTAGTAAGCTTGGATGCATTTTATAGTGGGGATCCAAATCTATCCCATTTGAATTTTTCTTTTGACTTTGGGGACTGGACCACAGTCCCATGGCTGTGCTGTGCAGTGCAGCTGTGGATCAGGCTTTGCAAGGAGGCTGTGGCTTGGCTGTGTGACACAGGTGTGCAGCTCAGCGGTGTAAATGCAGAGGGAGCTTTGGGATATCAGGTGACACAATCACTGTGTGTCTTCAGTTAACTCTTGCTTGGTATTTATGGTGCATACTTGTTGCTTGGTTTGAGCTGTTTGGTTGCATAATATGTATGTCTTTGCCTTGTTATGAATGGGAGCAATTAACATGCTGTCAGTCGGTCTGCAATGAAAATAAGTAATTTCTAAACTGAGAGGATGTTTGACCAATTCCATTTCTAAAACCAGCATGCAGTTGCTGCCCTATTGGATTCATTAGTGTTATTGCATCCTAATCCAAGCATCGTCGTGTTTTCCAGCAGTTGTTTACTAAATACACATGAAAGTAGCCAGCTCTCTGTTTTGCTCTAGGACTGGGATTTCAAGCAGCATACGAATGAGAGGTCTCCAGAACTGCAAAGTGAGAGTATTTGCTGTGATGCTATCAACAGAGAATACCAAATACCTCTGTAAAACGTGAGAAATAGTACTGCTCTGTAAGAGCAATCCATAATGTAACAATGTACTTGTAGCTTATTGATATAGTGACTTTGGTTTATTAAACATTTATTTGTAGCCTCAGTAACATTACATCTGAGGCTTCTAATTGGAATTTAGAAAGGCTAATAAATTTTGATTTCATCCTGAGTGCTCTCAATTCAGGGTGTTTACATTAGCGCTGAGGAAAAGCGATGCCTTAACTGCATGGGTGAGTGGTATGCAGTGACTGCTGGCTGTGCTGGCGTTGTTGGCAGTGTATTTGGGCAGCAAACAGACCGAGGCAGCATTGGTGTGAATGGTCACGGCTCCAAAATTAATAGCGATGCGCCAAGCCTTGGATATACCCTGCAGCAAATGCACGGTATGAAAGAGCTGTAAAATGAGCTCTGTCAAGGCAAGGTATGTCACGGTGACTTAATACAGCTGGGCTTAATTTTGCCATTAGCAGGTAACATGTCTTGTTAATGCATATTGCTCAAACCAAGCAGCAGCCTGTCACTTGCATGCTATTGAAATGCCATCTCCTGCTTCATTAAGTGGTCATTATGCTTCATTATGGTCTGTGTTAGCAGATGCTGTGAAAGGTCAAAGCTTCCCTCAGCTCCTGTGGAAATGGAACTAGGGTGAGGACTCCTTTGGTATTTTCTTTATGAGAAGTAAAGAACTGGCTGAGCTGTTCTGGAGCTGCCTGCGCCTTGGGATGCTCTTGGCAGCTCTTCCAGGCATTAGCTCAGGGTTATGCACATAAGCAAACATGCAGCAGTTTCACCTGGCAACCCTATGAGTAGCTTGCATTTGTATTCTTCTGAACTAAAAAAAAAAAAAAATACAAGCTCACTTTAAAAGCCACTTTTCACATCTTCTAATTCCCTGCCAGAGAGCAGGATGAGCAGAGAAATCGCAGCCTCAGGAGAGGCTGACATGGATGAGGGGTGGGAGTAACATATCGGACCTTTTTGGTACAGAATTGTTGTGGATCTCAGGTTTTGGTGGGGTCAGGGACCACTGGCAAGGTGCTGTCATCTGGGAGAGGCTTGGCAGCTCCTGGGTGCCAGCTGGAGCCCAGGCTGCTGGCTGGCCCTGCAGCTCTGAGCGCAGCCTCTGCCCGGGGCAGCATCATCCTCTGAATGTGAGAGGAATAATGATTTTTAGTCGCATCACCTTGTTTGGTATGGTTTGCTGCTCATTACAGGTTTGGAAATCCCAGTGCTCCAGTTCGCAGGGGTTGTGCAGGAGCAGGCTGGGAGCAGCATGCCCTGTGGGGAAATAGCTCACAAAGCTGTTGCCATATGGGAATTCATTGCCTGCACACTGATGGGTGCAGAATAGGAAGGCTGTGTCTCACTGAATGTGCCATGGGAGTCTGCAAAGCCCCGCCAGCAGTTACCAAGCGGAGGTGGGCTCTGTTGGCTCCTGCCACTTCCTTGAATCTGAGCTGGGTTTTATTTTGAGCCTGTTTCATGACTGTTCTCTTGTTTTCAACAGACGTGAAATGATGAAGTCGAGAAATTTTCCGTTGTCTCTCGTTTTGCTTGGGGCTTTCCTGTCGTTCACAAGGGGATGGATGGACTTGGATGGGAGCAGACGGCCGCTCTCAGACCTGGGGAGGCTGCACCAAGAGGTACGGCAGATCGGCTGCTGCTGCAGCTCCTGTGTTTGTGCTGTTCTCAGGTTTTCTGTACTGTGAAGACAGAACAAGTGGGGGCTTATATCTGTGTATTTGTACAAAGCACACGCTGAGGAGGTCAGATGAGAAGCAGTGATTGTGTAGAGGCCATGAAGTATGAGAAGCTGTAGGTCTGAGAGTAAAATTGTGCACCCGGTTGTAGTGGAGATGTGGTCTCAGCCCCCAAAGGCTTCATGGTATGCTCTGTCCTGGGGCATTGGGACAATTGAGCTAATTTAAGGAGCGAACTCTGACCTGGATCTGTTTGGGTCACTGAGACTTCAGGTGAAACCTGAAGAAGTCCTTTCCCTGCTTAGCCCAAGGGAAACTGAGGCATGCGTAGTTCTGAGGGGACCAGCAAGCTTAAAAGGCCACAGGATCCCTGCTGCAAAGCACAGAGCCATCAGGAACATACCGAGGTGGTGGTGTGGCCTTAATGAGCAACAGTGATGTTGATTCAAGCATAAGGGGACCTGAATGCATGGCCTGAAAGGGGAGGTGGGTGCATCAATGCAGCGTGGTGATGCTCAGCAGCATTCAAGCCCTGAGTTTGTGGTGGTGGTGTAGCAGCTGAACCCACTCTGTGCTGAAGGTGACCCTGTTGACTTTCCTCGTGGTGATGCTGGTTAGGAGTCTGCTCCCTGCTCTGTAACGTGTCCCACGTAGGCTGTCCTCACCAGAATTTGCAGTGTGATCTTTCTGCTCAGATTCTCACTTGGCTGAAACAGAGGCGAGACAGCAGAGCCGTAAAGCTCCAGAAATATGATTTTCATAAGAATAAAACAATGAATGCTGGAAAAATTTTAATTATTTAATGAGTTTCTGATTACTGTAGGTTTGCTAAATGATTGCTCAAATGGTTGGAAGTGGGATCTGGTGGGGAAGCAAGAGGAAGAACACTTGGGTATTTTGTTGCCTCAAACACTTGTGTGCTGGCAGTCAGCGCCAAGGTAACGATGAGCCTGTGATGGAGTCCTGCAGCACTCAGATCTATTTAAGTCTCAGGATTTTTTGTTCTACTTGGAGAATCCCATTTCTTCTGGCTGACTCCCAACTACAAATACCTGTGTTTGTGTGCTTAATTTCAGTGCAGCAGCTTAAGGCAGTGGAAAAGATGCTTTTTACTGTTTAGCAGGCCTGACAATCCTTTGAATGGAGTTGAATGTTGTGCAATTCTGAGTTCTGCCACAGGTGTTTTTCCCTTGAGGTGTCCCTCCTCTGTTCTGCAAAAGTGAAGGAAATGGTTCCCCTCCTCTCCCCTTGTGTTTTGCTGCTATCTGGAGTCACCATATGCAGGCACTGTGATGTTAAGCATGTTTCTGTATTGCCTGAGATCACTTTTGCCCTCTTATTAAAGAAAAATAAGTTTTTGACGTGTTTTTGCATCTCAGAATGAAGTCATTCCTCACTAATGCATGTTTGTTACGACTTTTGAAACTGTTACCCTGAATAATTAAATTCATTACTCAAATGATTTTTTTAATATAAACTGTAGAACTATTACAAGACATGAAAGGCACTCATTCATTTGATCTTGCTCTAAAAACCGTGAAGTTATTGCACCAATTACTTGATGTTGCTTGAGGTGAAAGGATCTAAGCTGGAAATGTATTTGTTCCGATTTGTACAGAATTGATAGCAGGTGTGAATATTAAAACTTTTAATGTACAAAGGATGCAGTTGAAATAGCTTCAAGGGGTGTCAGAATTCAGGTTTTTTAATAAATTAACTGCACGGAAAGCTTGTTCCAAAAAATGATGCTGTTATGGTGCAAGTCCGAAATGAATCTGAATACTGAATGCAGCTTTAAGGTAGGGCAGTGAAATTGAGAACTGCTGTTTTCTCTCAAAATGCATTCGTTATCTTTCAGGAACTTTAGTCTTCATACGTTTTGTAACAAAACAGTTTGATCTTTTTCTAGTGATATTGGCTTTGATCAGATGGGAGTTCATCTCCTGTGCTGCCTGGTGGTGCCTGTTTATCCATGGGACCCGTGGCATCTGGCAGCTCAGAGGCTGCAGTCTGTGCCATCCTGCCATGCTGCTCTTTATTCATTAGGAATGTTTGTTAGTTACCAAATACGTGGCTGCTGATTAATGTGTAATTCCATTAACACGCGTTTAAAACGTTGAATCACAAATGGAAAAGCTCCCAGTGATTCTGAAATTGCTTTAGGAATACATAAAGGGTTAACTTACAGGTGAAATAATTTGGAGTGTGCTCTGATCTGAAATGCCTACAAACTTCATCAAAGCAAACGCTTGGCCGTGGGTCGCTGACCTTCACTAATACTTGTTCCTATGTAGATCACAACAAGTTTCCTGAATCAAAAACATTACTTAATTTATGTTCAGATTGCCAAATCGATTTCTTCATGGTCTGTTGTGAAATTATTGCAGTTGTGCTTTGCATTTATAAAGGGAAAAATAAGTCTTGAGGCCACAGACTGCAATATACAGCCCTTCTGCATGAGAAATTAACTTTCCAGCACTGCACTGATGTTTCCCTGATGCTCAGCCTTCCACCTCTCAGATTTATGGCTGTTCCTGAGAAGAGATTTGTTTTCTGAAATATTTTTAGTCTTGATTGGAATAGCAATAAACATGTGGAGGCAGTCTGAACTTCCTTGGGTATATAATGAACTAAAATAGGAAACCTAATTAAAAAGGATGGTGTTAGTACTGCACTGAAAAGCATCAGCTTGCCTGGTCCGCGTTAATTCTGGAGGATGATGCTGTTGCTTTTGCACTGTGAACCTTCTCAGGCTCCTTCTGCAGGCTGCTCCAACACTTCTACAGCTCCTGGCTGCTGCACATGGAGCATTGTGCAGCTGGCATCTGCAGCTTTCTGGGGTGAGCCATCAGGAACCAAGTCCTTCTGAGCAGAGTACGTGTCGAAACTCCTGAATATATAGAGCTGCTCAGCTCTGGGGTGAGACTTATGGAAAAGGCTTTGCTCTGCATTCAGCAAAGTTGTTTTTGTGCTGAGGTTGATCAGTGGCTGGTGACTCTGCACACAGAAGGGGGGGGTTGAAACTAAAGGATCCTTTTCATCCGAGGCCATTCTACGATTCTGTGATTAGAGGTGGCCACACTTCATGGACTGCTCTGTGCAGTCCTGGAAGGGCTCTGAGGTGCCTCTGAGGCAAAGTATGGGGTGTTCTGAGATCTGTTCCCTTCTTATGTGGGAAGGAGCTCTCAGAAATGCAGTTTTGTGAGTCAGTGCTCTGAGGTCACAGTAACTGATTTTTTTTCCAGCTATTGGGGCGCTGTACCAAAGTATCTTATTTAACATTCATATTTTCCCTCTGTTGCAGTCAGTATGAGGCTGCTTTTCTGTCTGTGCTGAAGCCAGGCTGCTTGCCATGTTTCCTGGGGCAAGTTTCTCCTATGAGAAAGGAAGGCACAGTTCTCAGCTGGTGCTTCATCAGAGCACTGCTGCAGGTCATCAGCAGGATTCCACCCGCTGAAGGGAACACAAATATGCTGGCACAGTGCTGCACCTTCCATTAAACCTTGTATTATCATGTTTTGCAGGGTGCAGCTGGCAGGTAGCCTGGCATATTTGGTAGCAGCTGGATAGTGTGAAAGTTGAGAATAACCCTGTGCTGTTGCTGGTCTAACGGTGATATTTGGATGTTACTGATAGCTCCCAGGTCACAGTGCAGGTTGGTGGGCATTGGGCATTTTGCCTCTTTGGGCCACTGAACCAGAGCTGTTCCGATTTTGTAGAAATAATCTCATTCAGGCTTGGGTTCCTTGATCATTTTTGCCTACGATTGTCACCTTATGCCTTTAATTATATAATCAGCCTCAAAGCATCGTGTGTAGCTGTGCCAAGTCTTACTTATTTTTATGCTAATGGCTGTTGAAAACAAGTTCTTTTTTAAGGTGTTACAGTTTTCTTATTGGCATCTGGAAGCTTTTGGCTGTGTAGATTATCTGTTGTTTGACTTGCTCGTTACTTATTACTTGCACAGCACCCAAACCACTTACAATCTGCACATAATAAATGTCACCTTCACCTGCACTGTGACTGCAGCCAGCTGAGTGGTGCCAAACCTCCTGCACAGGGTGAGCCATCCCTGTGCCCACGCACAGACTGAACTGTGCTTCTCCAGGAGCATCAGTTACTCCTGGAACTTCTAATCACCTGCAGGTTCTTGCATGTTGTTTCACTTAATGCTGCAGCTGAAGACTGCAGCTGCTTAATCTGAGCAGCAGGGGAGTGATGGGGATGGTTTTGTGCTCTTTCCCTCAGCAAAGTTTTATTTCTGAATCTGACTGGGAAGGGAGCTCTTTGGGAAGTAACGTACAAAACTGCAAAGGCTTTGGATAAAAGCTTTTGCTTATAATTCAAATAGAGGCATAATTTCAGAGCATGAGCTTGGAGTAAGACAGGCGCAGTGTATCAGTTTTATATGCAGTTGAAGATCTAATGTCCTGGTATTTATTTTAGGAATTATTATTGGTAATGTATTCTGTGTGTGTGTGCTCTTCCTGCCTGTAAGTCAGTTTTCAGAAAGGAAAAGGTTTTCAGAAGGAAAGAAACAGCTGAATTAAAATCTGTGCTGGGCTCCAGCCTGTCCCTCCTCTAAACATTAATGAAGGTGAAGGGAGACAAACAAAACCTACATTTATTTTTGTATCACTCAGTTGTTCACTGATAACCCACTCCCTGTTACGGGCATCTCTAACAAGCCGCAACTGCTGCTTGTAGACCATTCCAAATCTAAACTGGTGCATTATCCCTTTGGAGATGAAAAGCTTTTCTTCTGTGCCCTGGGTATCCGCATATCCGCAGTTGAGAGTACTGTGGAATATTTTCATGGTGCTTGGATACACGTTAGGGTCCTTCATCTGGAGTTGGGTTGGGTTGGGTGTGAATGCTGCCTCTTGAGGAACGGTGGGACTGTGAGGATGGGGGCACCTGGCTCTGCTGAGCGGTGGCACAGACTGACCAGCAGGAATCAAATTTGCATTGATTTCTAATGTCACAGTTAAGCAACTGTGAAAAATTGTATCTAGGTGGGGAAATGCTGAAATATGCCTGAAGCAGAGAATAACATCAGAGTAAAACTTATTTGGCAAATTGGGGGGAAAAAGAAGTCTGAGGTGATTTTTCACTTGGGCATGGTGTGCTGGAGGGCTGTGTTTTCTGATATTCTCTTCAGAAGTTAATTAACCTGAAAATAAAATGGTCATTTTTTCCCAAATGTAGTGTGTCTTCCATTCACAAAAGTCTATAGCAGTGGCTTTTAAGGGAAGGCAGCGTGACTTACAGTACTTCTTAGCATCAAGCAGGGCAGTTCTTGGCTTTTTGTATTAGAAAGGATACATCTGCGTACTCGGAATTCCTGAAATGGGCTTCCTGTGAGCTTCCAGTGTGGAAATTTATGAAGCTCTACCTGAGATTCTAATCTGAAGTCCAGAAATAGTGAGTAAAATCAGAGGCAGTCATTATCTCAACTGGTGACCATATGCATGAGCAGATGATAACGTGGGATGTGGCACATTAAAGATTCTCTCTTTTTTACCAGATAGGGTAAATCTAAATTTCCAACTTCTGCATCAATTCCAAGCTTTCTCTAAACTGTAATGTGATTTCTTTTTTTCTCTGGTGCCTGGACAAAAAAAAAAGTGAGGTGGATAATTCTTATTAGCATTGTTCTTTACAAATAAAGTATATTGTTTGTGACTGTAAACATGACATCCTGATGGTTAAAGCAAGCTGCATATTTGTCATAACAGCTGCATGTGCTGCAGCCCATACGTACAGTGGCTCACCCACCCTGCATTAGGTGTCAGTGCAATTTTCTTGACTTCCCTACTTGATGTAAGGAAAAACATGCTCTGAAGGGGGGGAAATGATCCCTGCCATATCATTCTGCTAATAGAACAGCTCCTTTTTTATTAATTTGCTGAATGAGTTAGGGCTGCAAATTTGGAAATTGTACAGCAGTTAGGCTGATCCTGGGAGCACTTCCCTGGAGACTTGGTGTGTGCAGACGTAATGTCTAACTTTGTGATGGACCCAGCACGAGTGCAGCTGCACGTGCTGAATTTGCTTTATCTAAGTGCAAGCACTGCAGTCCTGTCGTAAGTACTTAGTAAGAGGATTGCTACAGTCCAGCAATAGCAGGACCATGGATCTGAAATGTTACCTATTCTTTTGCATCTCTTCCACACACTGCATTAGTCAGCTTTGGCAGAGTCCCCTTGCATTTGCTTATAGTTATTTTAAGTAAATAACCTTATTAACTAGGATATTTCGTCATCTAGTGATGAAATAAACATCAGTATTAAAGGACAAGACTGAAAACGCTGCAAAATGATCCTTTGAATTGATGTAAGCTGCCCCTTAAAGGGCTGTTTGTATCTGTTTGGTGCCAAACTTGGTGCATGTTAGACACATGCTTGAGTGATGAGAATAGCAAATGCACAACCACTTACAAATATCTAAATAGTGGTGTGAAAGGGAGGCAATGAAGGAAAGAAGCAGAAGTACAAAGGCGCTGTATGGTAAAGATTCACTCCTTAAAATATTGTTCTGGGCTATTGCTTTGCTGCTTGTCGTGTGTGGGGGGGGTTGAGAAGTGTTATTCTGGTTTCAGTTGAAGGAAAGCAGACAGGAGATTGTCTTTCCTGATTTCAGGTGTAATTGTGACTGTTTAATTACTAATGTTGCAGTGTTCTCACTCTTCTCTTCAAATCAGAATGCCAGGATTTTCATGGGAGTGCATGTGGATGTGCGGGGACAAAAAACAAGAACAGTTACAGAAGGTTTATGGATTATGAACGTACATTGCACATCAGTTAGAAACAGAGTATGAAGTGCTGTTACTTAATGTAATTCCTGAGAGTGCTGGACTCTGCGTGCTTTTCAGCAGTGCTTCAGGATGGGGAGCCTTGTTCTGCACTCCGCCTTATTTCCATCACTAATGACTGCCAGTAAATCCATTTCTGGCTCCTCAGCCACCAAGCAGTGTGTTACATTATGCATTCCCTATGTGTAGTTGCAGTTAACTCTGTACAAATCTTTTCTACCTCCCCATGTTTGTCCTGAATGAAATGTGATTCTTATTCCAGAAGTACCCTGTGTGCCCATGATTTAGCATTAATCAGGGGCCTGTAATGCAAACTGGCTATTATGTCTTGGCAGGACATCTCAATGTTGTCTTCAAAAAGACCATCATTCCCCTTCTACAAAAGCAGAAAAAGACTGTGCAAAAAAGTCATTAAATTGCATGAGTGTCATGCATGGACGTGTGTAACATTTCCACACGGCAGCTACTGGGAGAGTGAAGCTGTAATAGAAGGCAGTGAACTGTTGCTCTTTTTCCTTGTTCCATCTACCTAGATAGAATTAATAATTGTACTTAATGACACTGCAACTGCTCTGATTTGTAGATGCTGGTTTGGTTAGTCTTTCAGAGAGCAGTTTTCCAGTAGGTAGTTGTCTTGTGAAAAGCAATGCTGCAGCAAACATACTACATTGATTTCCACATAAACAATGATTAGGCACTTCACATACAGAGCAGAGGGGCCTTTTGTTCTGCATTCCATTAACTGACTTTAAAAGGAAGGAAATAGGTGCCGAAATTGAGCCTCGACAAATAAAACTGCTCTGAGGCATGAATGCTACAGTTTTTGTGATGTTTTATAGAAGGGATGATTTTTCTTTTTTCCACTGAAGACTTATGATCTATGCTCTGGTAAAACTAGATTTTTAGTTAAAGAAATTTGCAGTCATCAAAAGGTGGCTGTGAAATAAGTCTAATATATAACCATCTGCTTTATGTCTTCTGCAGAACAGCGTTCCTCAGGCAATGCATCTGAGAACTTTAATGGCATTTTATCAAAACGGTTTGGTTCTCTGCTAATGTTATTAAAACTTGTGTGATTCTCACTGGAGAACAGCATCTGACACTTCAAAGAAGGGGAGGCTGCTCCTTTTTGTGAGGATTGCTGCCGTCACAGCGTGCGTCACGGTGCTGTGCCTGTGGCCAGCCGTAGCAGCAGTGTGTCTTAGTGTGTAAGATCATTAATAGAAAGGTCGCCTTGTTCAGCAGACCCTCGAGGAGGGAAATTAGCATCGTTTCTTATTCTCTGTGCTATAAAAATGAAATAATGAGGCTTAGGAAGTCTAAGAAAAAACAAGTCCTTGCTGTAGCTCCACTTTACTTGGGGGGACTGAGTTGTTTGTACCTGGAGCTGATGCCTTTCTGTGGCCACTGCAGTCCTATCACAGCTGTCGGGTATTTTTTTTTTCCCTTTCTCAGCTCCTGTCTACATTTCTGCAATACTTCCTGCTTTCAGTACTATTGGCCTTTTCTCTGT
Organism: Centrocercus urophasianus; assembly: GCF_019232065.1. Taxonomy (NCBI): domain Eukaryota; kingdom Metazoa; phylum Chordata; class Aves; order Galliformes; family Phasianidae; genus Centrocercus; species Centrocercus urophasianus. Next base: position 14,094,037 of record NW_024884822.1, read on the forward strand.
GAAAGAGAGTGTCCCAGGCACTGATATTCTCCCAGGTAACAAAGCGATGCTTTGCGGCATGACCTCATGTTCTCCTGTTGAATTGCCATCAAGATTTTCCTCTGTATACTGTCTGGTTTGGTTGTGTTGTTTTTTTTTTTTTTTTTTTCGTAGTTTGCATTCATTAGGGCTTATTATTATAAAGGGAAGCAGTGTGAAAGAAGGGGAACTTTGAAGACCAACCTTTGGTTTTTTTTTTTTTTTTCTACAGCTCTTTCATGGAAATACCAAAAGGGTATTTAATACAAGAGAGTTGACACTTGAATTTTTAGTAGTGCATGGTTGTCTTTTTTCTCTTTTGATCAATATAATAGTTGTAATTAGTTCTACTGTTTCTGAGCCTTTGAACTGCAGAGAATTCAAGCAGCTTGTTGCAGCGAGGGACTCCAGAGGAACTTTAAAAGTACTCTTCCCTTTTACATATATTACATGTACACGGGCTTAATGATACCAGGCTGTGTCTGGATTTTTTCATCCTGTGCCCCACCTCTCAAACTAATATTTTGAAAAGCTTTGAGAGGTCCCTGGAGTGTAACTGCCTACACAGCTCGGAGCTTTGCTGCCTAAAGAGGATAAATGCTTTGAAGTCTGTACTAATCCTGACTGCCATTTCACATATTTCTCAAGATCACTGAGGTAGAATCCTATGGGGAATAAGGAATAAATGTTTTTATAAGCAAATACTCTTTCTTTATTGTTTATCTCCCTCTGTTAGCGCAGAGGGTTCCAAGAGCCTCTTTCTGCCTTTCTGATGATCTTTTTGGTGAGAACTTTGTTTTCAAGGTGTACGTCCCTTGCAGGGGAGAGAATCTCCCTCTGTGGTGTGCGTACCAATGGTGATGATGGATGAGCTGCAGTTTGTCTCTGGATGGAGCAGGCATGGCCCAGGAGCATGATGGGCTTCATCCTCAGCCTGCAGTGAGGACCAGGCCTGGCTGGGAGCCCCGATATCACTGCTGGAAAGCCTGGGGTGACAGGACAGAAAGGGCTGGAAACAGCTGCAGCCACGTAGTGCAGGTTGTGAAACTGCTCACGTTGATGTGATCCTGTCTGGTGCCTCCAGGTTTGGGGATGCAAGGCCTGCAGGAATTAGCAGAGCAGGTGCTGCTGTTACTCCATGAGCTTGCTTTGCTTCTGCTTATTTCTACCTTCTGTCGTTTAGAAAAGCTTTTTCTTCTCACTGTGTGCTCCTGTGGCAGCAAGTAGATGGATTTCATGACATGCTAAACTGTTTTACTTCCCTTTGTCTAAGCATGGTCTGCAGGGAGTTATTTGTAAGCGCAAATAAAGCTGAAATAAAAACCATAATAAGCATCAGGTGGGTCAGAAGGCTCAGGTGGCTGGGAAGGCTGTGTGTGTTATTTTCTTATCAAAAGGAGGAAAGAAAACACCTTTTTATTTCATTCTCAGATAAACATCCGACAGCGATGAACACTAAGGGGGGTGAAATGAAGTTAAATAAAGCATATCCACAAGACTAAAAGACTGCTTAATGAGTGCTTAGTGCAAGGGCAGAAAGCTTGCTGCTGTTCCCTCTGTGCTGTGGGGGATGTGGATAGGAAAACAGCTTTTAAGAAAGGGAAGCAGATTATCAGAAGGTGAGCTGTTAGTGAAGGTTCATCTAATGCAGCAAGGGCAGCCCTGGGTGCCAGCATGGGGCTGGGTGGGAAGCAGCTGCTGGCACCAGTGCTGCCATCTGATGAGTCCCCAGCTCCTTTGATAGAAACTGTGCTGGCGTCCACCTGAACATCTTTGGGATCTTCCAGCTATAGGATCGTGCCCAGGGTGCTGATCCTGTATGAGCAAGCAGTGGCCAGGTTGATATGACACAGAGCAGGTTGTGGGAAGGATGGCCTCTGACCCCACTGTATTCAATACTGGATACAAGGCATAATTTGAATGGTAGAAATCGAGAGCATTTGTAATTAATCTGTAAATAGCTTTCCCACTTGAAATTAAATATTTATTACCTTGGAGTATCACCATTAGAATGGGTAGGTAAGTTGTTGGGAGTGCAGTACCCAGTGGGACTTTAAGCAGTGTATGTCTCTAAAAGGTGTACAGTGGGAGGTAGTAGGGATGCTTTGCAAGAAACAGAGCAGATGTAGCTATGCAAATACTGAAGTGAGCACAAGTACCCTGGTTATTTTGAGATTATTCAGGTATTTGAGACAGGTCCTGCTGAAAATTTCTAAATCTTCCTTCCTCCTTGATCCCAAATTCTTAGTATATTAATAAAAATAATAAAACCTTCTAACAAATGAAAAAGAAATCAATTTTGGGTAAGAAGTTGTGCTCTGTCATGTAACCTACTGCAGAATGATGAATCGCTTCAGGTGATGTATTAATCTACCAAAATATTTGTGAACAAACCTAAATGTTTATTTGCAATTACTCAGCTACTGCGTAGAGCTTCACGGATGCCTCTCTGTGACAGTGACTGATGTTTTTAGGGATTTCTGTTCTTGCTGCCTTTGAACAATTCTTGTACTTTTCAAAAAACCACAAACTATTCTCTTTTTCCTTATAGGTATCCGGAAGGTTTGAAGTCACAAGAAGAAAAGGTAGGGAAGTTTTCTTTCAATCTGCTTGTTGGTGTTGAGTATTCTTGCAGTGACTTCTTAAAACAAACATGAGTTTACACATTTGAAAGGATGTACTGCTGCCAGATTTCAAAGGCTGCCTCCTAGCACTTGCCTGACAGATTTTTAAAGTAGTGACTTGTAGATTTTTTTTTTTAAATGCAAAGTTTTTCTTCCTGCACAGAATTAAATGACAGTCTTGGGGATGCAAGTCCAAGTTGGAGTGCTGGCAGAGGATCTGAACTCTGACCCTGGGAGCACTTCAGGGGTGGAAAAAAGGCTTGAACAAGGCTTTCAGTGCATTTATGTGCTTCAAATCCCCCTCCCCACAGTGCAATAATGTTGAACATGAATTTGCTGGTGCCCTGAGCTCAGGTCCTGCTCCTGCATACTCTTCTGCATTGGTGTTAGTAACTGGTTGCTTGTTGCTGTGAGCAGCTCATTGGTGGTTCCTGGCAGCTGCCTAAGTTGCCCATCAAAGAGCTCCTTATGGTTACTTGGTTTTGATTTTGTTTTGGAGAAGTTTTCTGAAAGTTTTCATGCAGTTTTGTGTCATCTCTGTTGGTGTAATGTGAAGTGGGAGGCACTCTGCTGTTAAACAAACCAATGCTTTCCCTGTTTTTATTCAGTGGCTGCTACTATTGCTTTGGGCATCCTGTGTATCAGAAAGAGTTTGTAACTAGCACTGTTTCATTGTATAGAAGGAAAGGCCAGGTACAAGTGTAACTTGTCATCTGGGCAATGATTGGATTTCTTGTGTTTTTCAAGGTGGTCGTGGCTCTCCAGGCCAAGGCTGTGCAGCCCAGTGAGGCTGAGACAGGAGAGGGACTTGACCAATTTAAATCATAGCTGTTGCTGTAGAAGAAATTTTGTTAGCTCAGTTTTTTTGGCACATGTATGTTTGACCAAACTTCTGCCAGATGATTTTCTATCACTTTTCTAATGAGGAAATTCCGTTTTATCAGACTTTGGTCAGCCTCAATCTGAGGAGGGCTTTTGGGTTGTTGAAGTGGATCTAAGATGTAGAGAAACAGCTTTGCTTCCTGGATGTGGAGGCATTTATCTAACTGTGGAGTGTGTGGTGCAGCTCATTACTGATGTACAGACCGAGTCCAGCCTTGCTCTGGTGGAAAGAAGGATTTAATGAACAAAATTTTGTGAAAGCACCACAAGTCTGAGTTGAGATGTGATTTGGGTCTCCAAAGTCTACTTACCATTGAAAGTATCCAGAACACCTACGAATTCAAATAATTTTTGAATGTAATACTGAGTTTATGGGTCGTGCAGGTGCTTTGAAAATGCTCCTTGCGAGCAGTGATTGGATTTTAGTTCAGTGGCTCTAAACACAGAATTTCCAGGCTCAGGTGGATTTTTTTTTTTTTGTCTTGACAGAGTGGGCAAGGCTTGATTTCTGTTTGGAGGGCTTAATGTAGCAGTCTCTGAACAGAAAACACTTCTTGAGATTGGAACAAAAGCTTATTGTATTGAGTGTGTTTCTGCTGAAGGAGTTATCTGTCAGGAGGCTTAGAGGTGAGGAGGGGAGTGGAGGCAAGAGTGGTAGCCAAGAAATCTCCCTTTGGTGTGGTCTCAGAAATGAGGTGTCTGAAGGACTGCAGACTCCTTGGAATTCAGGAAGAAAATACCAACATGGTAAGTAGACACTGGCCAGTAAAGCTGGTGGGTTTGCTGAGCTGCCTGGGGGTTTCTCAGCAATGATTAAGGATCGTCATCTCTGCAGTCAGTCCTCAGTAGTTCCTGTACAACAACCCAACAAGTCTCCTTCAGGAGCCTGATGAGCACTCAATGTTTGCAGAACAGGCATACTTAGGCCTAGAAAAAACAGGAGTGTTTAAAAATAAAAATAAAAATGCACACAATCTATTACAAATTTTGTTATATTATGTGATCTGATTTTTAAAATTGAGGCTTTTTTCTTTAGAGTAGTAATTGTTGAATTACTTGTTGTGAATTCTTTTCACTTGAGGAAACTAAAGAAGATCACAAGAGGTTTGAATGTTTCTTCTTGGAGAAGGTGGATGTTGTAAATGTCGTCCCCCATGCCTGGGGGAATATTTGGCTTTGTGGTTGAAAGCTGAAAAAATGAAACTCAAGAATATCAAACAGAAGTCACCTCAAATAAGAGCTGTAGCAAGCATATTCTATTTATTACATTTATTATTGCTTTTATGTAGTGATTGTGGAATTGTGCAAGGGCACTTTTAAACGTTTTTGCTGAAGTGGGGGGCAGGCCTGGCTTACACTTCTCAGATGTTTTTCCTTTTGGGCTAAAGGCTTGATTTCTTTAGATTGAAGGAGTTTCCTTCTTTCAAAGGAAACAAAGCCTTGGTTGCTGTCAAATGGTCTGTGGGTAAACACTGACTGTACTTATTTCTTTCAACAAATAGTCCATTTAATAGGCATTTGATGGTCAGTTCTGCCTGGACTATAGGGTTGTATTTATTAGATGGAAGAAAGATGTGAAAACACTTCTTTTTTTCAGCTGTGGATAAGCCTATTTAAACTGGGATGCTTTTGGTTTCCAGAGTCAGGACTGCATATGCTGGAGAAATTTTGAGGCAGCTCCAAAGCCCATTACAATCGATGAATGGCTTCATCTGGCTTCTGTTGGCACAGGATCAAATATAATTAGATGAACTTTTAATTGCTGTGATATGGAGGGGAGATGCCTCCCTGGCTGCAGCTGGCAAACACCTTCCTCTGTGATGTATGAAGACTGATTTCATTCTGAATTAAAGCGGCAGAGCTGGCAGATCTGTTTTGTTCCTGGGATGTCGAGCTGGTGTTTGGTTATTATCCTTTGAAACTAAAAATGCTCTGTGAACTGAAGAAACTCGTTCTGGTTGCTGATTAGAAGCTGCAACAATATTTTTGTACTTCCCATTTAATCCCATCGAGTTGAAATTTTGCTCTCAGACACAACCCGGTGCAGTTTGCATCTGCATTATATTCCTATAATGGAAAAAAGAACATGACATGAGATACAGGATTTTGTGATGCCTTCTTTAAAGAGAAAAACAAAACCCAGCATGTGGTTAATAAGCACAGGATTTGAATACCATTTTCTTGCTCTTATAAATTCAAGTTGGGGAGCAAGTTAGAGCAGGCAGGCTTTTCCACACTGTCCAGCCTTCTCACATTTTCTATCTAAATACTTGCTAATTACTTACTCTGTACATCCACACAACTGTGCCTCCATACAGTTCTTGCAGTAAAGATGCAGTATTGCCTCAAAATTCTTGCTTTCTGAATTATTCTCATCTCAGTACCTTCTGGCACTCTGAGTGTATGCTGAACAGATGAGCTCCTTGCGCTGGGAGGTGAGTGGGGGTGTGATCTGTCCTTCTGTCCAGCTGTGGATGTCTCTGATGTCAGATGTTTGCATTATTGCTGGTTTCCTGTAGCGTTCAAGAAAGGGAAATTGAGTAAAAATGTTAATAACCTGTATTTTCATATCAGTTGCTGAGGATAGTGATAAGGTGCAGGAGGACTGGTGGGGCACAACAGGGCAAGAGCAGGGGTTGAAAGGAAAGCTGCAGTTCATGCTGGCCAGTGGATGATGCGTGTGTTTAGTGAAAGTGAGAAGAGCATTCAGCAGAAAACTGGGAGGCTAAGAAATTCATAGCAAAGCAGAAGTGCCAGACCAAACTCCAAAGGGTTTACCTGTGAGCATTTGGCTTTACAGTGGCTGGACTTAATTTTGAAGATAGAGATTGCACTGTGTAAGGAGTAGAAATGAACATATGATACTCGTTGGTTCGTGTTAAAGATGAAAATAACTTGTATAAAAGGCGTGTACTTCTACTGAATGCACAGAATTAGATGTGGAAAAGGGGCATCTGGTGGTTTTCCTGAATAATTAACCACATAAGGTCTAATTCTGTAACTTCTGGAGCTGACAAATGCTCCTACTGCTTTTGGCAGTGCAGGGCTAAAGGGTGCTCAGTACCCAGAATAAGTTGTATGCAGACTAGAACTGTATGACCATATGTGTGGGTAGTCACTAAGCAGAGAGCTAGATCTCCAGACACAAACAAGCAAAGCCATGCTGAATTTAATGGACCTCTCTCTCTTTTTACTAGCTGAGGATCTAGTCCAAACACGTAAAACTTTTAATTTGTTTTTATGTTGCTCACAATCATCCATTCAACAAATTAGTGTCAAAAGATGCTTTTTAAAGCATTCAGCCAAGAAATGTTCAAGCAGATTGCTTCCACTCTGTTTGTCCATATAATCTTAAATGAGATGTAACTCCAGGCTTATTCAAACAGATGACATCTAACTACCATAAAGACCTGAACTTTGGTTATCTTTTCAGCATTAAAAGGTTGAAGCCTTTTCTTTGAAGTAGTCACAAGCTCAGTATCGTGAAAGTCTTGTATGTATTTTTATATATTTAATGGTATGGAATCATCATTGCTGCAGTGAATTACTGGTTACCATGAAGACTACAGAACAGAAAACGCAGAAGTTTTATTGAAAGTGCATCAGTTTAGCAGTGGTGGAGGATCCTGCCAACAGCTTAAGGAAAACTTCATGATTTGCCACTTTTGCCCTAGATGAAAAACTGAGTCATGGTTATGAAACAGAAATGCCCTTTAGAGATCCTATTGGCTTCATCCTTTCCTTTTGCACATTGCAAATTTCCACCTATCCACGGAAGACGAAAGGCTCTCAAAACTTGTCAGGAGCAGCAAATTTCTCCCCTCAGCCCCTTCAGGGGCACAGTGAAGCAGTCGGCTGTAATTTCTTTTATAGTAAATCACCTATTAATTTCCCATCCTATTGTTCTCTTCCTACTGCTGGAGTCCAAGAAATCTCTGTTCCTTATGTCCTGGTCAAATCTCCTGGAAATCAATAGCTGTGCTCCAAAAGATCTTGGCTGTCAGGTAATTCAAATGACATCTAGATTTGAAGGTACTACACAAATCTATATACCTTTGTGTGTATGCTATGTATGTATCAAGTTGGCATGTTCCTGTGGAGGCAGACTAACCCAAAGTGGGATCAGAGGTTGGACAAAGTTCTTCACTCCCACATATGTCAGCATCAGTCTTTGATTATAATTCGTTATATTTTATGGCTGTAGGTGATGTGAATTAACAGAGTGCAACCATGTGGAGGGAGAAGGACCCAAAATAGTTGACTCATTTGTTGGTGTTAGCCACAGTAGTTAATAATCAGTGATATGAGTGGTCCCATACTGCCTTATTGTAGCTGTTGGCACTATGCACACATGCATGGGGCTCTGAGCAAGGATGAGTGGATGCAAACACCATCAACGTTCTGAACAAAACTGAGCCCCCTTCCAGAGCTTGATCACTCTCCTTATGAAGAAATTCTTCTTAATATCCAATCTAGACTTCCTCTGGTGCTACCTAAAGCTGTAACCTTTTCCGACCACTTGTCACATGAAAAAGACTGGCAGCTTCCTTGTTGTGACCTGGCTTCAGGTAGCCCAATTTCAGCAATCGTTCCTTTCTAACTCCTGTTTTCCAGTTCCTTTGATGTTGTCACCCTCTTCTCTGCATGTTTAAAAAAACTCCCTAACCTTTCTGTCTCTGAGTCTGGCACACTGTTTCATTTAGCAACCTGTGCACCTGTCCAAGCCACAGTCAGAGTGTGGGAGAACTGGGAGAATGCCGAAACAGCGTCAAATGCTTCACTAAAAACCAGGTAAACAGCATCTCCATCCTTTCCCTCATTTACTAAGAAGGTCATCTTGTCATAGAAGGAGACCAGGTAAGCCAGGCAGGATGTGCCTTTCATAACCCTGTGCTGTCTGCAGCTGATCACTCAATTGTCATCCCACAGCACAGAGAGGACAATTGAAATGATCTGCTCTATAATCTTCCTTGGTACTGAGGTCAGACTGACAGCCTGTAATTCTCTGGATCCTCCTTCCTGCCCTTTTTGTGGATTGCAGTTGCATTCCCTGATCTCTGTTCCCAGCCCTCCCCTGTTAGACAGGGCTGCTGGTAAATCACTGAAGTCAAATACAGTTGTTTCACAGCCCAGTGCACGATGTGGAAGCCTCTCTCCTATTGAGAGGGCTTGCAAACAATGTTGAAAGGTGCATATTTGCTGGAAACCTCGAGTTGCCAGACCACAATACAATAAACTGTTTTGTGAGGGTTAAAGAATAATGAGCAGGTGTTTCTAGTAAAGGCAGCAGAGTGTAGCATGTAAATATTCAAGTCTTTTTATTCACTGTGTCTCAAACCAGCGAAATAGCAGACTGCAGACTTACAGTCAGAAAGCCCAATGTCCAGGATTGCTTCTGGTCTCAATGAATTTAAGTCATGATTTGAAATATGCTGCTAGGCCACTTAATGTGCAAGAGCACAGTATATTTTCAGTTAGACTTATTAGGTATCAGCATGCCATTTCTTCCTAAACTGAGCTTTTATCACAAGGCAGAACAATTAAGCTAATGTTCCAGGGCTTCAACTTGCTGCCCAAAGATGAGATAAATGAAGACAGAAATTGCCCCCTTCATGCTCTCTCAGTTCAAGCAGCCATAACCAGGTGGCTGTGGCCTTTGTCTGTGATGGCAGTGGTGTGCCAAGCATTCCTGGTTAGCCCAGCTGAAGCAGGGAGTGCTCATGCTGCCCTTCCATTGCCTCCTGGTGCTGCTGGACTCTGTCAGGGCAGTGACTACAAGGTGACCATTGGTGGCATTTGCAGTACATACCTGTGTGTCCAATTTGACACAGTGTGTTCCACTGTGTCAAATTCTCACCAAACCCAGGGCCAGGCTGGCTGGTACTGTAGCTAAGTCCTTGGGTGCTGCTGTAGGAAACACCCAATGAATGTGTTCTCAGGGGGCTCTGTTGTGTTGGTGAGTGTTTCTTTCAGACTGCACGTTTCCAAGCCAGGTTTCAGCTCGGTGATTAGTATGCCAGTATATTTTTAATAGGAAATTTATGAGTCTGTAAAATGTTCCAGTTGTTCTTGGTGTTTGGAAAAGAAGTTGTGTGCATAACGTGGTGCAGTTACTTTTCTAAAAGGGTTTTCATTGTGCACCTAACAGCACATTTACTGTATTTGGTAGACCAAAGTAGAGCTAGAATAGAATGAATAAGCCATTTTGGTCCATTGGGTAAACTCTGAATGTTAAAGCATTTGTAAATATGTATTTTGCCAGCAGAGCTGATTGGTGATTCTGAGTCTGCTCCAGTCTCTGAGACAAGTAATCAAGGTTTAATAGCCTTCCATAAATATTTCCTTGTTTGTCACAAGGCAGTAGTTATTTATCTATGCCATACTGCTTGTTTGCTGTTTGATGAGATCTGTAGGAGAATATGAGAGCAGTTTGTTGTTTTGCATACAACTGTAAGGCATTATAACCACTGAGAGCCGCTTCCTCTGTGGGATGAGGTATGAGGGGCAGGCTTCATTTCATTTGGAAAGTGGGACTGTGGTCCTCACATCCCAGCCCCTTCTCCTCCCTTTTTTCACCCTTGCCTCTCAGAGGTGCTTTGTCCTCAGATCGCTCCTTTTAACCTCTCAGTTTTGGTGTGGTTAAAAAATGTGTCTTCCTTCTGACTTCGGTCTGCCCCTAGGGTATGGCATTCAGGAGAACTGAATCCCAGCCCAGCTGTCCTTCTGGTTACATAGAAAACCACTGGATGCTTCAGAAATCAAGCTACATATTCCACCAGCATGAAATCTGTGTGAAAAGTGATTCTGGACCTATAGGACCTATAGATTTCAGAGCCTGTTCCTTCAGAAGGGATAAGCTGCAGCCTCTTTTCTAATTTTATTCAGCCTATAGGTTCAGCTCTGCTGGGTTATCAGTGTCTGTAGCTGTAGTTTGCTGTATGGAATAGTTGGTAGAAAGACCACAGCTGAAACGCACCTTGTGCAGCCAGCAGATAATAGCTTGAAGTTATGCTCCTGCTTGGAGAATAAAAAGTGCAACAAGGAAAAAAGTGCCCTGTTCTCTATCTGCAGGATTGGAAGTTTTTCAAAATGTCACTTCTTACAAGATTTCAATTTAGCTTCTCGCTGCAACCACAAAGCAAGTGGCAATAGTATGCAGTGACCCTTCATCTATTTGTTTTCCTGCTGCCATTGAAAGTCTGTGATGTAAGCTGCCTATCCTATGAATTTGTTTTACATATTTGTATGATTTAAACTCACTTTTTCTCAGAGCTACTTAAAGTGGATCTTTCATTATCCTTTGTAAGTTTCCTGTTTTGTTTTCCATAGTCTTTCTTTTCACTGACTTATTTTTTCTAGAATTATTTTTCTTAAATTACATCAGTCCTAGGTTTAGATTTTAACTCTTCCTTATATCCCATTAAATAAGTTCATCAACCACGTTTAGCAAAATCAACTGTATGGCAAACTTTATTCTCTGGAAATAGAGTGAATGAAGCCAGAAATTGGAGGCAGCCCTGTGCAGCTGTTATCAGCAAGTCTGACTCTGTTGGCATCCGTGTCAGTGAGGGATGATCCATTGCCAGGTATGTTTGTATAGAGAAACAACAGTTCATAAAGGATGGGATTGTTGCAGTTAGCTCAGCTGTGCTGCCAGGTATGTGAGCTGGGTATTCCTGTGCCCATAGCAGGGGTAGATATTGATGGGATGTAACCAGCATGCAGGAGGGGGGATTTGAGCAGCACCTCAACTACGAGGGAAGTTCAGCAATAAATTGAGTGACACAGGGGAAACACTAAATGGACTACACTGTCCTTACTGTGCAACTGTACAGAAATGCTCTATGTCTCTATAGCTGCTTCTGCCACTGCGACAGGTTAAGCTGCCATCATGGGCTGCAAAATGTTCATAGTGGTCTGCTGGTCTCAAAACCACTGCCAAGCCACTCCTTGCTGCTATTCCCAGCATGGGGCACAATGAAAGGCATGCAGGTACCTTGAGCTATCCCTGAAGCCCTGACTGCTCTCAGTACTAAGCACCATTTTAGAGGAAAGTTTAATATGAAGACAGTGGTAAAGGAATGTGGAAATCAGGAAGTCCCCTACTTCCTATTTGAAAGTAGAATAAACGCCCCCACAAAGCTTGAAGGTTTGTATTTGGGGCAGCATCTCTAAATGTATTCGAAACAGGTCACCTGGACTAGAGGCTTTGCTAAGCGAGCATTTCCTTAAGTCTGAGGTTGCAGTTGCCATTGGAATGTCCTAAAGTATCTCTGGAGAGTGTGGAAGTGCTGGGGAGCTGATCCAGCTCAGGGTGAGCTTTAAAAAGATTTCTTTCAGAATGCAGTACTTCTAAAAACAGATCTTTACCACTTTTTAATGTTCACCTGATGCAAGTAGCAACATCAGAAAAAATCCTTGCTGATCTGTGTATCAGGGGCTATAATTCACTCTTCAAAGGAAGTGTGCTCATCAGGGCATGTTTATCAGAGCTGAGCTGCACTGCAGCTGCTTAGATGACCCTGTCATCTTCCAGACATCTCTAACTGTGCACCTCTAGTATTTTAAAACAGAAGCAGTAATTAAAGTCCCATGCCTTCTTCCTCACCCCTCTCCCATCCAGCAGGCAGGAGCTCTATGATTATTTCAGGAGATGCTTGTTCACCAGAGGGGAAGAGTCTGGTCTTGCTGCGAGAGCAGCTCTGCGTGCTGTCCTTGTTGAATGTGTGCCCCAACATGGACTTTTGCCATGGTGTCTTTTTTCCCCGTTCATTTAGAAAGCCTGAAGCATTATTTTCAGCTCCTGCAGGTATCACAATTAATAGAATGAATGACATAACAGAAAGACATTTTGTTGTATTCGTTTAACAAAAAGAACGCAGGGGGAAGCATTAAAATTACCCAACTTATTTTCTTTTGTTTAGATAAACCAATATTGTCTCAGCACTCTAATGATGGCTCTCTCCCTTTTCAGAGCTTCCATTTCACTTTTGTGGTTTTGCAGCAATAAACTTCAAACTTCCTTTAAGCTGAACCTATTGGTATTTTTTTTTTTCAGAGGAATTCCCATGGGATAACAGGATTTCTGTCAACACAACAATATTGCTCCTTTCAGGAGATTGATTTAGAGCAGAGAGCAGAGGGGAGGGAGGGAAGCTGGGCAGCAGTGGCATGGCGTTCCAGGGGGAGGCAGCACTGATGGGACACCATTATTGTCCCTGCCCTCTGTCACTGGGAACTGCATTGCACTTAATTGAGATCTTAACTCTTTCTTTGCACAAGCAAAATCTCCTCAGCAATGTGTAATTTGTGAAGTTACCTTATAGCTGCTGCAGCTTGTAGCTAAGCTCCTTGTGAGCAAGAATAAGGTAGAATTAATAGAACTATTAGTTTTTAAAGCTGAGACCCGTGCTGACTTAAATACAAAGAAGTTCAATTTTTTTAAATTAATTTCCAATGAGAAGAGATGGGTTTAGATTTTGGTGCTTCATACAAAAATGAAGCTAAACATAAAAGCTAAACACAGCAGTAAGACTGGAGGGAATGGCCTCAAGTCACACCAGGTAGGTTTGGGTTGGATATTTGGGGAAAGGAAAAAGAAGTAAAGAGTGGTCAGTCAGTGGAATGGGCTGCCTGGGGAGGTGGTTGAGTCAGTGTTCATGGAGGCATTCGAGAAATGTTTGGATGTTGTACGAAGGGAAGATGTGTTAGGGGGGAAATACTGATGGTAGGTGGATGGTTGGACAGGATGGTCTTGGAGGTCTTTTCCAACCTTGATGATGCTGTGATTCTGTAATTCACTGTATCTGTAGTGAGGCAAATTTCTCATTAATTATTGCTACAAATGCTGCTATGAAGATAAATGAGTTGTTCTCCACAAATATCACCTTTGGCAATATTTCCTTTTAACTTCTGGAAGCTTCCTGATGTCACCAGGGGCGCCATCCATCTCCCTCGAGGCATTCCATATGGCAGAAGGATCTGAGTGCAGGAGTAGTCTGTCAGGTTTAGACTTTAATGGCAATTGTCAGATATTGGATTGCAGCTCTTTATTCTTGAATGGAATTTGCTGATTTGTGTTACTGTAAAAACATTTTGCTTTCTTTACTTGCTGTCAAAATCTAATTGTGTGTTTTCCAGCTATTAAGATAAAAATGGCCTTCAGGTCTCCCTTCTTTATCTCCTTTGTCTGAGTTACTTCTAATCTTTCTTTTTTGGCCAAAAACAAAATGACAGTTTTGACAGAGAATATTTAATGTGATGCCAGCTACGTGGAGGACTTTTAAATGTGTATGTATTTGTATTTTGTGTTTATATGTACTCTGACCTGGCAGCCAAGGCTTTAGGGGTGTTCTGTGGTGGTGGGACACAGGACAACATGGCTTACTGGGATGTGAACATCACCAAAGCTGATGTGATTTCCAAGATAAAAATCTACTTAAAACTAACTGTAATATTTAACTTCATAACACTAGCAAAACGTCAATCCTCTGTAACCTCATAGCCATGATGTGCCTCTCCCTTGCAGGGCAGTAGCAAATCCTTCAGGTCCTGGTTAGCATTCAGCCTTAATACATAGCAGCTCGTGGCTGCTTGCTGGGGCATTCTGCGCTCCTTGCTGATCCCATCTCAACGACTCTGATAAGCTTCAAATAACAGTGTGCATACGTTAAAGAAGGAAGAAAGGCAAGATTAAGTTGCAGATTATCCTCCAAAACTGTAGTGTAGCTTTTAGTGTTTTTCTCTGCGGTTGGTGCCTTTTCTGTCATTTTTGGCTAGTCCGTTGTTGTTGTTGTTTCTTTTAAGATTGAATGACTGGTGCACTGAGCCTGTGAGCTGTGCCCCTGGCACACTGTGTCTGTCAGGGAGTCGTGGTGCCTCTTTCAAAGGCTTTTGCAGAAGGACACCCAGGTGCTGCAGATCTGACTCCGTTGATGCCTGAGAGACTCCATCTATTCTGGTACTTCCAGTAGCAGAAGCAGAGCAGAGATTTATGAGAGTGGTTAAAAATACTCCTATTGATTCCTGGAGCTATATTAGTCTGAGTGATTTGGTACGCTTTGCTTTCTGTGTGCAAACCTCATTCGGTTGCTGTTCTGTGCCTTTGTCATGATTTCAGTGAGGCAAGTTTAAAGGCAAAGTAATATCCATTGATCTGATACAAGTTGTAAGAGGAAAAACAGGAGACAGCAGCAAGGAGGTACTGATACCTCTGTCACTCTGGTGCTGTGATGCTTTATCCTGTATTAGCACTGTTTATGCTGAATACATGGATGCACTGGGTTTATGTTACAGCTAACCCATATCCCTCAGTCTTCATTGAGTTGGAGACCCTGAAATGCATCTTGAGTGCTTGGAGGAGCCTAATACCTCTAGCTGAGCCTGAGCTTCTGAAATAATTCAACTTCTATTCATGCAATTCTGAGAATAGTAGGAATTAATAGGAATTTCTTGTATCTTTGTTGGCTGCGTGCATGCTTTTGAATGAATTTCAGAGTTTTGTATTGAATTTGTATTGAATATGGCCTTTTTGTCCTAAAAGCCTCTGTATTATCTCCATTACAGCAAGTAACCTTTCTCTTTCTCATGTAGAAAGTGAGGATAACACCAAATAAACTTAGTAACGTTGCGTGGGGTGGAGAAAGTATTTTGGTACCCTTAAAATAAAGCTGTTAGTGAAACTGTGTGCATGTGTGCCAGCAATACACTGCAGTAGAAGGCAACAGTGCTCTGTCTGGGTTCAGGAGATGACAATGAGTCAGCCACAGTAAGCTGTTAAAAATACACACAGGTTGGAGACCTGGGCTCAGGGACTGGGCAGGGACAGTGGTTTGCTGAGCTCCTGTCCTTCACCCAGCAGAGCCCCTCTCCACAGTGCAGTTCCACCTTTTGTCTACAAGTGTTTCTGATGTTGCCTGATTATTCAGTGTAAAATTACAGGGAGGCATTAGGTTTTGGGAGCCTAATGAAAACTAAAAATGAGGCTGTTTATTTCTGGTCTCACGTATACAGCAGTGATGCTGGAGGAGGCTGGGGGTGAGCTGGGCTGATGGTGTGTGGAGCAGAGCTGTCTGCCCTTGGCTGTGCTTGGTTTCCTGCAAATCTCAGCCCTTCAGTAGTACTGGTTCCTGCCAGGCTAGCACTGCAATGTTGCATCACGTGCAGGCAGGCAGCGAAAAACAATTCTTCAAGTCTTTGTGGATAGAGCTCTCAGGCTCTCTTATCTGGAAATAAATTTACTGGCTAAGGGCAAGTTGAATCAGATCCTCTTTGAAAGAAAAGCAGCAGAATGAAAAGGCTGCATGAGAGCCTACTTGATGCTGGGAAGGAAAACCCAACAGGAGGCGCAGGAGGGTCAGGAAGAGAGGCAGTTTCTGTCATATGGCAATTAGAATGGATGAGCAAGAGAATTGTTTTGAAGAAGAAGAAGACCCTAGCGCTGTGAAAGAAGAAAGCCCTGGGTCTGGTCTGCCTTGCTGATCTGAATCTTTTAAAATCAAATTAGTCATTCATGAAGGTGAGGCAGGGACTGCAGACCAAGAGCTGAACAGATGGATTTGCTTGCTGGGGAAGTTATTTACCGGGCAGCTGCTAATGCTTATTGGTGCTACTATTTCTCCCACGTACGTTTTCAGAGCAGGTGGTTTTCCTGTTGAACTCTGAATGTTGCAAAAGAACTTGACATCCTTAGGTGTACTTGTCAGAGCAAATCTAAAGGGATACCCAGGGCATTTTAGCATTGGCATGCTGCAGCAGTTGTTGGGGTCTCCTTTTAACACTGGAAGACTGCAGTGTGCTTTGGGTGCAGGGCATTAAACCCTCACTTCTGCACAGATATACTGACCTGCCCCAAAAAGCAGGGTCTCCTGCCTGTCACCACTGCATTGCTTTGGGCCAGACCTGCTTGTGGAGCCTTTCCTTTCCATGTTCTTCTTGCTGCCAGGCTCACCCTGCTATGGCTCTGCTGGGAGCAGTGCACCTGGCTGTGTTTGCAAATTTGGCCTTTAGCTACTTGGTCCCCCATCTCATTGACGGCTAGAGAGATCATGCAGAACATACAAAAGGATGCTGTGGTGTGCAATGAATAATTATTAAGTGCCTGGTTTGTGGCATTGCTTGAGCCAAGTTTGAGAGGCAGCCTTTGTGGTGGTTGTGTTACAGAGCCTCTTTTGGAGCAAGGGTGCGTGCAAAAGAGAAGTGGATGAAATTCAGTGCTCAGCAGTGCTTCCAGGAGCAGCACCTCCTGTCTGATTTGTATTGCTTTGCACCCTCCCAGCAGCAATTCCCACGTGGGGGTGAATGGCACCAAATGTGCTGGAGGTGGAGTGTCGTCAGAGGAGAGCTCAGCTGTCAAAGTCAGTCTGACTTCTCTGTTTGCTGTGCTGAATTATTTTTGATGGACGTTTCTGTGACATGGCCGGCCTCAGATGACTTTCTGCTGTACCATGTTGTGATACACAACTGCGTGATGGCTTCACACAACCCTCTCTGTGGAAGGCTGTGCTTTGCAGGGAGATGAGATTGCTAAGTCTGCGCTTACCTTCCTTAAAAAGGAGTTGGAAACATTTTAACAGCCCAAGGTAGCTGCTATGCTGATGTTTTGTAGCGCCTCCCTTAAATACACTTAATACTGTGGTATTGCAGTGCTCTACAGCTGACACCTGCATGATCTCTTCAGTTTTGTATTCCATTATTTCAGCTGATTTTACTCATCCCTGAAGGTTTTGGTTCAGGCTGAGAGGAAAATGTGTGTACCTGTGATACCAAGTCATGAAAGCAGCAGCTGTGTGTGTGTATGTGTGTGCATGTGCTCCTGGGTGCCCACCTGTAGGAGATAGAGAGAAAGTGAAGCCTTTACAGATGTCTGTGAGCACTGGAGAGGGCATGCGGAGCCTTGGGCAGGAATAGATCACAAATAGAGCTGCTTATCTAAAGCTTGTGAAGATCTTACCTCAAATAATCCATCCCACTCCGTCCTTCCTATCCTTCAGCTTCACAAAATGTATTTCATGTGGGCAGTGTCTCTCTGCTTGGGCCCGTTATCTGGCTCCCAATAGCTGTTTATTCTTTCCAAGTACTCTACTACTGCTTGGATTTGATATTTTTTTTGCATATACACAATCATTTTGCTATTGTGCTGGCTGAGTGTCTGCAGATACAGGAGTGCCTCACCTCCCTGCCTTCCTATATGCCCCATCTCTTGCTGCTGTATTGATATTTCTGTACCTGGTGGGAAAATTAAATTGTTCTATTTATGAACTACTTTATTGCTTTAATTATTTATTGTGAGTGCCGCTAATTTGGTTTAGGCAGTATTTAGTTCTGTTTCAGTAACTTTTCATTTTACAAACAAACTGCTGGTGTGAATTCATTGGCATTAACAGCCTGTTATTGATTAGTTTGGCCTCACACTGTGATAAGGAAGAGTGGCTGTGTGAAACCTGAAGGTCGTGGTGTTAACAGCAAGTTAAAGTGTGGTTTTCTGGGAGTAGTTCTTTGGAATATGCATAAGAGCTTGTGGTACTTATGGAAGGTTGAAGGCTCTCCACTATTTCTGTGGCTTGAGCTTGTCTGTACAGTAAGGAAGGAGGTAAAGGATGCAGCAGTCAGAAATCGCAGTGCATCCTTCTACTTTCACACCTCAACTGCAGCACTGAGATGGTTTTTGCTGCAGAGGTTATTTGTGATCAGTTGTAACATCTGTAGTGGTGGGATGCAGCCCTGCCAGGCTGTGCGTCCCTTATGGGCTGCTCTCTGTTGTGAAGAGCTTAATTCCAAACCCATTAAAACTGTAAGGAGGTTTCCTCTTTTGCTTGTACTCATTTCATACAACATCTCCAGTAATGACTTGTGAGCCTTTCTCTGCAGCATTATATTCTGCTGACTGTTTGATTTTTTTAAAAAGCCTTGAGAACTCTGTCCTCATAACCAAGAGGTTAAATATTTTCTCTTCCAGCATCTCTGGTTACCTGCAGAAAGGCTCAAGGGCTATGCCTGCAAGTAGAAAATGAAGGTCTTATTTGGACATCATAGTTCAAGGGCAGCTTGAAGAGTGTTTCTTGAAGGACTAGGGCTGATCCTTCTCTTCTGTTCCTACCAAAGTGGCATAACTTGCATGCACTGCTTACATCAGCACAACTCTGGTTTTGGTGAGCTGTTGTAACCCAGGCTGTGCCCATGGGCAAAGAAACCAGCCTGCATTTAGAGGGCAGCATGGAGGCTGGTCCCAGTACTGCTCTGAGCTAAGAGGCTGTGGAGGAGAGCAGGAACTCCCTGCTTTGTCTTCGGGGTCTGCACACCCATCCAGTCATTTTCTGTCTTGGAATTCTTGTATGGAAGCATCAAGGGTGATGGGAGTTCTTTCTGTACTCTCCTCCTTCCTGACAAACGTCCTCCATTTATTCTGTGCTGTGGTGCCTTGTTTACAGCATGTGCAGCTGTATCAAACAGCTGCCACATCTCGAGGCAGAGGTAGCTGCCACGATCCTGGAGTGCCTGCATAAGCTCACGTTGAATCCCTAGGGACGAGGGGCTTTATTAAAAATGTAGGATCATTATCATTAATCTTGAAAGTGGACCGATGCATTTAACATATATAATTATAAACTTCCAAACAAGATGATTTCATCTGGTGGAGCATCTGGGAATTGTTTTTTCATTATCACGTTTCAAAGAGTGAGAAATCTTTCTGTTCTCTCAGAGGATTTTATGGGATTAGTTGCTGCTGTTTGCTGTTGTGTATGTCTGCAAATGTTTGTATATCTGTGCACGCCTCTAATTTATTCTGCATCCTTTTGAGAGGATTTTGTGGTGCCTTCTCTGGTGCTGTGCTGTGATGGTCCCTTTCCAATGGCGAGGAGAACAGGAGCAGGCTTTTCTTGTGATTGCTTTGAGAAATGGTCTGACAACGTGTGCAGGAGTTTACTGATGCAGCAGAGCGCTTGCTGGCACAATCAATTTGGGAATAACCAAGGTGACTGAGAAAATGGCTTGATAAAATGATTTGCATGAGTG
The DNA here is from genome assembly GCF_019232065.1 of Centrocercus urophasianus. Classification (NCBI taxonomy): domain Eukaryota; kingdom Metazoa; phylum Chordata; class Aves; order Galliformes; family Phasianidae; genus Centrocercus; species Centrocercus urophasianus. The sequence goes on from NW_024884822.1 coordinate 14,113,575, forward strand.
ATATTTTCAGTGTGAAATGCAGTAGTAAACACACTGATCTGTTTTCATCCGAGTTGTCTGAGCACTCCTCTGAGCCCCTGGAATTGGGTCACCCTGTGATTCTGGCCACTCTTTCACAGGTGTAAGAAGAGGCCCCTGTGATGCTGCGGATTAAAATACTTTACTTTTGAAGGAAGTGCTTCCTGAGTAAGATTTTGAGATAGATGATACAGCCAAAAATCACTGCCAGTGTGTTTTTACCTGATAAGAACAGCTCATCTCTGTTCAGATTTTCAAAGTAAGGAGCTATTGGCATGGTTGTTGACAACTGGTCTCAAACATTTCCAGTAAGGAAGGAGGGAACCAAGATATCTACATTTTAAGTTAATAAGAACTTAATTTCATCTATCACCTTAATTCTCTTGCTCTGCCTAATCCTAACTTTTATAGGGAGGGTTCCCTGTTCTGGCACTGCTGGGGGAAGTTGGCTGCAGTGGTCTGGAAATGTCATCATAGACATTTGAAGTCCCATTCTTGGAGAAGAAATAAGGCAAACTGACGCAAGAAAGGGGGGAGAGCTCTTGTTTCTGATGCTTAGGAACCTGTAATCCAAGAAACATGGGTATTTTTGCCATGCCACAGCACAACGTAGGCCTGTGTTGGGTTTTTGAATGCACTGTTTTTGTTTTCTGTTAAAGAATGTTGGTAGCGTAGCAGCTAGAAATGCTGGTGAGTCAAGACAGGCTCTTAGCAGAAAGCAGAGGGGATGGAATGGGGAGGAAAAGCTTGGGAAGGAGAGCAATTCATGGAAGAAGGCTTCTGTTGCTGGTGGGATCTAAGTTCTACATGGTTGGAGATGGCACTGTTGGGAATGCCCTTTTTAATCAGGATGCTCTGGGCAAGGGAGCTTTCCTGTTCCTTCTCTTGTTTCATGGTTTCACTTGATATCCAGGAAAGGTGCAGATCTTGGGCTGGGTTGGGCATGGGGTATGGAGCTGATGTGTCCATAGCTGGGAGGCAGCTGTCTGGAGTGGGAACAGACAAGTGTTGGAAGCAACTTGTGCTGAAAAATGCTCAGGCTCCTGTTCAGAAGGGATCATGGTAGATATATCATTTTGTGCCAAAAGTGATGCTTTTCTGGCCAGCCAAGTATGTTTAAATTAGATCTGTGCATAAGGCACTTAAATCACAATCTTTTATAGGGTATTTTTAGAGTATTACAAGCTTTTTTTTTTTTTTTCCCCTGTGATATTGCTTTCTGGTTTCCAGAGGCTAAGATAGGAGCTACTGATGGAGGAGCAGGCAGAGCAGGTTTGCTTGGGAATAAGGATACTCCAGAGAGTCTTAAAAGATAGAAGCTAAATGGGAAGCTTCTCCTTGTTGTTGCTGGGGAGGGAAGATGCATTGCGGCTGCCTGCCAAGGGCAGAAATGCAGCTCACCCAGCAATCAGAGAAGCTGAGGGTTTATGGAAGCCCATGAACCATTCTGTACAGTGTTAGGAGTCAAAGGGTTTTGTAATGAGATTGCAGAACGTTTTCACTGGTGGCGGGCAGCTTGGAAGCAGTTACAAGTCAGCCTCTGAAAGGATCAAGCTAAGGAGGTTTTTCATTTGGAATTATTGTTCTTCTTGGGAAGAAATGCTACAGCACTGCAAGCTGAAGTGTTGAGAGAGAAACTAGCACATAATTTGAGCAATGTGAGCATGTGATGGAGCTTTTTGCACGCATTGGAAAAATACTGAAGGGTTGCTGAATTTCAAAATCTTATCCAACGTGTGATTTTGGTATCTAAAGTTTTAATGATCCTCCCACAAGGAAAATAAGGGCAAAATAGAACCTTTTCTGTGGACTTGTAAAGCTTAATTATTTTACAAGAGTATGCTTAACTAATAGAATTAATTGACACCTGCAGCTGAACTGGCTAACACATTCTTTCCTCAGTGTTTAACAGCTAATTATAATATTTTGCAGTCTTTTAAGGCATTCCTGACTTTGTTCAGCCTTGGAGAAGCTCAGGGTTTCTTTTGTAGGAAGCGACCTATAACACAAGTGATTCCCAATGCCAAGTCTTCACTTCTAGTTGGAGATTCTCAAGTCCCACTTTGCTTTTCAGTTGCTCAACCTGATTGCATTGTGACCCCATCCTCAGAGAACATCTTTCTCTGTGCCATCTGAGTTGGGCATCCAGCCCTGAGCCATTGTTGGCCCCAATGTCCCCATGTCAACTTGCCTGGCAGAGCCTCATGGCTCTGAGAGCTTCCTCCTTGCGCAGAGCCCAGTCTTGCAGCTCAGTCACGTATCCAGAAACCCTTTCAAATCATTTCAAAATCAGAATTCTAGGAGTGTGTGCAATTGGATTCCATGCCTTAACACCTCTTGAAGCAGAGGAACTCCTGTTATGCGTTTCTTTGCTTGTAAGCATTTCTATCAAGAGCATTTGAAATCATTGACTTAATTTCTTCTGTGCAGCTGAATGTCTCATAGAAGGAGTGAGAATGTTGCTGAAAATTCAAATAATGACTTTGGAAACCAATAGCAACATGAAATGAGCAGATCAGCAAGTCACTGCGGTCTCTGTGTTCCATCAGAGGACAAAAGGTTTTAAAATACACCTTGCAAGGATGCCTGTAGTGATGCTTCACAGGGTAAGGGTCAGCAGAGAGCAAGGGAAGAGAAAGGAGCAGAGCGCTGCAATGCTGCATGAAGTATTTTCCATGCTTTTTTCATCTTTGTTGGCCAGAGTTGTGCAGGGCCGTCATCTCTGTGCTGCCCAGAGGGCAGCTCTTCCCTCCTCATTCACACGGAGTCAAATGCATTCAGACTGGATGTGGATTTATATTGTTATACTTCCTCTACCTGTTCATCACTGTGCATACAAACGAACTTCTCACTTAGATGCCCCTCTTGATAACGATAAGCTTTTGTTTCCTGATGCACAAAACAAGTGATTCAAGTTAGATTGTTTTGCACTTGTATGGTATCTTGATTATAACTTTAAAAAATGATGGTTGATTAAAAAAAAAAAAAAAAAAAGAGAAATAAAAGGGGATATTAATTTTACTTGATCTGTAATATTGCAGCAGTAATGTCCAATCATTTGTAAGACACAAAGCTGTAAAATACATCCTGTGATGAGGCTATAGTAAAACTAAGCATCATCGTAAATAACAAAACTCAACTATTCATAATAAGGTGTGATTGGAGTAAGTATGATGGGAGACATTTAATTAAAACTGAATGAAGGGGTGTTGTAAACATCACAACATTGCCACTGAAAACAGAAAATTAATGTGCTGGCAAACCAAACAGATAAGACTCTAAAATGCATCTATGGTGACGTCCTTTTGATAAATGTTTCAGTACCTCTGTGAATGCTTTCAGATTGATTCAAGGACATCCAAGTGCCACAATATCTTGTCCAGCCCCTCAGTCAAGGCTGCTGTCCTTATTTTTTCAGTCAAAACATTGCAAGAGTGTCTTCCATAAAGAGAAAACTGCCTAATATCCACAGCTCTATAAAGATGGGAATACAATTTGTGTTTGAGGGATTGATGAGTGTGTTGTCACAGACGTCAAGCTGTTCTGATCTTGGTAGCTCTAAATCTTTTTCTGTGGATTGTTTCTTTTCTCTTTGCTATTTTCAGTAAAAATGTCAAAACACATTTTAATTGATCCGCTGCTATTGTTCTGCTCCTTTCTCCTGTTTTATGTGGAAAATGCTAGATCCTGAAAAGGGATGATTCAGCCTTCATCAGGGGGACAAAATGTTGTCTAGGATGCAATGCCTGCTAGAGACAAGACTTGGAGTAGCCAATAACATTCAGCCCAAAGCATCCTGCTGCTGCAGTGAAGATTTGTCTCACAAAATTGCCATTCTGTTGCCTCCATTTAGATTCTCTCTTTTGTTAAAATATTATTTTTCAGGGGCAGTCCAATCATGCTCAGATTCCAGTTTTCCACCAGGCCAGCTGTTTTTATCCTGTTGTTTGTAGTGTCACCACGGGGAAGCTGCTTGGGGTACAGTAGCAAGTCTGACTCTTGAATGCATCTATCTTTTAAAATATGAACAGCAGCAGCATCTTTGTTTGCCACCATCGATAACCAATGTTTCTTATTGCATAGTGGAGAGGTAGGAGGGGTTAGCAAACATTGGAGGGATGTCAGAACCATGAACTTGCAAGTTGGTAAGTAGCTTTGTGTTTCTGGAGGATATCCACCACAAAGTGAGGTGGGGAGGAGTGCAGGTTAGAACACCAACTATGCTGCACAGACAGATGAAACCAGAGGCCATTAAGAGCCCTATCTAAAGTGTACTTTGTGATAAAAGTACATGACAATTGTTCACTGCAGGTCCCTGTGTGTGATGACAGAAATGGAGCTTTGAATGGCACGGAGCAGCATTGATGGTTCTCATGGTTTTGTCATGCTTTTTCTACTATTTCTGTTTTATGTTCAGTGGGAACAAGTCTCATCCTCTCTAGTCTTCCTATTTTTCATACATGAAACGTGCAGCACCCTGCCAGGGAGATGGCAGCACTGCACTGTACCAGAGTGAGTGCACTGAATAGTCTTGTGAAGCTTTGCATGCTCCATGGCACAGAGTTTTGCCCAGCAGTTCCTGTTCATGCTCTCCCTTCTTGCTGCTGCCCCAGAACTGGGCTGTGGGTGATGAGCACTGCTTGGACAGCAGGCAAATGGAGCTCCTTGTGTTCCCCTTCCTTGTGTATTTAAATGAGCTGGGAGCAGAGCCCCCATGCTTGACATTTTATCAATACTGCCTTCATTAGAAGTTCACTTCTGTTCATTAAAGTTCTTCTTTTAGATGCAATTTGTCACTTCATTTCAAGTGAGAAGAAGGAGATCTGGGTGAGTGGGGTGGTTGTGTTATTTCTTGGAGTTGTAAATTGCTGAAGAAGTAGATGCTGCTGGCATGTTGTTTCACTTTCCCACTGCTGGGCTGGTTCAGGTCCAGATTAAAATCCTGCAGGTTAAGAACTTGGTGCAGTTCTGGCTGGTACCCACCAGCTGAGCTTGTAACCAGGGTTTCATCAAACCACAGCACTCTTCTGGGTTTTCTGCCCCTCCTGTCTGTGGTTTGGAGAAGCCAAGGGTCTGTCCATCGAGCCAGTCACCTCCCTTACTCTAATGTCCTAAATAAAAGTGCTGTGTGGTGTGCTGAATGACTTTGGGATGGGTAACCTTCATTCAGTGTCAAGGGACCTGTTTGTTATCAGCTACTTGATTTGCATCTGGTATTTTTTTCAAATACACAAAAGGAACAGTTTACAAATCAATACATATTTGCAGTGCTAGGTTTGCACAGAGGCAAGGATGGTTGTTTTTTTTTTTTTTCTTTTCTGGAACCTGGTGATTCCTAAAGTCTCTCTTCTAATTTGACCCTAAGTGTGATGACCTATGTGCCAATTAGAACCAATCATAACCAATAAGAAAACTTTCAGAAAATTATTCAGGCTCATGAAAATGTTCAGAAGTATTCAAAATATTCTATATTTTTAGTTGTTTTTTCCCTAAAACATACAACACTCAAGCTGAATGTGGGAATTTGGATAAAGCAATCTTACTAATTAAAACTCTCATATCTGCAGCATTGTAAGACTTCCCAAATTGTGCAGAAACAGCATGATGGTTATAGGATCGTCACAAAAAAGCAAAGCTTACATACCAGATTGAAATTGCTCACCTGGCATGCTTGAAGGAAATGGTGTTGCTTTCTGTGCTTTGACTTGTATTTATGATGTTCTGATGGAAAGACTTGGTGGCTTCTTGGGAAACAGATGCAATGTTAATGTGACAATTAACCCAGTTGTTTTACCATGCAAAAAGGTGTAATTTTCCTCTTCATGAAAAATTAAGACCTGCTTTCATCATTTGGAAAGTGCAAAGCAGACTAATGAAGCAACGTTAGGACATGAATTCCAACGTTCTTGGTGGGTAAACACACAGCATTGCTCTGCTTAGACCCAGAGGATCTAAATACAATCTTAAAACTGAAAACCACAGAAGAATTTGCAATAAAATTTGCAAACATGTTATGTCTGAAATGCATTCGAAAATGTGATGGTGTCATCCCTTGAAAATCTGTTGTTTATTCTATTAATGCATACAGTGTTTTTCCCCTTCTTTAGAGACAGCAACAGCTCTCCCAATAGAGAAGCTGACATGGGGGATTTTTCCTTGTTAATAAGGTCAGAGATTCAAGATCTGAGGCAAGGTATTGATAGAGTGGTCGACAGTGCTTGCAGAATCATGTCTGAATGCACCCTGCAGGAAGCACAGAGATGGTGACAGACTGCCAAGGAGTAAGTCCTGGCGTACTGCACAGATCTGCCTGGTGAGAGCAGAGCTTGCTCCAGGGACATCCCATGGGATAATGCAATATTGTGAGGTGATAGCTGGAGAAAAAGTTACTAGTGTTTTCATTCTGCAAGTTCAACTCCTGCTGTAGAACATGATAAGCATTGGAATTGTCCACACCTATCAGCATTTGGGGACTATCCCTCTTAAAAATCCTTTCAGGAGATATAAAATTAGATATAAAATTAATCATAGAACGGCCTGGGTTGAAAAGGACCACAATACTCATCTGGTTTCAACCCCCTGCTGTGTGCAGGTCACCAACCAGCAGACCAGGCTGCCCAGAGCCACATCCAGCCTGGCCTTGAATGCCTGCAGGGATGGGGCATCCACAGCCTCCTTGGGCAACCTGTGAACAGTGCCTCACCACCTTCTGTGTGGAAAAACTTCCTCCCAAATGCTGGCCTGCACCTTGCAGTAGCTCTGTGAATACCTTGTTGTTGTTGTTGGGGTTTTTTTGAGCATTAAGAGTTATGTCAAAACAGTGAGAATCACTGAGTGCATCGCAGGGCTGTGCCTGCACAGCAGTAAGTGCGGGCAGCTCCTGCCTCATGGGGAGCAGCATGGACAGCCCAGCCAGGGAATTCTGTTCTCTCATGTATACATGGATATGTCTCACTGAAGAAGAAAAGTATTATTGTCATTCAGAGAAGAGTGCCAAGATGTGTTTTGAAAAGCATTCAAATGTTTTGATAAGTTCTGGACTTCACAGCTTCTCATGGTGGGTTGTTTTTTTCCCAGTTGGGATGGTATTTCTGCAGCATGATATTGTATCTCTATAAAGCATCTGAGTTTACACTGATCTGGCTGCCATTTTCATGCTAAAAGGTTGGGAGCAGCTGAATTAAACTGAAGCTATAATAGATGGGCAGGATGCCTGTAGGGTCTCTTTAAGGCATCATAAATAAGAGTATTTCTCACATTCCTGGAACTCTATTGTTAAGTAAAAGAAAAAGCAAAATTACCACTTTTCCTTCTAAAGACCTCATTAAAAATAATGAATGTGTTGTCCTATTCCTTGCTGTTTTATCTATTCTGAGTTTCCACACTCAGTAACACTGTCACAGCGCCTGCAGAGTGCTGGCTTTGCCCCTAGGCTTTGCTCTGGGTGGTGCTGGCTGTATGCTGGGCAGAGGGGAGGCTGCCCTGGCAATGGCAGCAGGGAGCTGTGCCTGCCCAGGGAGGGCTTTGGTGTGGCTGCCTTGCAGTGCTGGCATCCAGCAGTCAGCCTACCAGCTGCCCTCACTGGGCAGAGTGAATTGTAAAGCAGAAAAACCTGTTTTCAGAGTCAGCCAAGTCTTAAAGAATTAATAGAAAACGGGCCATGGGGATCGGGATCATTCAGCTGGTGTGCACAGCGTTTCAGTTTATGTAGGGTCAGTATTGTTTTTCTTGCTTCAGTGTGGAAGAAGTGTGCAAACTTACAGTAGTTTGGGATGGGGAGCAGCAATCCATATGTAACGCTGCTGGTCCCAATTTCTAACCTTGTCACTGTGCCCCTTGCTGTTAAGCACTGGATTTTGATAAGGAGTTCATGCACAAAGCTAGGGGGATAAGGCCTTTGTCTCAAAGCATCATTTCTCCTTGCTGTGCCATCTTCTTCCTCTTCTGCTTTCATACAGCACCATCCCTTATGGCAGTTTTGTGATGGGAAAAAGTGAAGGGTTTATGGGGATGTGCTCACTTTGGCTGCTTTTGGAAACTACCTGCATGAAGAATAACATTCATAATGCCTACTGCACAGTGATTAAGCTTGTAAGGGCAGCTAATATTTACATGGCATTTTGAAGGAGTACAGTGATAAATTCCTTCATGATTTTCCAAAGATGAACCTAATATGAAATCCTTGAACAAACAAGCAATGCCATGGGTAAGAGAACAAGGAGGACATCCACACTTTGCATCCTCAGTCCTGCTGCCCTCCATCCTTCCTGTTCCTGCCATACTGCTCAGCAAAGGCAGCAGATGTTGGGACGCTTCATCACAAAAGTTTCTCACTGTACTCTCATTCCCCTTCTCTGCGCTGACTGCTCTGTCTTCTTGACTTTAGATCTATATTAATGGGTGTTTGTTCATTCTTCTGTGAATAGATCAGGTTAGGTAAGAAGTAGTTATTTCAGAGTGAGAGGCTGCACTCTCTGCAGAGCTGCCTGCAACTGAGACTTGCCGGAAGCAAAATCAATTGGTCAAACTTTGAGTATTTCAAAGTTCAGTACTGCATGTGAAGAACAGAGATGAAAAATGCTTTAATGCACTCAAGCTATTTTTTTTTTTTTCTGGCTAAAAAGAAGGTATCTGATGGGAGAAACAGCACCGCTCAAGTTCGCAGAAGTAAACAATGCTACCAAAAATAAGTTAATTGCTAAAATGGCTGCTCTCAGTCCGCAGCAATCCAGCACAGAGGCAGAGCTTTGATATTCTGTAAACTGACCATCAAGCAACTGTGCTGCAGAGCTCTGGAGAAGGAAGTGATTAAAACATATCAGGTCTGAGCCGTGTTCCTGGCTGCCTGGCATAGCAGGGCACTGGCATTGAGTGAGGCTGTGCTGATGCAGATGTTGCTGCCAGCACGGCTGCAGTCCAAGTCAAACAACGTGCATTTCCATGCAGGAAGGCACGCGGCTGGGTGCTTTGGCTGCATCTTCTGGGGCTCCATGGGGTGTGTGGGTGAGAGCAGAACCCAGGGATCAGGTTGGCACCTTCCCACCTGGACAAGGCCCTGCTGTTGGGTATTCCCCATAGCACCTAGCCCAGGTGGCACAGTGAGTGAGGACTGCTCTGGTGAGAGGACAGCAAATAAAGCTGTGTGAACTTGTCATTTATTCCTGGGTTCTTGGAGGCTCTTTGGGTTTCTTTAAAGAATTTATTGCATTCTCAGTTGGTCCTTGAGGCTTGTTAAATAGCTGCTGCTTTAAGACTCACAATGTGCAAAGGAAGAGCTGTGAGCTCTCCTGTCCTTGAGCAAATGCATTTCTTTTGTATTTAAAGACATGGCCCTTTCTCTCTCCAAAGTCAACTGCAGTACGCCCCGGTTAGTGCTTTAGCAGAGCTAACAGGGAGAATGCATTACCAGGGTTTGTATTTTAATCTAAGTATGGCAGGCAGCCTTGGTCTGCAATGGTCTGCAAATCTCTATTGCCTTTTTATTGTCTTATTCCATGTTAAGTACTCTTTATGAACAGTGTGCAGTGTTTGCTGGGTGATCTTAGCTGTGCCAACTTTACATAATAAAATGTATTTAAATTCCCTCTTGAGAAGAGGGATAAGGATTTTTTTCCCCCTCTCCTCCTACCGCAGTCCTTCCAAATTTTGGGAGGAGGAAATATGAAATGATGTTGTACATGAAAAGACTGAATTTCAGCAGGATAATGTTTGCTAACCAGAAGTGCTGGTTTTGGAGTCCTTCCATGCTTAACTCTTCTTGTATATAGCTATATAAAAAACTTTTCTGCTCATCCAGCTCTGTGGTTGCTGTCTGCATCCTTGGCTGTGACACTGCCCTGTGCCTTTGACTCTTAGGGTTCCTGGGGAGCCCTGCAGCAAGCAGCATGCAATTGTATGGCACTTGGAATTAAGAACAGCTTAAAATGCAATTAAGTGCATAAGGAAAACAAAGATCTGCGTGAAAACCTGTATGTTTCTGGAGTTTGCTTCTCAGTCCTGTTGCAAACCAGCCTCACCTGTTAACCACGCCAGCAGACATATTGCAGCTGTCGGGGTGCTGCGCTTACAAGAATGAGAATTTTATCTGACAGCACAGTGCTGAGTTCTGTCTGGATATTATTGCTTACAAACTCCCCTACGCCTCCCAGCTGGACCTTCAGGATCATCTCAACTGATGGGGAAACCAGTTGTCCTTTCACCAGCTGCTCTGTAAGAAAGTCTCTATTCTCAGAGAGCGGGTTGGCACAGTTCTCGTTTCTGGGGCAGAAACTCCCAGCAAAGCACTGCATGAACAGGCTGAGTAGGCAGGGCCATGGAGGGCATTGCACTGTTGGCAGTGGGCAAGTTCAGCAGGAAGAGTTGTCCTGGGAATTTAAGACGTTTTCTCATATCTTTTTCATTCAGCAAATGCTATAGTTCTGGCAAAGCCTGATGCCTCCTTTGATGCTGATGGTGTCTGACACGGCATTAATGGTGTAGTCAAACATGAAAAACAATGCAGGTAGCATTGATTTGTTATTTTCCAGGTTGGTTAAGTTCCTTCCTATTGAGGAAACAGATTTAAATATAGCTTGGTAGACCAGAGGGAATAAATATAGGTAGGAGTTCCTGTTCTTACAGACATTAATAGCAAAGCTCCCACCACATGCAGGGGATTCAGGATGGGACCCTGATTGTGCTTCTGGGAAAAAAAGGATGTCTAGTTTATTGCATTGCTGTTAAATGTGCACCTCCCAACCACGCTTGTGCAAAGTGGCACCTGGACTGTGCTCATCAAATTTAGTAATGTTGTACGTGGGGCAAAATGCTGCTAAAGATGAGCAGAAGTATTAAACACGATCCTGAGTAATTAGAACTGCTGTTACTGGGTGTGACGTTCCCTCTGGCTGGATCTGGATGATTCTCCAGCCTTTCAACATGCTGCAGAACTTGCCTTTGTGAGCTTTGCTGCTTTCTGCTGCTGCATCCCCATGTCCCAGGGCAGGAGCTGTGCTGTGCCTTGTTGGGCACATGTGGGGCAGCACTGAAGCTCTGTGCTCAGCAGCTGAAGAAGGTATTTTAAATGCAGAAGTCCCTGCAAGGATTGGGAAGGGCAGGCTTTCACCGGGAGGTTATGCAGATAATGGCTATAGATACAGCATGTGATGGGTAGAATCTTTTTGTACTTAAAGTAGTTTAGATTTAAAAGCTGTAAACTTGACACCTCCAAATTTTCCTATTTTGTTGGGTTTGTGCTTCATTTGAAGTGGGAAATTGATTGCTCTGGTGTAAGGTGGCACCCGTTTACACCTGGGGAGGTCGGTCTCTTGATTGAACATAATGGGACCCAGGTGTGTGTGGCAGGCAGAGCAAGGTCACCTTGTTAATGTATCACAGCTGGTGGTGCTGGTGCTCATTTAGGGCAGGGCGCCCATTTTGTGCTGCTGACAAACCTAAGCTCCTTCCATTTGCTGCCTTGCTGTTGCTCTGGTGAGCTGCAGAGTCAGTATGGAAGAGGATGGGAAAGAAGCAGTGAGAAGCGTGGCAGCAGGCAGAGGTGGGTGTCCCAGGTGAGCCCCCCAGAGCAGTATCATAGCAATGGCCAGTGGTTCATATGATCCAGTATGGCCCAGGGATTCCTTTCTCCTGTTTTTGGGCAGGTCTTCAGGAGAGAACAAGTTAAGGATTATCTTGAAGACTCTGTGAAGATGTGTCCTTTAGTGCAGAAGGGTGGCTGCAGAGGTTCTGTGTTTGGTTGTTAGGTTGGGGTGAGGGGCTTGGGGTTTTCTTTCCTCCGTGTTTTCATTATTCAGGAAGCTCTAGGGTATCTAGCCCAGAGGGAGAGATTTTAGCAAGTCTCTCATCTTATTAATTTGCTCAAAATGTTTGTTAGTTCCAGGTGTGCCAGTAGTTGTAACACTAAGTCAGTATGAAGCGGCAGCAGGGATGCCATATATTGTATTTTGTGAGTCAAGGAGTAACATAATCCTGAGGTTTCATTGAGTTTTGTGGATATATGTGGAGATTTGGATGTTCAAGGAAGTTCTGGAAATGCCTAATTTAAATTCTTCTCTGGCTACTGGAAGAAAGAATATAAATCATAAACTTAAATTATGTTCTGCCTCCTTTGCGGATTTCTCTCCCCGCCTCCTGGGTAGGGAGATGGGTGCTGTAAATCCCCTGTGAAGTGCTTTATGCTGGCAGTTCACGTGGCAGTGTTAAAAGGGATGCTCTGTGCCATATTTCAGATGTATGCCTTTTATATCCCGTGTGCAACCGTGCTCCTGGGTGCTGCTGCAGGAGCAGTTTGTCTAGACAGTGTGCTCTGCACGCTCTGATAAGAATGTTGGATCGTGACCTAGAGGAATGAAAAAAAAAGTGGGGAAAAAGCCCACAAGATGGTGGGGGCTTTTTCCTTCAGGTAGTGTGGGATGTAGCTTGGCACAGCTGGGAGGGAGAGCCATGGCCCTGGAAGCAGTGACACTGAGGAGCGGAGGTGCTGTTCACATCAGGAGGAGAAGGGGGAGAGAATGAGACTATAAAAGAAAGAGGGGAAGACTTAGGTCTGCGTTAGCACCACTTGCTATCATACCTGTTCTGGTCCTCCTTTGCTGCTTAGAAATCAGAAGGTAGGGAAAAATAAAACCACCCTAAAAATGACCCAGACTCCCTCCCCACAATGTTTCTTGTTGCTGTGTGCTCACCAAGTTTTGTGTGAAGAGATTGGGAAGTGTCTCATCATCTCTGTGCTGTGCAGATGCTGAATCTGCTCTTGGGAGGTAAAAAAGGGATTTCTTGACCAAGCGCTGATGCTCTGTGCTGATGGTGACTTCTTGTTTTAACCATAGCTTAGCTGTACTTTCTAGCTGAGCACGGATGAAGGAAGCAAGAAATCTGTCCATCTTGCATTGTAGCATTAACTGCAGAAAGGTGGTGGGCTGGTAATGCAGTGATGGCATCCTGGTATGTGCAGGGTACTGCAAAACCAACTCCAAAAAGGAGGATGGCAGCATTCATCAGTGCTCTCTCTGTAGAAAGCTCTGTCTTCATATTTGCCTTATGGTTTCTTTAAGTGCACGGCCTCCTGCAGGAGGACTTTGGGTTGAGAGGAGGCATGGCTGGACTGCAGGCTTCTGATTTCAGCTTTCTGGGTTTGGCACTCATCAAATTCACCTTTGCAATTGTGGATGGTATTGGTTATATTCTGCCTTGTTAGTCATTCTATAGCAAATTGCAATGGGAGCGAGGAGGTGGAGAACAAATTAGTTGAAGAAGCGAATGTACAGGTTTGAGTTTTGGTGGCCTATTCCCTATGCCTCATCCCAACATTGCCCAGTAATGTAATGCTGTTGTGTGATACTTTGTTTCTGGGAAGTTTGGATTTTCTCCTGGAAAAGTACACTGTGGATGAACCTGGGGATGCTGGGAGGATGCTGCAGCCGTTCCAGGTTTCTCTTGTTTCAGTGAAGCTTCAATAGGACTTATTGACTAAAAGCTGGTTTAGATTGAACAATCAATTAGTACCCCTCAGTGCACACACGCTGAATTAATTTGATATTCCCTCGTGTGACGGCAGTGGGAAGAAGAATATTTTTGGTTATTTTACAACAGGAAGAAAGTGTATCTTCTAAAGGTAAATGTCGCAGTATCGATCAAAGCTCGGAGCAGCATCTGCACAACCTGGTGCTATTGCTGGAGGTCTGGCTGCACTGAAGATGCCAATGCTTCTTCCTGTCTCTCCTCCTTTAATTCTAAAGGTAGCACCTTTCACAATCGATGGCATCACAAAACTTTTCAAGGTGGGTTTTTTGTGCTTTTTTTGTGCCGCAGCGCGTGCTTGCCTGGTTGTTCCTGAGATTCCTGGGGAAATCTGCCTTCACCAGTACTTGGTGGGGCAGGGCTGGATACCGAGCAAGGGGAGGAACAGTGCTGTGCCGTAATGGAGCTAATGGCACGACGCTCAGGACAGCTGCGGGTACATCTGGTGTTAAACTACTGTTATTTAAACTTTATGATGCGAGAGACTGCCAACTCTCCCACTCGCAGCATATAAATTATGTCAATTGCTCATGCACTTTTTTTAACCCTGATTTCTCTTGAATTATGGATGATAGACAGGGCCAAAATTTGCTTTTAGTGTTCCCTTGTGAGCATCTGTATGCTGAGTGCACTGAGCAGTCATAATCTCAGTGTGTGCAGTCAGGGGATGCGTAATATAATTTGTGCTGTGACCATAGAGCTTGAATCCCAACCATTAAGGGAGTTTTGAAATCAGGAACTCAGGAGCTATTTTTGGGCAGGGTGTTTATTTCTTTGGGGGCAGGGGAATGCTTTGTTTCTGTGTCTGGCCAGAAAGCCTCAGGGCTTGTAGATGTGAGCTACTTGTTCCAGATGTGTTTCTGAAAGGTAGCGTGATGTCCTTCTTCAGGAGATCCCTCCATTGTAGAAGTCTTGATCTTCATTGTAGGGCAAAATAATAGCTTAGGTTGTTAGAGAAAATATTATGATGGGCTTTCTTGGAAGTATGTGTGGTGGTTGAGGGTGTTTGGCAAGCCATGCTTTTGTTGGCTGAGCAGTTCCCATGTTGGTAGCTGATGGTCTGGTTGTGTAGCAGCGTGCCCCATTATCAACACACTGAGCTGAAGCAGTTTGTTTGCCACTGCAGTCCAAAAAATCATTTTAATCAGTTTTATTAATATCTCACAAATCCTAGCTTCAGTGTGTGGCACCTGATTCCTTCCCTTTTTGGTACAAGTCCAAAAAGTGCCCTCAAGGTAATGGGAACCCTGCTGAAGCTGCTGGTCCTGCCATGATTTCAGCTGCTCATTCTGATGCTTGGAGGGAGAGTAAAGCCTTTCAAGGGGCTTTAATGCAGTGTGCAGGTATCACAGTGCTGCTGCAGCAAGTCAAGGTGCTGCCACTTTTAAGATAATTTCTATTGCATTTATTGAATATTGTGTGCTTTAAGGTGTATCAATAGCAAGTGTTTGTAAATTGTGTAAGCCAGACACAAATACACAGCGGAAGCATCTGCTCTCCTGTTGCGTTTGGGCTCTCTGTAAAATATGACCATTTCTTTTTCCATAGCTGTTGCTATGGGCAGTTAGTGCAGAGATGCTCACACCTGAGCTGCAGAGCACCCAGGGTTTGTGCAGGAAGGTTTCTGGCAGCAGCCGTGGGGCTTTAAAGTTCATTAGGACTCCAGGAAGAGGCCAGTTCCACGCTGCACTTATCAATTTCACTGGCTTTAATCAGCACAGAAGTTTTGCACTTACCTGTTCTTTGGGAGTGAAGTGCAAACAGTTCACGGTGGGCTGGTTGGGTGAAGTCTGTCACTGCTGATGGCATCTGAACTGTCCAGTGTTGGGAGATTTTTAGGCAAATCTTGTGCTTAGAGTGGTGGCAGGTGAGGTTAGAACTGTGGAAATGACTAGGGGAAGGGAATTGGGAAGGTTGGGTATTGGGGCGAGAATTGCTGAGGTTAAGAACCCAACCCAGGGCTCTGAAGTTGAGGGAAAGCAAGCTTTGGCTCTGAAGAGGAGGGGTTGGGATGAAAGCTCTTCTGTGTGCTGGGTGAATCCTGCTGCTGCATCTTGCATTGGGATATGCATTGGGATGGGGCCTGGTAGCCCAGGCTGGGTGCTGCTGCCTGGCTGTGTGTGCCAGCCGTTGTGTTTGTGATGCTGGGCATCAGCTGTTTGCACACATTGCTTTGAGGACTTGTGGATGTTGAGCATTCAGGATCATCAGGTCTGGCTGTGAACCTGACCTATTGTGTCCCATCATTAAACCATGTTCCTTAGTGCCAGCATGTTGCCTAACTCATTGTGCTTTAAAATGACTAAACCAGTACATCCAGTACATTGTTACAGTAATGTAAGTATGCCACCAAAGCTTTATTTTCTTTGATATTTTCTCTATATTTCCCTGTTGTTTTTTTGTTTTTTTTTTTTTTTGTATATTG